>NC_140955.1:98547586-98975086 GCF_014529385.1 Adiantum capillus-veneris
AATACACAGACATGGAGAAGTGTCCGAAATGTGATTCCGAAAGATATCGAGTAGATCTCCACGGGACAAAAATTCCACAAAAGGTTTTGCGACATTTTCCTTTGCTTCCTCGCATCAAGCATTTCTTCGAATGTAAGTCCATGGCCGCCCTAGCATCATGGCATGAGGAGAATAAATCTTCGGATGGTGTGCTACGAATTCCTGCAGATTGCGCAGCCTGGAAACATATAGATGGAACATGGTCGGATTTTGCCAGGGAAGCTCGAAATTTGCGCTTAGGCCTGGCTATGGATGGCGTAAATCCATTTGGTCAAAGATCAACATCTTACAGTGTATGGCCCGTTGTCATCGTCAACTACAACATTCCCCGTGGTTGACTACGAAGAAGGGGCACCTATGGCTAAGCTTGATTGTGCCAGGGCGATATAAAGTGGGGAATATGGATGTGTATCTTCGTCCACTATTGGAAGAGCTACAACAATTGTGGATTGGCATAGAGGTGGTGGATATGAGCCGACACACAGGACGACGGAATGCTTTGATCAGAGGTATTCTAATGTGGACCATGCATGACTATCCCGGGCTAACAGAATGCTCAGGTGATCTATTGACACTCCTCACTCAGACACTGTAAATCTTGTTTTTTCCCATAGTTGATCTATTATCATGTGTATACATGCAGGGCTTCAAACAAGCGGATACAGAGCATGTGTCACATGTGGACCTAGACTGAATGCACGTAGGGCACCCTCACTGAAGAAGCAAATCTACGAAGGTCATCAAGCGTATCTTCCAGAGAATCATGTGTTACGCGACGGCTTTTTGGGAAGAGAGCCACCAAGGATGTCTGCACAAGCATGGTTAGAGCAGAAGGAGATGTGCGATGACGGATTGCCTCCAGGGATGAAGAGACTATCTCTATGGTACGAGTTACCATACTGGCCCCGACTCGTGATCAATCACTTGCTCGATCCAATGCACATATTCAAGAATGTGGGTAATCTACTATGGGACCATTTGACCGGCAAGAAAGATACTTTGGGAGCCAGAGTTGACCTTAGAAATGTGGATCGTATGGAGCAATATTGGCCGCAAACAGCGTCTGATGGATCGATAAAACTCCCTAAAGCACCATGGATTTTCACAGGAGCCCAAGAACGCAAAGTAAAAGAGGCCATTCGATCTTTGCGGACCCCCACTGGCGTAATGCACTCGCTCCGAACGTGTTTTACTAAAGAAGGAAAGCTTACCGGTTTGAAGTCACATGATTGGCATAAAATGTGTCAGGTACGTTCATAGTGGACTTTAATATCATTGCATAAAATGTGGACTTTAATATCATTGCTACACATACTTTACAGTTTATCTTACCGGTTGCCATTGAGGGATGTTTGTCTCTCGACATCCGTAACACAATCTACAAACTTGCAAAGCTGGTGCAATGGATCTCACAAAAGGAGATCGACGTAGACTCCATACCATTCGCCAAACTAAATGCTGCGGAGCTTGTGTGCATGTTTGAGAAACATTTTCCTACTACAATGCTAACCATTCAGGTGCATCTTCTTGTTCACATAGTTGATGAGGTGGAAATAGCTGGCACAGTTCATTCCAGATGGATGTTCTTCTTAGAGCGTTTCATGAAAACGCTTAAGGGATATGTGCATCAAAAGGCACGTCCGGAGGGTAGCATGGCAGAAGGTTGGTTGGTATCAGAGTCCCTAGTGTGCATTGGAGAGTGGCTAGACGGATTTGATAAATCCCGGGACACGCTATGGCGAACCATAGATGATGAGCGCATATCTGGGATTGTCATGTGCAATCTCGGTGTTGAGAAGAAGATGACGGAAGATCTAGAGACTAAAATCAACCGATTTTGCATGCTTCACAATCCAGTGATGCAAAAGTGGATTTCACAATATGAGGATGCAAAGCAAGAGCGACAAAGGGCACGAATCGAGTGGAGACGGGGAAGACAACCACCGATGCACTATCCAGCAGTTCTGGAGAGCCTACCAACCTTCATGAGCTTAAGATGGTTGAACAACCAATTGAAAAGCGCACAACAATGCGGTGACGAAGTGACTGAAGAAGAGTGGGAGTACTCTCGGGGTTGCGCGACCAAGGTAAGTTTGCAATGTACGACTAGCAAGTGACTTTATTTATAAACGTTTGAACGGCCACTCATAATCTTTGTTCGTTGTAGTATAAGTCATACACAGCAGCATGGTGTAAAGGTCGACATTTTAGGGTGGAACGAATCGACAAAAAGCGTTTTACTCAAGATTGTGGAATCATGGCAAAATTTGAACAGTCTAGTCGACGACGTTCCTCTGATGCAGATCCTGTGGTGGAGGAACTCACTTACTTCGGCACGCTGCAAGAGATTTTGAGGATCGATTACAGAGGATTTTTTGTCGACTTATTCGACGTGCAATGGTTCAAGATAATCATGGAGGGTCGCAACGCTACTGTGCGTAGAGGAGAGTCTGGTTTTCTTGAGGTGGATTCTACTAAGAAATGGACTGACCTAAGAGACACTTTCGTACTACCCGAGCATTGTGAACAAGTAAGTATATAAATAGTTAACATCCCCCTTTTACAAGTTATGTGCTTGAAAGCTCTCATGTAAGTTATGTGGCTCTGGCAGGTAGTATTTCATCCTACAAAGTCTACATCAAACTGGTGGTACGTCATAGAGGTAGCCCCTCGTAGTGCAAGGACGTATGAAGGCTACCATGTCTAGACACCGGCGCTCTAGTGGTGGCGGTTGTTGTGGGGATTCCGCCACCGATGCCTCCACACCGCCTCGTGTTCGACGAGGCTCTTTACCCTCCCCTTCTTTGCCCGCCCCCACACCAGCCACAGCATCGCCGTCTACGCCAGGTTTTGCACGGCTGACTATTCCTAGAAGCTACACACCTCTACCTACTCCGCCAGGAGCCATCCCACTCGACACTCCTCGCTTCGGGGCCCAGACGCCGGTGGAGACACCTGACGTCCGTACCCCCATCGACACGCCGCTAGAGACCCCTGCCGGGACACCCAGGTTCACGCGTCACCGGCCAGAGGGCTTGCCTTACTCCGTCGACATCAGCGGCGGCATCATCATGGATGATGACGGCAAGAAGGTGATCTCGCGCATGCGTGGTCTTTGCTCTCAGCTGTTTAGACACTATATACTAAACAAATGGAGTGAAGTACCAAGTGATTTAAAAAACAGAGTCATCAGCATACTTCATGATGAGTTTCCCGTTCCAACACGGGATCAGCGCTTCAATGAAGACCTGATGAAGATTCGAATGCGCGAATACTGCAAACACAAGCGTTCCGAAGTGCAAAAAGCAATCAAGAATGGGTGGAACAGGCCAGATTGGCTGGCCAAAGAAGATTGGAAGAATGCGAAGAAAGCAGCGCGCGAGAATCCCGACAAGTGGAAGCAACAAAAGGATGCAGCCAGAGCGCGAGTAGAGGCAGGGAGCTCGCACCACTTGGGGAGCGGTGGATGGGCATCATTTGAGGCCGATTTTGTAAGTCTTTTCACATTGCTCTTTATGCATGTTCGATAGTTTAGGGTTTATGAGTTTTTTAGTTCTAACATAATGAAATCTTTGTATGTTTTGACAGTGGTCGATGACAGGACGTGATCCCACACCGTACGAGCGCGAGTACGCAGGCAGGAAGGGCTTAAACGCCCTGATGGGCATTCTCAGTTCTCGCGGCGGCATGGTTAGTATTAGGGTTTACTCTTTTTTATTTTTTGTATTGTTTTATAAATGTCGTTATATGTTTATATTTACTGAAAACTGTCTTATTGTCTTTTTTTGCAGAATCCGACAGATACGCCGCTTGGACGCGATGAGACGTCTGACTAAACGACGTCAGTTTAGCCGTAGCTAGATAGCATTAGTTTAGGGTTTCTCATAGCTTATGTATCATGAGACGGATTTTATACGTCTTTTTGAACCATGTATATTATTACATTTGTCACCGCAGTTCCTTTTGCCAATAAATTCTTTATGCCTATGATGTTGTACAATTGTCATTATTACATTTGCCAATCAATTCATTTTGCTTATGATGTGTACAATTGTCAATTTTGCAAACAATGCGTCTTGTGGGTGACTATTTTGGGTCTCTTATTTACCTTTGCACTTTTTTTAAAAAAGTGAATCAAGTACAATATGGTTGATGGGTGGCAGGGCATTCAATGCCCTGCCACCAAAAAAATATTCTCTCGGGCGTCGCTATAAGCGTCGCTATTTATGGCTCTGTAGCGTCGCTATGAGCGTCGCTATAGTCTTCTGTGAGACCGTCGCTATAGGCGTCGCTATATGCGTCGCTATATAGCGACGCTGATAGAGACGCATATAGCGACGCCTATAGCAACGCTCTCGTAGCGACGCTCGTAGCGACGGTTTTAGCGACGCCGGGGGTTATAAAAACCCAATGTATTTCCGTCGCTAACAGCGTCACAAGAGCACACAACCTCTTGTAGTGCTTCAAACATTGCCCTTAATTAATTACTTAGTTCCCTTCCACCCCTCCTAGGTGGCGTACTCCGAGACGACTATGTGCATGGGTTGAACAATCATGTCTATGCATATCCTTGGTTGGCTCTATCATGATTCAAAGATCAATGCAATTCAAACCATTATGTTGTGCAAGAGTTGGGTCTTGAGTAATTAACTCAAGGTTTCATGTTGTTGTTTCCCAAAGAGCAAATCTTGTAGCTTGTGTGTTCTTTACTTTATTGTACCGTCGGATGCTTTGGCAAAGAGAAAATCTTGTAGCTTGTGTGCTCTTTACTTTATTGTACCGTCGGATGCTTTGGCATGCTAATTTTCTGAGCTTTCAGTATCAATGATGACGGTTGCTGAGCTTTAACTTGCCACTAGTATCTTGGTTTTTTATTGATGAGCTGTTGTGGTTGAGTGTTTTGAGACTTAACTCTCCACTGTTTCATTGGTTTTACATTTTGTGGAGAAGATAAGTACTCTTTTTCCTCCAACTCCATCTTGTTTTAGGTTCCCTACTTGAAAATGCTCTTCTTTGTGTCTCTAACTTTGGAACCTTCTTCGGTACGGTAGATGATGTCTTGGAAACCCAAATTTGAGACAACTTGTCCGTGGGTTCTGCTTTTGGTACCCAGATATGCCTGACTCCTTGCATGCTACTTGTAGCATTTGCTTATCTAGAGAATGAAGAGGATTGATTTCTTTGTGGTTTGTTCTATTGGTTATCTCTTTTCCATTCTTCTTTGCTTGGTGCAATTGAAACAATGAGTTGTCCGCCTTTAGGTGATAGCTTGAGTTGATTGGTATCCCAATCTGGTACTACCTTATACATCCGCATCCATGAGATTCCAAGAATCATTGTTTCATTTGTGTGTTCATCTCGAAAGCATACAAACTGATGAGGGCATGAACATCCATATACTATCACATTTAAGTTGACTACTCCCAGTGCCGGTGTTGGGTTCTTGTTGCATCCTTTGATAGCTGATATTCATGATGTCAAAGACTGATTCGTTGCTTTCTTGTACGTGGAATAACTGATTGCATTTACTCGAGCTCATGTATCGACCAATGTATTTGTGCTATGATTGTTTAGGTGTACTTTGATACGAAGGTCCATTCCATCTAACCATTCATCATTTGTTGACATTCCATTCTTCTGTAATTACCACAGTCGTTCATCTAGTTTTAGAGTGTTAATGGGAATAGGTATTTGTTAATTTTTGAGATCAGATTTCCTTTTGAGTTCTCAAAGTTGAGTTTCCTCTTGAGCTTCATCAATGACCTGCTATTGTTTTATCTTTCTTTGCTTTGCTGCATGCATCTTTTCTAGCAATTCATTGGTTAGTGGAAAATTGTACTTGTTTAAACGGCATCCACTAATCCAATTAGCCATTGCTTCACCATCTAGAGTGGACAACTTAACTGCTCCACTTGGAGATATGTCTTCAATGATAAACGGTCCATTTTCCTTTTTCTTTAACTTGGGAATGTGTTGCTTAAGGGAATAGACTAAAACTAAGTCTCCTTTTTTTGAAGATTTTAGTGACTAGATATGATTCAAAAAATTGTTTCCATTTCCTTTTTTGTGCATAGATGTGAGCTACAGTTGTTAGTTTTTGCTCACCAAGCTTTTCTAAATCTTCAAGCCTTTCTGACAATTCATGTCCGGTCCACTCAATATCCTTAGCTACCCTTAGTGTCGGTAATAGAAATTATATCGGCAGTATGGCATCAAGACCATAAACAAGGTTAAAGGGTGTAGCATTTAAAGCTATCTTGAATGAAACTCTATAAGCCATAGAGTGGCATGGAGATTTGTTTCTCAATCAGTCTGTCCTGAACTAGCCACTTTAGTCAATACCGAGAAGAGAATCTTATTCATGTCCTCATCTTGTCCATTTTCTTGTGGGTGATAGGGAGCCGATTTGTTATGGATGACCATAAATTCATTAAGCTTATACTCAATTACCTCATTGAGGAAATGAGCTCCCCTATCACTAACAATTTCTATTGGCAATTCATATCTTGTGAACACATTGTCATACAAGAATGCAGCTATGGTTCAGGCATCATTCTTTTGAGTTGCCTTGGCCTCTGCCTACTTGGTCAAAAATCCCATAGCTACAATGATATATTGAGCTTGGGTTCCATAAGGAGGTGGTTGTATTGGCCCAACAAAGTCTATACCCCATTTTGCAAAAGCTCTAGCCCCCATCATTGGTCTTAAAGGCATGCTATCTACACGAGTTGGAATTTTTGCTCGTTGACATGCATCACAACTTCGAACATATTTCTTGGCATTTGTAAAAAATTTTGGCCACCATATGCCTGCCATTAAGATTTCTCTAGTGGTGGTTTCAGTAGAAAAGTGACCTCTAGCTAATCCATCATGTGCTTGTTCTATAATGGGAATATATTTGTCTTCATTTGCTTAAAGACAAAAATGTTGATCCTTACCCTTCGATACAATTGGTTCCCAATAAGAGCATAATACCTTGCGTCAATTTCCATTGCTCTTTGGCAGCATTTACTCATATCCTTAGGAAATGTTTGGCTTGATAAGTAAGTAACTAGATAGTTACTCCACTTAGGAACGAGAGATATTTGGAACAATGTCACATGAGGTATGGATGCTTGTTTTTGGTAGTGAGGAATTTTCTTTACAAATGAGTGAACATCACTCCTCATGGTTGGACAAAATACTCCAAGTTTCAAGATCCGCTGCATAGTTTATTTTTCCGCAAAGTGAGGTCCTACTATGGTAATATGTGCTTGACTTAGGTATTGGGTTTTCTCCTCAGGATTAATCCACAAAATCAATATTCCATCTCAATTTCTTTTTTATAGCCTTCTAGCTAGTACTTGATACATAGCTGATTGCTCAATTAATTTGGGTGTAATATGAAGTGGTATGTGCAGATCCACTTGAGCTATGGTCATTAATGAAACCATATTTTTCAACCATCGGGGTATCATTTCCACAGAGAATAGATATGCATCTAGTAGATGATCGTCTACCCCTTTTGTTGGTTCTCCTAAAATAATCCTTGACAAATGATCTGCTCTTTGGTGAGTGGTGCCCTTTTTTACACCCACAGTGAAATCAAATTCAAAAAGAATGATGAACCATCTCAATATTCTTCCTGTGTTGCATGGCTTACTGACCAAGTACAATAAGGCTTGGTGGTCCACAAAGAACACAAACTTGCTAGCTAATAGGTAATGTCTATAATTTTTTAGGACATAGATCATTTATAATCCTTCCCTTTTGGTGGTTGTATAGTTTTTATCTTCCATATTCAACTATCTACTAGCACAAGAAATAGGAAAATCAATTTTTCCATGTCTTGGTTAAGCTAGTAGCACCCAATGGAAAAATTGGAAGCATCAACATGTATGTGAAATATCTTATTCCAATTTGGTACTTTCAATATTGGGGCTGATGTGAGGGCTTGCTTAAGCTTCATGAAGGATAATTCACACTCATCAATCCATTCAAAGAGTGTAATCAAGTTGTACATGGGTTTTGCAATCATAGCATACATGTAAATGAATTGTCTGTAATACCCACAATGTCCCATGAGAGCTTGAACCCCTTTGATTGTTGTTGGTTTAGGCAATTCAATAGTAACATGAATTTTATATATATCAGTAGCTATGCCATTTTTAGACATTATATGTCCAAGAATCTTTCCGTGTCTGCCCATAAATGTGCACTTTTTAGGATTTAAGTAAATCCTATAAAGTCTACATTTTTTGAATACCTTTTTGAGGTGTTCAAAATGATCAGCCCGGATTGACGAATGTACACATAGATCATCCATATATACTTCCAAGAAATTCCAAAGATATTCTTTAAAAGCATGGCTCATCAATCTTTGAAAGGTGGCAACAACATTAGTTAACCCAAAAGGCCAAACCCGAGAGGAAAAAATACCCCATTCAGTTGCAAAGGCACCCTTTGACACAAGAACATGTTGCATCATGTACCCACATAGGGTAATTGTCCCCATCCAATCTGTCTTCAGCAGCAAACATCTTGAACACATCTTTGTTGTTGTCGACCATGGTAAATGTTGCACCTGATGTGAAAACTACTCGAAAAGAGGAGAAACAAAGCGAAAACAACATGTGCTATATAGCACAAACAGTAGAAGACTGTAAGAAACCTGCTATGAGAAAAATGGCATTGACAAAATTGTGCACAAAAGGACGAAATAGCTTGTATAGTACTACTTGCATTGGAAATGGAGGCCAAAATGAGCCCGAATAAAAAATCTGAGCAGATTGAGCTCTGCAAGCATACCAAAAAAAGTTTTATCGACTTGTGAATGCTCGCCAAAGCTCACAAAAATCAAAGAAAGTGAGCATGCATGTGCTAGAGCTGCTGGCGACTAAGCTCGGGAGGACACAACTTGCTATGATACCAATTGTTGGAATTAGGGTTAAAGGAAAACACACATACCTTAGAGAAGAGGAAGGAAGCTCAAAACACATAACAAAGAGAGCATTACTTAGTGTGCAATGGAATGATAGATAGCCCTAGAATGAATGGGTGTATATACAATGTAGGGGAGAAAAAACCTCCTAGTGAGGGAAAAAATGCCCCGGCAGTTCAAGGTGTGTTCACACACATCACTACCACATGTATATGGTTACAGAGTTTGTTGAACATCTGATGTGGAGCTTGGAAGTTTTTCTCCTTCATGTATTTTCAGTTTCTCTTTTTCTGGAGTTGACCTCCTTGAAACATGGTTTTTCTATTCTTCAGGTATGTTGATGATGACAAATTCTTGTGGTGGTTTTTCTTCCTTTGTTTGTGTCTTTTCATGGTGATCCATGAAAATACCTGTTTGTCTTGCCTGTTTTGCTTTCACACTTACGATTTTCATTAGTTTTCTTCAACATCTTTATCATAAAAAAAGGGAGTTATGCCAAAGCCTTCCTCACCACAAAACTTCATAGGGGTGATCTCATTGACACACATCTCTAAGGTGGCAAGAATTTGATTCCACTCTAGGGTTTCCATTCATTACTTTGGGGAAGGTTCAAGTATATAATTAGAATCTTCAAATGACCTATGCCCTTTACATCATTCTTTTGCAAGATTGTTGCATTCAAAAGCTCCACACATCCATAGATGAGCTTTAGAGTTCAACCATGTGCATACTTTAGACTTTGTAGCAATGGCTAAATCAAAATCTTCTACGGGTGTTCTCCATACATCTCTATAGTTGTGGTCTCTTACATTGATGCGAGTGGTGGTTTGCATGTGGTGCAAGTATAAATGATCATAGCCTCAGTTTTGAACCATCTATATTGACGCATGAATGGTCTTCCTTGAATAACATCATAGTTATTCTTAGTACCAAAATCTACAACTGCAAATGTGTGCTCATACTCTATTCCACAAGAAGTTATCACCACCTACTCTAGTATACCAAAAGGCTTTGCAATGTAGCCATCAACTAATTACAATTTCATCCGTGTTCGTCTAAGGGTAGGTTTTTCCCATTTCTCCCAAATTAATTTAGTGGCAATGACAATACATGCACCACTGTCCAAAAAAGCAATGGTTTTTATTCCTTGATGCTCTATGGGAAATGTGGTGTTCCCCTCCTCACCTTTGCAATAATCTCCAATTTTATTTATAGGAACTGGCTTTGCATCCTTTTTGGGTTGGCTCCCATCCCCCATTGTCTCAATACTTTTTTTTTCCTATTTTCTCATGACATCTATTGACATCTCTCCACATCTGAGATCTGACTTTTAATAGTTGTGTTTCCTCTCTACTATCCTTTGATCTTTTTGCTCCTTGGTCACCATACGTGGATTGCATCTTGACATCCCTCATGCCCTTGTCAAAATTGACTTCTGCAATAGGTGCTCATTCCCATGAATGGTTTCCTTCACTAGCCGTCCTAACAATGTCCCAAAGTTCTTCAAGCCAATCACGTTTGACTTCTTTTACGGTAGGAGGTATATGATAAATAGATTCATTTGTTGTGTTTGCTACCACTCATTGAACTTCTCTTGCTCCACAAGTAATCGTGTTCCCATTCCCTTGAGGATGTAGCACATCTTTTTTTCCCTCTTTCTCACCTTGTTCATTTGATCTCTTTTTGTGACTCTTTTTGTGAGCCCCGTTATTAGCTAAAACTTGTGGCAGTGATGTGTGTGAACACACTTAGGACCTTCGAGGCATTGTCTCCTCACTAGGAGGTTTTTCCCTCGTGCATTGTATATATGCCCATCACTCTAGGGCTAACTTATCTTTCCATCACACATTAAGTAATACTACTCTCTATTGTGCACCTTGAGCTTCTTCATCTTCTCCAAGTTGTGTGTGTTTCCCTGCAACCCTACTTCCAACAAGCTTTTTGCACCATCAATATGTAGATCTGTAGAATCTTGAACCTTAGCATTTTTGCATGCAAACACACTCTAACCCCAAAATGGGTGTCAGAAAGTGCTTGAAATTGAGATCTAGCTCCACAATTACATGCCAAAGGACTGTATGGAACCTTGAAATTCACAATCTCCAAAAGGAATCACCTCAATCGGACAATGGATCCTAGGAGTATTATCCAAGCAAAAATTGGCACGTTGGTGGAGGTTCCATTAGCGCTTGAGCAGTCCCAATCAGAGTTTTTCACATCTCCAACCTCAACTTTTTCCTCTCTCCATTGTATAATTCATCCATCGATGCTCCATGGTCTGGCAATTGTCTACTCTTGCTTCATATGACTTCCAAATGTCTTCCAATGGCTCAAACTTATTATCGACTAGAATTGAACCTCTTGAACTACCATCTTTTGGCTCTACTTTGCTTGGATTTGGTACTTCTTGAGGTATTTCTTCTATTATCACACTAGATGAAGACTTTATCAATTACTATAGTTTCTCTCAAGCTTGTGAAAACTTAGGTCTAATAGCCTTTAGCTTCCGGCCTATTGTACTGGGCTCTAATTTTATCTCTCATAAACTTTCTTTGCTGATTTTGCACTCACAAACTTGTTAAAGTCATCACTAATTTTCTCGCTTGTTGCTATTTTCTTTGCTCGTGCTCTTGTTACCACCTTCAATGAAACTTTTACATTTGAGTCAGATCCACTTGAAGAGGGTATGACCTCCACAATGCTCACCATCACTTTTTCTTCCTTATCTAGGTTTCTAAGGACAATCCTCATATAAATGTTTAATTCCACATTCATCACAATGTCCATGTGAAGCACTCCCTGCTACTTGCAAAGAATTAACAGTCACATTAGGATATTTTTTGCGTCATTAGCTTGGCTTGTTGATCAATTCCTAGCCAAATGGCCTCCTTAACATTTGAAAATAGGTCCTGGGGCTCTTGGTTTCCTTGATTGCCAGGAAGATGGTATCTAGGGATACTTGTTTTGTTTAGCCTCTCCTTGATTGCCTATGAAGATTAGTGTTCCCTAGCTCAATGTAAGCCGTTTGCTTGGAGAGAGGCTTTCTATTCAAAACAAGTATCTAGGGATACTTGTTTTGTTTAGCCTCTCCCTGATTGGCTATGAAGATTAGTGTTCCCTAGCTCAATGTCAGCCCTCTGCTTGGAGAGAGGCTTTCTATTCTTGATAGAGGATTACTTGAGGATGCAACAAGATTCGCATGGTCATATGACTCCATAACCCTTCACGGGTTAGGATCATGTACATGGTGGTATGTATAACTTTCCTCTTTGTAATATGTGTGTACTGGCACTAAGGAATTCTTTTCAGAGTATTGGTATGGATACACATACCTCACAGCTACCTAGTCTTCAACTAGCAAGTTGTCAAAACACTGGTTTTAGTATTTCAACTCCTAGTTGAGGATTCATCAGTGTGTTAGGATGGTACTACAGGTTAGGTTGATAAGGCCTTTCCTTAACTTGACCTCTATTGTAGTAATAGTCCTCAGTGACATGGTTAGTCCACTTTTTCTCAATGGCATACCACTTTTATCTAGGATATGGCTTGGGAAACACAATAAATTGATGTGTTAGCAAATGATTATCTCCACATGTCAAGCAACATCTCAACAGTGGTATTCTCTCATTCTGAACTCTCAAGTTTAGATCCATTCCTTTATAAGTTTCTCACCAAGATGATACACATTGACTTACTATTGTGTTGGTGTTGTTCTCATTGTATTTTGCATCACTAGCTATATCTCAAGGGTCATTAAGGGTAGTATCATTATTGTGTGCTACCTCTCTATAGATTGTGCAATTGTCAAGTTATGGCCGTTTTTGTGAGAACTAGTTTTCACTTGCAGCACAAAACTGCTTGTCACTTCAGCTTTGTTGGGTATTTTTGGCCCAAGCTTAATCACTAAAATGTATAGGACATGCACAACAAAGTCACCAAGTCTTGTCAAATTCTGGCCCCTATAGCTGGTAGCTTGAAGAAAATTGTGATTTTCTCCTCAAGGTAAATTTTTGCAACTTTTTTCATTTTTTTCAAGTTCACTGGGTTCCCCACTCTTAGTATACCCTGTTTATAATGTTCTGATCTTTTTGGTCAAGGAAAAAATAGAAAATTACAGTTTTAATGTGTGCTACCACATTGTTTTTCTTAGATCTTGCACTCTCAATGTCCAAATAACACCAAATTTTGATTGTGCACTTAACACATCATGTACTACAGGCACACCAAACTTGACCCCAATCTTACAGCCTTTTGGAATACTTGAGAAAAAAACGCAATTTTCTCCCTCAAGATGCTTTTTTGACAACTTTTTTACTTTGGTTGGGTTCCCTAGCTTATGAATAGATTACTCATCATTATTTGTTCAATTTGGAGTTTCAAAAGGTTCCCTAACCCTATTTTGGAAATTTTAGAGTTCTTTTCTGACTAATTTGAGCCTTACCTATGATTTGAGTGTCCAAATGTGATTTTAAAAGACGAGTGAATTTCTCACGCCAAGGCCTAAGAGCACACCAAGTTTTAGCTATGTTTGACTATTTTTAACAACTTTCAAGAAAAAAACACGATTTTCTCCTTAGATCAACAGAGATTTGTCAAAAAATGTAGATTTTTCTCTTTTGCTAGGTTCTCCACTCTTTCTAGATCTCATCTACCAAATTTGGTTCACTTTTGATCTCTTTTGAATGTTCTACCAGTTTTAGCTTTTTCTAGCACTTTTTGACTAGGGTTTGGTCTAACCTCATGTGAAAATTTCCAATTTCAACTTTTTCTTGATGAGTGTGATCCTTGCATTAAGAGATCCCTTTGGTCTAAATCTTGGGAAAAAATTATTCTTCTTTCAGGTAGCTGGGAGAAAATTGCAATTTTATTTCTCTACTCCTACTTCTGACAATTTTTTTTCAACTTTGACTTGACAGGGGTTCTTGCATCAAGGCCTACCACTGAACCAAATCTTAGCCAAACATTCTTTCTCTACCTGGTGTCTAGGGAGAAAATTGTGATTTTCTCCTCTGCTAATGCTTTTGACAACTCTTTTCAACTCTTGCAAATTCCCAAGTGTTTTACCTTCTTTCAAGCGTACACTCACTAAATTTCATAGTGTATGGTCCATTGGTTTGAGTTTTATCCCAATTTTAGCAATTTCTTATTCTAAAAGTTGAGATTTGACCTTACTCTCACACTATGAGTTTTGATTTAATGGCTTGCTTTCTTAGGTCAAGTAGAACCTTTTTCCCAACTCTTGCCAGGTTTTGACTCCTGTAGTTGGTATCTCGGCAAAAATAGCAATTTTCTTCCTTTGCTACTACTTCTTATAACTTTTTCAACTTTGACTTGATAGTGGTGGTTCTTGCATCAAGACCTACCACTTATGTGATCCACTCATCTAGATTCTCTTCTCATTAGGAAAAATATGGACTCTCCTTGGGCCTTTTTGATTAGTGAAGGCTTAAGGGAGAACATTCTCAGGGCTCTTGGGATATCACCTAGAGGGGGAGGAATGGTAGGGATGCAGCCTAATTGTCTCCCTCTTCAATTCTTGGTTCTGGGGGGGTGGGGGGGGGGGGGGGGGGGGGGGGGGGGGGGGGGGGGGGGGGGGGGGGGGGTAAAAGGGGGAAATAGGTGTCATAAAAGAGGGAGGGACCCCCCCAAAAGAAAAAATACGTAGGCTTAAAAACCCTAAAAAATGATTTTTTTCTTAAAAGTGTCAAAATTGACTCGTTTACCTCCAAAACTGTCCCAAAACATATACTAACTTCAAAAAGTCAAATCCCCCCCCCCAAAATCCACTTTTTTCTCCCTCTATCACTACTTTTCTCTCCCACACTCTCCCTCTTCTCCCTCCTCCCATTCTCTCTCTATAGTCAAGGCAGCCATAGCCAAAACTTAAAAGCTTTCCATCACTCTCTTCCTCTCTCCATAGCTCCCCCTTCTCTCACACCTCCATCAACCCTCTACAGTCCCACACCCCATAGCCCACAGCTCACCACTATCCTGTCTACCTCTCATTCCTCCCCTCTTTCTCTATCTCTACTGTCAAAGCCACCATAGGCAACTCACCTCACCCTCCCCTCAGCTCTTCATTCTCTCTCCACAATACCCACAGCCTTGCCCACTTCTCTCCCTCACCTTACTCCCACCCATTCCCAATCCCTTCCTAAGCCCAACTTCCCAAGCATGTCCACCGCTAACACGCATAGACGGTCCAAACCAGAGATACAGGAGATTGTGTTGCACAACAAAAAAAATTCAGAGGGGGGATGGATCCCACAGGTATTCAAGAAGGGTTCATGGGTCTACATGCAACCGTCCAGTGCTGGACCTCATCGCGTACAATGTCGAGGCGTACTGGAACGCCATTGGAAGGGAAGACTATTGGCATTCAAAGAAACCAAGTCCGGAATGGTGACCATCATGAAACACATGTACAGTGCAGCTGAGATCCACCTGCAGAGAGCTTCAACTCAATTTTCACCTCATTGTAAGTTCTCATGGTTTAGCTATCCCATGCATATATCATGTTTAACATGCATGCGATCATTTTGTTTGACTAAGGATATTTGTAAAGATGTTTTTCCATCCAGCTTAGTTGAGGAGCAGCTGCTTGAGTGCCTCTCAGGCACGTTCATGGTTGTGCATGCTCACATTGGGGAGCTTATGTTTCCTAATGTCTCGTCAAAAAAAATTACCGAGCAGCAAATATTCATGTACTCCCACAAGTACATGGTACCGAAGTCAAGCCAAGGCTATGGTAGGTTAGTAGCCATAGAGACACCCTCATTCAAGAGTGCAAAATGGCCAACTCCAGACCATTGGGCCTTGCTTTCTTTCAAGCGCAAGGTGCTGCAAGATTTCCAAGGGTCCCTAAAGTTTGGTAAGGCAACCAGATCGGTGGGTCTCAGTTGGCATTATCCCATCCATTTGTTTGTGCATGCATTCCGCTCTCTGTTGATTGTGGAAACACCGACAATGTTTGTTTGCAAAGAAGTTGACGTAGATGCAATGGACACCATTCTAGGTGTCAATTGGGGCTATGTTGACGGTTTGCATGATGGTGGCCATTACAAGTGCAATGTGTCCCCCACACAGCTTTGCCTTCAATATTTGAAGGCAAGGTGCACCTTGTATGCACGGTTTAGCTACGAAAGGTGGATGCACAAACATGGCAAAGGGATACCCTTGCAGCTGACGACTGAAGAGGTTAAATCCTTTGAAATTCGTGTCTGCATGCCCAATAATGAGGTGGAGGTGGTTGCAGTGAACCTGCATTGGACTCTTGCCAATCTTCGGGAACATTTTGTCATAATGGGGTTTGAGGATGTCGATAATGCAAGTTTCAAACTGGAACAACACAAGGTCTGCTTTGTGCTTGATTAGCTACCTTTTCTTAATTTTTCTAGGTATTTGCATCTTGATTGCCCATTTTTGGTTGTGTAGATTGGAAGGCGGATGGAGGCCACTATGCTTGTTTTCAAATATTGGGCTACAGACGAAGTCATCTTGTCTAAGTGAATTGGCTTGTAACTTTACTCTTTTATGTACTGGATATTTTATTAAAGATTTTGAAAATTTTTAGGGTTTTGTACTTGAGTTTTAAGGTGTTGTGTAATTTTATTTTTAAAATGCATATTTTTAATTTTTTCAAGATGGAATATGTCTATAAAAGGGGGACCACCACCTCATTTTACCATTTTCATCCCAGCATTGCAGAGAGACCTAGCATACCCAGTTACGCAAAGAGAAAGCATGGAAGCGACTAGTGCTTTAGATGCATTCCTTAGTGAGGCTGGGCATGCAAATCCCCTTGAGCTTCATGAATTTTTCACAACCCAACCCGATTTGGAAACCACCTTGACCCTCCACTCTCAATCTCTTGAGCACATCATGTCATACATTTCCATGTGCATGGGGAGATTCATTGTTGAGTTACCAAACCGACAAGGGCAATAGGTCCCCGAGAGGCTTCTGCATCACATCTACAAAAGGGACAGGCCATTTCATCAGTGGTTTGCACGCTTTGCCACCAAAGCACAACCCGCCGGATAATATGTGCGGCTTGAAGCTGATGATGTGCGAGGAATGCGTAAGGGGAAGATCGGAAACACATTTTTCTCTGTCCAGGCCATAATGATATTCCTCTTTCACGAGTGCCCAGCAGGCCCTGACATAGTGCTAACGCACTTGCAGATCGATGGGGTCTTGGCGGATGTGATGGACCCCAAGCCCGCGCCCATTGACACATCCGCAAAGGAGAGGACGCTTGCCTTGACCTACCCTGTAGGGATTCAAGGCCTGTTGGAGGCCTCTCCATCTGTCGGTTCATCCTTGGAGCCGCCAGAAGGAACCAGCACTTGGGATGCCATCCCTGAGGTAGAGATTACCCATTTCTCCTCCATTGTGGTGGGTGGGGAGGAGTTTTTGTTTTTATATGATCTGGAGAAATCCTTTGAGCTTTTCATGGATGAGTGTTTCACCATCCTCGATGCCCATGGCAAGTTTGAGGTTGATACCATCACCTCCCATGACGATGATCTCCTATTGCCCATGGGAAATACTATGGCGGACAAAGTGGTGATCACACAAGCCGAGGTGGCAGTGGCCGAGCAGACCAAGGTCTCTGAGGAGGAGTTTGTGGTTGTGCAAGCCATGTGTTTGGCTAAACGCACAAGAGTGGATTCACCATCACCTGCTACAACACCTGTTTTGCTTGATCCAAAGGGGAAGTCGTGTGGATCTTTACTTGCACCCGAATGCTGATGAGGAGGATCGTAGACAAGAGGTATAGATGCTCACTTAATTTGATTGTTACAATTGATTTTGTTAATGTTATAACTAATTTTTCACCATATTTCTCACAAATCCTACGTTTTGCAGGATGTTTTGGAGGTTGACGCCTGGGTGCAACGGTCAGGGGGGAGGAGAACAGCGTTTGGACCTCAAGCGGCACTTGCTCGCTAGCTCGGCACACTTTTGATTGGTGACGTGGTGTTTGTGCATGCCGACTACTCCCCCAATGGACGCTACAACATTTTAGCCCTCCGTTCACTCTCCAAGGCCTTGTGCTTAACAACCCTTGCCCAATCGGCCAACCTTGTAGTGCTTGTAAAGAAAGATTTTGCAATATCCACTTTCGGCGTCAACTTTTGTGGGCGACTCATCGCCAATGTTGGCATGAACCAAGTTGTAGGGGCTAATGACACGCAAGAAATTACAACCACTTTGCTTAACAGGGAGCCACCCCAAAAGGCCAAGTGCCAAAAAATTGTAATTCGAAAGATCCTAAAGCAAAAGCCGGATATCATGTAAAGCGTTGATTTCCTTAATGAATCTACATTTTGGTGTCTATGACTGTCTCTTACTTGCAAGCTTTTGAATTTGTTATATGTTTGGCTTCCAATGTGTTTATGAGAAGCACCCGTGCTTAGTGAATCGTGCAGTTTTTGATGCATGCTGGGTTGGAAAGCATGTTGGCCAGCCAACTTGCATTAAATCATGGGGAAAGTTATTGATATGCTTACAAAAGGGCTTGGGAGGCTCAAAATGGGCTGCCACAAGGGTCGCATGTGGGTCTTCCATAAGCATATGGAAGGGGAAAATGCGCGCCCTTGTGGCAACCCATTTTGGAGCATCTCAAGCCCTTTAACACTAGGTTGGTAATGGGACACTTTTATGTCCTGCGACACTTTTATGTCCTGTTATGTGACCATTTTCCTTGAATTATGTCAAGAGTTTCAAAATGGATTTTGAGGTTCTATCTGTCTAGAAAGTTGTCTCATGAGCTGAAAAAAACTCGACATTTTTTTGGAATATCAATTCCATCTTTAACCTTGTCCTTGCACAACATTTCACAACCTAAACTGTATGAAAAAACGGGTCCTGTTTTTGGCTTTTTTCAACTTTTTGCAACTATACCACTCTAGAATTCATGTTTGTGAGCTCTATAATGCTATAGAACTATCTTTAGTAGTCCTCAACATGTCCTGATGCTTCTAGGGAGAAATAAATGTTAAAGTTGTAAGTTATGGCCAAATTACAAAAAATGTCAAATCCTGTTTTTTAGCCAATTTTAGCTCTTCTATGATTTTTTTGGTGGCTTTCATGATATCCAAATGCAGTTTTGATTTTCTATGTCGCATATTGTAACATAAAGCTAATATTCCTTGAGTTTTGGGGCACCTAATACCCTATTTTGCATAGGAGACAACGATGGTTGATTTTTTCAATTATAGAAGAAAATGAAACATTCTAGTATATCAACTGTAGCTTTTTCAATATTGTTAGTTTCTTGTAACAACTACATGCATTTTGTAGGTAGTAACCATATCTAGTCATAAGGATCAAATTTGGCTAGATATTGAATAGTTTCTATGGTATTCTACAACTCATAATGTTGAACCCAGTTTTTTCATGTTTGCTGTATTTAGTACTTCATCTTTGTCCCCAAGATTCCCCTTGGTAAGAGATGTATTATTCTTTTGACATACTCCATGGCTCCTTATGAACCTAAAGGAAAATAGGGAACTAAGAAAACATGCATATAGTATTTGTATTGAGCGTGGCTATAGAAACTTTGATGATAGGTTTGCAGAATGGTAAAAATTCAACTTTTTTGTACCTATTTCTTTTGGCAAAACAAAAAATAGTGAGTGAGAAGCAATCATATGTTCTGATTACCAACCCATTGAAGTTAACTAGGGAATTTATCTCAAGTCCTACAAAAATCCGTAATCTTATTTTTATGCAACAAAACGTAAGAAATGACTATTTTGATGAAAATGTACTGGTCCATCAACTTTGGAGGCTTGGTGTGACCAAAAGATGAGAAATTTTACAAGTTTCTTATTTTTTCCATGTGTAGTAGGCCTTGAACTATAACCTCATGAAAGGATTTTACAAAATGAGTGGATCTACTATGGTTTTGGAGGTTTTTTTCAAAACCCTGAAAGGACACTTTTATGTCCTGTTAGGTTACCAACCTAGTGTTAAAAGGCTTATCAATACCTTTCCCCATGAATTAAGACAAAATTGCTAACCAACATTCACTCCAACCATAGATCCTTTCATAACCAAGTTGCCGTACAAGCCCATATAAATTTGAGTTGCAAAACCAAAACTAATTACATGTATGCTTCAAAAAATCTATGCTACATTGACTTAGTGGGGCATGCACTTCCTGATGCATCCAGGCTATTTGAAGCATTGAAGCAAGGAAAATATCCTAAATGCAGGGAAAAACATCCTGGAAAGCTTTGGAAAGACCTTGGCAGGCCCTAAAAATGGTTGCCACAAGGGTGTGCATTTGGTCCCTTCATTGTTACCATATACATGTGGTAGTGATGTGTGTGAACACACTAGGACCGCCGGGGCATTTTTTCCCTCTTTAGGAGGTTTTTTCCCCCGTGCATTGTATATACGCCCATCACTCTAGGGCTATCTATCTTTCCATTGCACACTAAGGAATACACTCTCTATTGTGTGCCTTGAGCTTCCTTCGTCTTCTCCAAGCTGTGTGTGTTTCTCTGCAACCCTAATTCCAACAATTGGTATCAGAGCAGGTCACGTCCTCCCGGGCTTAGTCGCCAGCTGCTCCAGCACACGCCTGCTCACTTTCTCCGATTTCAGTGAGCTTTGGCAAGCGTTCGCAGGTCGACAAATATTTTGGGCGAGCTCGAAGTGCTCGGTCTGCTCAGAATTTTGATTTGGGCTCATTTCGGCCTCCGTTTCCACTACGGGCAGTACTGCACAGGCTATTTCGTCATTTTGTGCAGATTTTCTGTCAGTGCCGTTTTCTGCATAACAGGTGCCTTATAGTCTTCTACGGTTTGTGCTATATAGCACAAGTTGTTCCCGCTCCATTTCTCCTATTTTCGGGCAGTTTTCACATCAGGTGCAGCATTTACCATGGCTGACAACAACAACACAGATGTGTTCAAGATGTTTGCTGCTGAGGACAGGTTGGATGGGGACAACTACCCTATGTGGGCTTATATGATGCAACACGTTCTTGTGTCAAAAGGTGTCTGGAACATTGTGCAGGGCATTGATGTACGTCCTGGTTCTGAAGATGTAGGCGATATTGAGGATGTTGCAGGTCTTGCTGCAAGGATTGCAGCTGTTAGAGTTGTTTTGCCTACAGCAGAACAAGCTCGTTGGGATGTTAAGGATGCGCAGGCTCATGCATTGATTGCGTTGTCTGTGAAGCGCACCATTATTCCTCACATCCGTTCAGCAAAATCTGCAAAACAGGCTTGGGATATTCTAGCAGGTCTTTATGCAAGCCGCAATGAGGCTAAAATTGCTTTGCTGCGTAAAGAGCTAGAGTCGAAGATTATGCATGAGGAAGATGATATGGACACTTTCCTTGCTAGTGTCAAGGATATCAATGAGCAACTCATTTCTGCAGGTGAAGTCATTTCTGACAGTTCCCTTGTGCAGACTGTTCTTGATGCCTTACCAGATTCCTACCAGACTTTTGCTAGTACTTGGAGACTGATGACCCAAGGAAATCCTGAAGTTGTCAAGTTTGATGCATTATGCACATTGCTGTTGCAAGAGTCACTTTCTAGAAAAAACAGGACTAGGCAGCGTGCAGTTGAACAGGCTTTTATTGCTTCTCAAAGAAAGGGTGGTAACAGTAATGCAGCCACTTCTTATGGTTCTGCTGCGAGTGGCAAAAATTCTGTTCCTAATGCTTCTGCTGGCAGCACTTCGTCTGGCAATTCTGGTGATAAGGGCAAAAAGAAGATGCGTTGCCATTATTGTAAAGCCAATGATCACTTGATCAAGTCGTGTCCTAAGTTGAAGGCCAAAGAGGCTAAGAAGAAAGAGGGTGGTTCCACTGCAAATGCTGGTTCCACTACAAATGCAGCCATTGTTGAGTCTTCTGTGAAAGGAGATTGTGATGCTGATGTTGATGCAGAATGGGCTTTTAGCGCAGAGTGCACTTACAATCCTGCTGTCCATGATGCATGCTTGTCAGTTGCTGCAGATTCACATGTGTGGTATTTCGACAGTGGTGCTACAAAGCACATTACCTCACATCGTGAATTGTTTACCTCTCTCGAGTCTGTCCCTCATGGGAATTCAGTCACTTGTGCCAACAACGCCTCTTATCCAGTTCAGGGAGTTGGAAAGATTGTGCTCACTGCTGCTAATGGCAGTTCCTTCACACTTGTTGATGCACTTTATGTACCTGGGATCAAGAAGAATCTATTGTCTGTATCCGCACTTGCTAGACTTGGACTTGTAGTCAAATTTGTGGATCACAGATGTACAGTTCATGATCTCAGTTTTGGTGATGAAATTGTTGCATCTCGGCTTTTGTGCCGTGGGCTGTATAAGCTCACTTTGTATGACAAGTGTGGACAAAATTTTGCAAATGCTGTTGCAGATTCAAGGGCTATTTCAGATGCAAAACTTTGGCATGCACGTTTTGGTCATCTGAATTTTGCCAGTTTGCTGCGTTTGCAGAAATCTGATATGGTTGCTTCTTTGCCGCCTCTTGAAGCACCTATCAAACATGTTTGTGAAGGCTGTATTCTGGGTAAAATGCAGCGTTCTAAGTTTCCAAAGGATGGTTCAGTTAGGGCCACATGCAGGTTGCAGCTTGTGCATAGTGATGTTTGTGGGCCCATGCAAACTCCGTCCTTGGGTAATTACCTGTACTTCGTGACTTTCATTGATGATTACTCCAGGCATGCGTGGGTATTTCTGCTTAAAGCGAAGTCCGAAGTTTTTATGTGCTTCAAACAATTTTTGGCTATGGCTGAAAATGTCTCAAAATGTACTATGGGCACCCTCCGTTCCGATCGAGGGGGGGAGTATATGTCTCATGAATTTAATGCATTTCTGGCTAGTCGTGGGATAAAACACCAATGTACAGTGCCTTATACACCTCAGCAAAATGGTGTTGCTGAGAGGAAAAACAGGTCACTAACGGAAATGGCACGATGTATGGTCAAAAGTCAAGCTTTGCCGCATTCTTTTTGGCTTGAGGCCATCATGTGTGCCACTTATGTACTTAACAGGTGTCCTACGAAAGCTTTGCAGTCTATTACTCCATATGAAGCATGGCATGATAGAAAGCCTTCTATTGAGCACATGCGTGTTTTTGGCTGTTTGGCATATGCTTTGGTGCCACAAGTGCAGCGCAGAAAATTGGATGATAAGGCTGTCAAATGTATTTTTGTTGGTTATAGTGCTGAAAGCAAAGGTTACAGGTTGTATCATCCGCAAACAAAACGTATTTTGGTTTCACGGGATGTAGTGTTTGTGGAAGATTCTGTTCAACCCTTGCTGTCATGTACTAGAGACAGTAATGTAAGCTCACAGGACATTTATGACACTTTGTTGCCTCTTTTCAGTGGTGGAAATACGAATGTAAGTTCCAATGAGGCAAATGTACAGCCTATGGGGGTTTCTGAAAATGTTTTAGAACAGCCTATTACTGATGCAGATGTACATGATGTACTTGATGAGGAAAGGGCTGAAAATGAGCAGGCTAGAGGTATGCCAAAATGGCTGGTGCACACTTTGCGTGACAGTAAATTGGATGCACCTTTATCTAGTCGTACTCGTTCAGGCTCTCGCCATGCATCTTATGCATCAGATTGTTATGCTTTGGCTGTGTCTAGTTTACATGATGTTGAGGAGCCTCTGTCTTTTGATGAAGCACAGAATTCAGAAAATTGGATTGCTGCCATGAAATCAGAATATGATGCACTTATAGAGAATGACACATGGACTTTATGTGATTTGCCTCCTGGCAAAAAGGCCATTGGTACCAAGTGGGTTTACAAGTTGAAACGCAAGTCGGATGGTGAGATCGATCGCCATAAGGCTCGACTTGTTGCAAAGGGTTATGCACAACAAAAAGGCATAGATTATGAAGAGACTTTTGCTCCCACTTGTCGTATGACTACTGTGCGTTTTCTATGTGCATTGGCAGCTCATTTTGGTTGGGATGTACATCAATCAGACATTGTTACTGCTTTCTTGAATGGTGACATATTTGAGGAAGTTTATGTAACGCAGCCTCGCGGTTTTGTCATAAAAGGACAAGAGGACAAAGTGTGCAAATGTAAGAAGGCTTTGTATGGGTTGAAGCAATCTCCTTGTGCTTGGTATGAGAAAGCTGACACTCATTTGGTTAAACGAGGCTTTCGTAACAGTCCAACAGAAAGCACATTGTATGTAAAGCGTGAGGATGATGTATTTCTCATTGTGGTTCTTTATGTTGATGATTTGCTGATCACTGGACCAAATGAGAGACATATTGCTGAATTTAAGGCTGATTTGAATGCTACTTTCAAGATGAAAGATTTGGGGCTGTTGCATCATTACTTGGGTATACAGTTTAAGCAGTGTGATGGTGGTATTGCCTTGTGTCAGAAAAGTTACATAGAGACATTGCTATGTAAGTTTGGACTTGAGGATTGCAAACCTATTGCCACTCCCATGGAAACAGGTTTGAAGTTGAGTCTACATGATGCTGGCGATCCTGCTGATGTCACTCTTTACCAAACTGCTGTTGGCTGCCTCATTTATGTATGCAACACGAGGCCAGATATTCAGTTTGCAGTCTCGCAGGTCAGCAGATTTATGCATAGCCCAGGGTCTAAGCATTGGCAGGCTGTCAAGAGGATTTTCCGCTACCTTAGTGGCACTTTACATCTTGGCTTGTTTTATCCCAAGGGGGGATCATTGCCGCCAGACTTACATGCTTTTTCGGACTCAGATTGGGCTGGTTGTTTTGACACGCGAGTGTCCACAAGTGGTTTTCGTTTCATGCTTGGCAGTTCATGTATATCATGGTTGAGCAAGAAGCAACCTACTGTGGCCACTTCGAGTTGTGAGGCTGAGTACAGGGCAGTCTTCACAGCTACGGTTGAGTGTGTATGGCTCAGACGCCTTATGGCTGACTTGGGTGTTGGACAGGACACTGCCAACACTATCTACACTGACAGTCAGAGCGCATTGGCAGTTGCGAGGAACCCAGTTTTTCATGCTCGCACAAAGCACATTGAGGTGCATTACCACTATGTCAGGGAGAGGCTCTCAGCAGGAGAGATCAGCTTGGCTTATGTGCCAACACAGGACAACCTTGCAGATCTTTTCACAAAGGCATTGTCTCGTGAGAAGCTTGAAGCTTTCCGCAAAGCTTTGGGCTTACTCCCCTTTGTGGACTGATCCTGTCCTCAGGGCATGGCACTTCCCTTTACTCATGTGCCAGCTCTCGTTCACCGCATCACTCCAGGGGGGATTTGTTACCATATACATGTGGTAGTGATGTGTGTGAACACACTAGGACCGCCGGGGCATTTTTTCCCTCTTTAGGAGGTTTTTTCCCCCGTGCATTGTATATACGCCCATCACTCTAGGGCTATCTATCTTTCCATTGCACACTAAGGAATACACTCTCTATTGTGTGCCTTGAGCTTCCTTCGTCTTCTCCAAGCTGTGTGTGTTTCTCTGCAACCCTAATTCCAACATTCATCGGCCTGTGGAAGCACCAAATGTGCACCCTTGTGGCAAGCATTTTGGGGGCATTCCAAGCCCTTTCCAAGGCTTTCCAAAAATTTCAACCATGCATTCAAGATATTTGTGTTGCATCAGTGCTTCACATAGCTTGGATGTATCAGGAACTGCATGCTTGACTTAGCCAAGGTGCTTAACGTAGGCAAGTTTTCCCAATGCCAAGCTTTAAGCTACATACATACAAAAGAAGATAGACAAAACATGGACCACTGCTACATCGCATGGTACACAATTAAAGCAATACAATGCACAAAGAGTGGAGTATACAATCAAAAGACACTTATATTCAAATTCTTCCCAATCTTGGAAGTTCCGTAAATACAAAAATGGTTTGATGATGACTAATTACAAGCTAATGCTCATGGCACAAACGGCGAGCAAGCTGCATATCCTTGGGCATAATCGTTACACACTTTCCATGGATTGCACATAGGTTCGCATCCTCGAATATGCTAGTTAGATATTGCTTTGTTGCCTCTTGGACTGCCTCTATGGCCACGGCGCCCATCCAAAACTTAGTGTTGTACTTTTGCAAAACCTCCCTGCAAAGCCTTGCAAAAGGGGCCCTCCGAATCAAGAACTCGGTGCTCTTCTGATAGTGGTGAATCTCCAAAAATGCATGGCTACTCTTTTGCACCTTCTGAGGTTGACAGGGAGGTGCATTTGTTGCACGAGTTGGGGCATCTTGCTTCCTCTTCTTGTAGACAATGCTCTTTCTCTTTTTCGGCCACACAGGCACCTCCAGCACCTCATATTCAGGTCCACCGACTCTTCATCTGATTCGTGCTCTTCACTATTGTGAGGATGTGATGGTGTGGGTCCACTCCCTTTAGGGAGTTTCTTACCCCCAATAGACATGTGAGCGGTATAAGTTTTTATTTCGATGCCAACCCATGGGGGATCATCATCCATTTGCGTCTCTGGAAAGCCTTCTGACTGCTTTTTGTGGTTATTTATTTCTTTGCCTTGGTCGCTCTCATACGTCCTGTTGCCCTCATAATCGTTGGAGTCTGATGAATAGACAACAAGGCAATGCTTCCTTCTCTCTTTTCCTATTGTAGAGGATTGACCATGTTGATTTGAAGCTCCAACTTCTTTTGTGTGGAGCTCACCTTGAACTTGTGAAGTTCCAGCTTCTTGTGCTCGAGCTGGGATTCGTTGGGCATTCGGGCCCTCTCGATATTCAATCCTTGCCATTTGTCTTGTTCTTTCCATGGTAGCACCTAGTATGGAAAATGACAATATGAGCGCCTTCAACCTTTAAATAGGGGTTTTGGGTATTTGGGCCCTTTCACACTATGCGGCCAATTAAGTGAAAAACGCAAATAAACCAATTGAATTTAACAAGTAAACCTGGATCATGCGGATTGTTAACCCTCACGGCTCACGGACACCCCATCACCTACGACGGACGTGTATTATGTATTTGGTAGAGTCAGGTACCGGGCTTGTCGGACCAATAGGAAAAGGGTAAGGGTGATCGCCGATGAGAGGCGCACTCTAACTGGGACATTCAAGGGATTAGTTGGCTAAGCATGGGCGCCCAAGTGTGAATGGGGTGAGCTCATATAAAAGCCAACTAAACCTAATTTTTACTCATTCTCTCATTTGTGCAATAGAAGAGCGCTCTTGCTCCATCTCCATCTCCATCTTCTTCTTCTTCACCTCCTTGTGTGTGTGTGTGTGTGAGAGAGAGAGAGAGAGAGGGAGAGTGTGTGTGCGATTGAGCATTACGAAGGCACGACGGCGGCGAAGCGGTTGAGCGCGGCACGACTGCAGCTTCTTCTTCATCGCAGCGAGGAATCCACCACGAAAGCGAGCGTAGAGCGGTGAGTGACACACCCTTTGCTCTCTTGAGCTTGCTAGTTTAGGCTTGTTGTGTGCTTGGAGCCGTCTGCGGCTCGCACACGGTGTATTGGCAAGTCCCTTGCTTCGACAGTGCGGCAAGGAGCGCACATTTTTGGCGTCGCTGCCGGGGATATGCCCTACACTAAGCTCGGTTAGCACTTTACGCTTTCTTGTGGTGCAATTTCTGTCATAGGAAAGGCAGGGAATGAGTGTGTGTAGTTGTGTGGAGATTTCTGTTTTTTGCGTTTTCTACGTTTTCTGGTTTGCACTGCACAGTTAGCATTTCTTGCGTTTTTGCGTTTTCTGCTTCTGTCAAGTTTCAATTTCTGCAATTTTCTGCATTTTCTGTGCTTTTTCAATTTTCTGCATTTCTTGCGTTTTTTCAATTTCTGCAATTTCTGCATTTCTGCATTTTCAATTTCTGCGTTTTCAATTTCTGTATTTTCTGCATCAAAGAAAAAAAAAATTGAATTTTTTTTAAAAAATAAAATAAAAAATCGGAAAATAAAAACGCGATTGAGTGGGCGGTTAAATTTTCGAAAATAAAAAACGTGAGTTTTAAAACGGACGGGGTGGTTTGTATAAAAGATAGATCGGGATCGGGATCATTTCCCCAAGCCCAAGCCCAAGCCCAAGCCTCAATCCTCAGTTTTATGATATATACTAGACTCACTCTTATATATATACCCTACTCCCTCAAGAGAGAATGAGAGCATGTGGGACAAGTCCTCCACTCTCCTCCTTTCTCTTCCCACTTGCACCCTTAGACTTTCTAGTTTGGGCCTAGTTCCCTATTGGAAATTGACAGTTTTAGGGATTCCGAGGGCATAGAGTGACCAAACGGAGGGCTGTAAAGCACGGCACGACCCTCTGACCGAGACGCTCGTTTTGAGCTATCATACGCTCTATTCTATAGCCGGGTCAGAAAAAAGGACCAAAAAGTCAAATTAAGGAAAAACTTGGGTTGCAAAACACCCAAAAATACTAGGTGAGCAGCCTTCACGGGCACTCACTGACACTTCTAGGGTATCAAAAGCACATGCACCTACGCTCTAGACGAGTGCTAGAACACGAGCATATTGAGGGTGCCTCTGTTCATACGGACACCCATTACCCATCCACGATAGGCTCTAGACCCTCAGCGGGGACACAAGGTAGCACCACCCAAGACCCTAAAATAGCCGCTAGTGATTCCTCCTCCAACTCAGAAATCATGGAAGCATACCCTACCCAAAACACTGAGAGAGAAGGCCATGCACCTCCCGAAGCTCCACAGCCTAGTACTAGTATGTTTAACCATTTCATGGAAACATTAGGTAGAGCTACTCGCTCGGAACCTGATGCAAATGAATCACACGAAGGGGGTGGGGAAATGGACTCTCCTTTCACATCGCACGTGGACCCCACACCCCCAAAGAGTGTCCATATGGATATCCTACCTGGGATGACTGAGTCGAACAATGTGGATTGGGTCCACCTAGCAGCAACCATAGACACTTGGGGAAATAGGGGGACGACCTGGGTAACACCTGAGGGGGATGAAATGCATGTACCCTTAAATATGCTACAAGCAATGCATATCGCTTCCGACAAGACTCATCCTAATGTAACGAAGAAAACATACAAGTGGGTCCCTAAAGCTTCTTTAGTGACCATAACTAGTGCTAAAAAACAGAAGCCTTGTAAGAAACGTACTACTCGCTCCAAGAAAAGTAAGAAAATGTTGCGATGGATCCCTAAACGACTATTGGAAGCCCAAGGCTACTATCAAGGAAATGATCAAATCTGGGTGCCAAAACGTAGATTGTGCTCTTACCTATCACCTGACCCAAGTGAGCCCAATCCCGTAGCTCCAAAACGAATCAATGATCGTGGAAAGAAAAAAATCACAGAATGCTACACACCCGCTCCCGAGCTAGTTTGGGTACCAAAGAAAGAATGAATTGTTCCACCTAGCTCAGGAAGGGGGGAGTCCCATGAAGCTTCTAGCTCCTCATGTAATACATCCATAGAGGTAAAAGCTTCTACACAGCGTCCATCTATAGTAGTGGACCTCCATGAATCTACAAAAGAATCCACACCTCCCAGTGTTCAAGAATCACCTGATGAACCACTTCAAGTTCGATCCTGGGAGAGTACCTTACCACCCTTGCAACTTGACGAGGCACCTAGGGTAATAGAAAACTACTGGCAAAAATCCTCACCTATTACCAACTGGAACAATTGGTTTCAAAGGGTGACAAGCTCATTTCAAACGATATGATCTACCCAAGGAAGGGGGGAGTGTTTGCTGACAGTCATTCACTTGCTTCCCTCTCAACCTTTCTCCCTGACCTCTTAATCTCCGAATTTAGGGAATGTACATATAAAGCTTTATACTCACAAAAAAAAAACAAAAACAAAAACAAAAAAATAAAGAGCAAGAGCAATTAGCAAACGAGTATGCACATTAAAAGTCAAAACATTGACTCAGACCTACACATGTCACATCTGGTACAGTGAAACAGAAACCTATTCCATAAAACACCTTTGATCCTCATCACTTGAGTGATGGAGGGTAGGTAAGATTAGTACGATAGGAGTGTTTCTGCTTTAGAGTTGAGTGATTAGCAAAGTTCTCTTTTCCCACTAATGTGCCTCCTGGAGGTATTCCTTTTGTTTCCTAGTGTGTACAGGAGCGTGTTGCTATTGATAGGATTTGGATCTTCATGGAACCTTTCTCTCGTTCACACTTCAAGTCAAGCGCGACCATCAACACAAACATGTGTTTTATGTCCATTAGCATTGCCCTTATTTTTTTGCATCTATGATTGTCTGCTTTGATTGTGATTGGTAGAATAATATTCAGCGCATTGGATTAGTATCAAACATTTAATTCAATGTAATGTTTTGTCATAATCACTTGTCTAGGTGTAAAAATCAAGCAGTCCGACTAAGCTAGTTTGACCAAGCTAGGTATTAGAAATCTTCTCTTAATACCATGGGGAATGCCTTCCTAATAAGCAATGGTTACTTAGGTTCTTAATCCGATTTAGGCAGCATTGTATGAAATGTACTAGGGCTTTCTAGTGGGCTTAACCCTATTGACCTTTAGCTTAAGTATTATAAAGGGAGTTTACTAATGTGATGAGCCTGGGGAGGGTAACAGTGGTATATGACCCCCCAAAGTTACAAAATTAAAATGCTGAAAATGAACAAACAAAAAATCAAAGTGCCATAATGTAAAATTTTAAGCTGGAAGAGAAATCTCAGCTTGATTTGGTACTTCACTCACATGTATCGCCTATGGTACTAGAGCCCTAGAGGTTCCCAGTGTGGGCGCTTTTCCTTGAAAAGCAAAAAACCCAAGGCATACAAAATAAGCACACACATCAAAATTGAATCAATGTGAAAAGACTTTGAGGGGTCAAAGAAAAAGTAATCAGTTAGGCGATGATTTCATGAGAAATTCCTTTTATCGTAGCTTAACTACAAGGTTTTCTAGATATAGCGTCTAGTCAGCCCTCGAACATGAATACTTGGCTCTCGCGATTAAACAACTTAATTGACCACAGAAAATTAAGAAGCTTACCCATGGTATTAATATTCGATCTCTAGTGCCTTTTGACCGTCAAATTAGCGACCCCATACTTGTTTAATTTTCTACCTTTACATCTGTTTATGCATTTGATTACATTGCAATTTAATGTTCATTGCTAACAAATTGTTTGAAATTCTTTGACCAATCAATTTGTCTACCTAAAACTGCATATGCTTTTTAAGAGAATGCAATTAGTGTGCCAATGTTGTTTGATTTTGCAGCGACTGAAGAAGGCTAAGGACATTCATCTCAAATGCTCTTCAACCTCGACGAACCAGCTTCAACTCAATAGCTTCCGAGGACGGAATCTACATCACGAAGGGGGGCATGTTAACCCTCACGGCTCACGGACACCCCATCACCTACGACGGACGTGTATTATGTATTTGGTAGAGTCAGGTACCGGGCTTGTCGGACCAATAGGAAAAGGATAAGGGTGATCGCCGATGAGAGGCGCACTCTAACTGGGACATTCAAGGGATTAGTTGGCTAAGCATGGGCGCCCAAGTGTGAATGGGGTGAGCTCATATAAAAGCCAACTAAACCTAATTTTTACTCATTCTCTCATTTGTGCAATAGAAGAGTGCTCTTGCTCCATCTCCATCTCCATCTTCTTCTTCTTCACCTCCTTGTGTGTGTGTGTGTGTGAGAGAGAGAGAGAGGGAGAGTGTGTGTGCGATTGAGCATTACGAAGGCACGACGGTGGCGAAGCGATTGAGCGCGGCACGACTGCAGCTTCTTCTTCATCGCGGCGAGGAATCCACCACGAAGGCGAGCGTAGAGCGGTGAGTGACACACCCTTTGCTCTCTTGAGCTTGCTAGTTTAGGCTTGTTGTGTGCTTGGAGCCGTCTGCGGCTCGCACACGGTGTATTGGCAAGTCCCTTGCTTCGACAGTGCGGCAAGGAGCGCACACGGATGGCTAGCGCGACACCCAAACGCTGTCATTTTGATCCTTAGTTTCACGCCAAGCCTCATGGCCCAGGGCCTCTCATGAGCGTTTCCACTTCTCGGATGCTGCAGTACGGGAGGCCTTGCGTAACTTCTTTGCTAACATCAGCTCTCTTGGCTTCTCAATAGTGCGAGTTCTCCCAAAGGTGTGCCTAAAAAACCAGTTGAACCACCACCATCATGCCAAGTATTCTTGAAGTAGACTCCTTTTGCTCGATAGTGAGACTTCTCCATGCCTTGTGTACTCCATATATCAAGCGAACCATAGCGGTCCATGTAGTATGCACCATGTGCATAGAGAATGTGCTAAAACAACCAAAAAGGAGACAAGCCAATAGAAAAGTTGCATTTTTAAACATTGCATATCTATTAAGTCCGTTAAAACAAACCATGTAGTGTGTAATCTTGCTTTCAAACCATCTGTCCTTAGCGGCCTTTGTGAACTCATAAAGCACCTTCTTGAACTCCTCTCGCTGCTCAACGGTGGTGCTGGAAAGAATCATCAATTGCACAACCTTTTGAAAGGATGACCATACTAGCTTGCATTGGTTGGCAACCTCCACATTGGGATCTTTATCCGTCGTGCATGAACAAAAATCTTTCCACAACTCCCACCGCTTCTCTCTTGCTAGATTGACACTTGCCTTGTGTACCTGCATTGGAGACTTTGACATCTTCTTGAAAAATTGATGTGCCTTGGCTCCATTCATGGAAACCTTCTGTGCCACCTCATATGGCTTCTCCCTACAAGTCTCTGCTACAATGTTCACCCTTGATCGGTGACATCCAATCTCATTAAGGATCATCTCCACCCCCTACAAGGAGTCTTTTGAGCATTGAAGGGGCTTCATTGTGAAAGCATAATCAATGTGATGCTTTAGCATCCTATCAAATATTCGCATAAACGCATGCAATGTACAAAAGTGAACATTGTTGAGGGAGAAGGGAATTATGTGGTTCCACCTAGGATCTTTGCTATCCCTATTGGGCACCTCTAGCATATCACATGAAAGAACCAAAGTTTGCGACTCCCTATTTATATGATCATCATTATCTTCGTCCTGACCTTCCACTTGAGTTGCTTGACTTGTCTTGTGCTCTTTCACACAAAATGGGCAGGGAAGTAAAGAATTTGCACCTTGTTTGCATCCAAGCATGAACTTTATGGTCTTTAGATCACCACCTAAATGCCATTCAACATCAAACTCCCCACGCCCTAGAACCATGAGCTTCTCACCGTTTATTTGAGCTTTAATGACCTCTGTGACCCATGGGATTCTACTAAAAATCCATGCAAGGACTTCATGTGTCTCTTTCGGAACTTCAATTGCACCAAGCCAGCATATATCGTTCTCTGATTGCGCACTAAAAGAGGGCTTTGTCACTTCACTCGAACTGCAAGGTTGCTTGGCATAAGCTAGGGATTCATTCATAGCGTGATGCTCATTCTCTCCAACTTTCTCCCTTTTACAATTACACACTCATCCAACTTCAGCACAAACACAAGCTTGCCTTCAAGAACTGCCACAAATATAAAGTCTCAGAATGCATGATATGACACATCATAGAGAATGTAGGCAACCCTAAACTAACTTGCATCACTCAAATTGTAGAAAACAACCATGGACTGCTGCAATCGTATCAAGTCCACAAAGATATTGTTGAATTTGGTGTAAATAAAGCCTTCGATCTGCAACACATTGTTAGAAATGGCACCGCTTCCCTTCCCGCGGCCCTTCCTTCCTTGCAATTTGCTACGGAGCAGCTGAAGAGGCATCATGTCCTCAGTATACAAGTAGTCCCCTAATCGATGAACAACATCTTCATTTGACACCCTCTTGGCAATCGCCACTCTGTGAGGAAGTGGGAATAGGTTTTCCGTGACTCCTTGACTTCTTAATGCATCTTTTAACACTTGATGTATTGCTTGATAGCCCTTCATACTAATCCCAACAGCATCACAAATATCCTAAGCATCTAGGTCAGTGACAATATTAGAAAAACTTTGAAGAACTCTCTTAGTGATCGCATCTTTCAAGTGTTTTTCCTCTAGAGCATCAAGCATCCCAATAAAGTCCTCTTTGTTGAAACAAGAACGAAGTAAAGATGCCCAAGCTGACGCATTCTCGTTGTCGTACGTTTCTTGGACGAAGTTCCTACTACCCAAAACAACAAGGATGAGCGGTACTAGACTTAAACAACATGAGGGGCAGAACATCTTACCTCATAGCTGTCACCCTTCGTTCTCTTGCCCCACGTGGTGCAAGAGTTTGAATTTCGGACAACTCCCGTTTCCTCACCCTACCTCCCATGGCAGTACTCTTCATGTGTGAGAGAGTATCCTCAAGCTTTTTAATTTCATTTTCCTTGGTTGTGATGGTGCTCTTTGCCTCCTCGAGCGCACTAGTAGTTGTTTGCATCTGATCTTGAAGATTGTGGAAACTCCCATTCAACAACAACTGCCAATGATGCAAGTAGATCTCGGACCGAGCAATCTCGTGTCTGTTGAGTCTCTTGCAGTAGCCCAACAAACCTCCATTTCCAACATATTGCAACAGTGATGGAAGGTTTGTAAAAGGCGGATGGACATTGAGAGAACGATCCTTTGGGTACAAGCATCCCTCTGTCCAGAGATCCACATTCTTCTCCCCTTGAGCGCGACGTTCGTTGGCTGAAGGTAATGTACCCAAGACTGTCTTTTTTGTCGGAAGATACTCTTGAGGTAGGCGCAGGAAAAGCCCTGGAGACCTACCACGTGAAGAGCTTGCTGGGACATTGGTCACGTCATCAAGAGGCATTGTAGGATGGAGAGATGGAGCTTGAAGGATGGAGAGATGGAAAGGAGATGGGTGTGTAAGTGCAGCACCAGGTGCAGGTGCAGGTGCAGGTGCAGGTGCAGGTGCAGGTGCAAGGGGGATGGGTGTAGGAGAGGAGCTTAGATTAGGAGGGAGGGTGGACAATTTTTGGGGGAATTTTTTAAAAGTTTTGGAGGGAGTCAAAAAATGTTGTATTATGAGTAATTTAGCTTAAAAATATTTTTTTTTATATGTATATATGTTGGGGCCACTTTTTAGGGGCAAATAGAGTTTATTTGAAAGTTTTTGAAAAAAGTCACTTTTTTGACCTTTTTGATCCACGGATTTGATTAGGTGGCATGGAAGAGTTAAGAGGCCACTTACAAGTTGGCCAAAAAGCTAGAGAGAGAAGATAGCATTCTCCCCCCTCCCCCTCACTTTTCAAATGGTTTACCCCCCCCCCCCCTTCCCCCTACCTTTTTAGGGGTCAAAGGTGGAGGAGACCCTACCAAAACAACCCCATTCAAAGCCTTTGTCCCCCTTAATCTTGGCATGCTTCCTTGAAATTAGGGATTCTTACAAGGCCCATGGAGAGTCCATATTTTTTCTAATGTCCTATAAAAATTGGTCCATAGCTTTGTGTTGTCATGATTTCGATGCAAAATCCACTTTTTTCTGCCAACTGAGGAGTAACTAGTGCATCTTTTAAGTGAGGGCACCTAAAGATGGAAAGGGGGAATGGGAAACACATCCAGAACACACACACTTTCCCCTATAGCTCAAGGTATTCACAACAGACTTGTCCTCTCAAAAACACCATCAAAAAAGATGATTTACAATAGCAAGGCTTCGCCTGCACACTTCCCAAGGTACACACAGATTGTCACTAACTTCAAAGTCATGCTTGTCTCACCAAGTAGTAGCAAAAAAGTTCCAAAGCAGTAGCAAGAAAAAATACATGTACAAAAAGATAAAGTACACTAGTCAAACGTTTCAAGGGATCAAGATACATGCGCAATGATAATTTTCATGAAAATGTCATAAGCAATGTTCAAGCTTACAAAATCCTTTATACATCAGGGGTGTGTAAGCGGTACAAATACCCATCTAAAGATACAATGTAGTTAGCAACGTACAAGGAAATGTCATCCTCGGCATCAAACAAGGGTGTGCAGCGGCTATATTTAATTCCCATTTTGGAACAAAGAACAAGAAATATCTTATTCAATGTGGTTAGATCTATAATTTTCCTAGGGGGTATGTTCAAAAACAAGTCAATGTCTTGCCCTCTAGGGTCATTCTAAACCCCTCAAATTTTGTATGGAAGTCAAACATCCTCTCATCTCTTAGCACTTGGTTGAAGCTAGATAAGTGGTCATATGGATCCCTAGATTCACTGTGTTTTTTGATCCATTTTTAAAATTTTTCTCTTATCTCTCTTTGATTATGCACAAAATATTCTCTCCTAGCCGGTGGTCCTGCGCCTAAGTTTTCAAACCAATTGGTGCATAGTGGTCACTCATGTATCCCTTTATAGGATCTAGTGTCACTTGGTTTTCCTCCATTAAAGGTGGGTTCCACTTATCTCACCCAAGTTTCACCCCTAAGGTGGGTTCCATGGGCTATAAAACCTTGTTGATTGGCCATATTGCAAAATGATTTTTACATTTTCTCAACCCCTTGAGCTAGTTTAGGCTCAATTTCCAATACCAAACCTTTGATTGAATAGCCCAAATTTATGGTTGGTTCTACCTCTTTAGGGGTCATCATGAAAAAATCATTGTTAAAGAAATCCCTAGAGAGATACATGAGAAGATGTGTTGATCCCTTCTCCCTAATCTTCAAGACATAAATGATATTCAAAGGTTTTAATGTATTAGCTTGGCATGGATTGTCCACAGTAAGTTGTCAACATTGTTTCCTCCCAATAGTAGACTCCTAGTTGTGGGCTATTTATCTTCGTATGATTCAATGGCTTTGTGTCTACTTGATCATAACCCTCAAATTTAAGCGTCGATGGTCCTTCCTTGGTATTCATGTTTGGAATTAGTATATCAACTTCTAGTCTCAATTCATCCACAATGTTAGGATTTAAAGTTTTCTAGTATTGAGTTTGTAACATTTAATGGCCTCGTAACTTGTGTGTAGCGGAAAATAGCATGAACATAGTGAGCATTTCATTAGAATAGATTCCTAATGAGAAAAACAAGAGTGCTTGGGTAGAGAGAGCAATAAAAAGTATAATACCTAGTTAGATAGCATTAACAATACTTCAAAAGAGAGAGAAATTAAGCTATTGACAACAGCTGAGGACCGGATTTACATGGAGCCGGTCCCCCCTCCAAAAGGCTTTGTATTATGGTTTCTCCCATCAAGAGAGACATTTTACAATACAATTCTTTGTGTTCCTTCAATACTAGCTAGTGCAATGAAGATGGAAACTTCAAGCACTAAGCACAACACTTATTAAACACAACATCAATTCCCTCAGGGTCTCAGACCCAAGACCTCACACACCTTCAAAGATGGTGAGAGCTAGCGGGGTATGAGAGTAGATTGAGAGGAAGAAGGAGTAGTCTTACGAGAAAGATGTACATCTCCTGACATAATCACTCATATTAGCATAGCTTAGCTTAGTAATTAGCATGGTAGATGAGATGAGCATACATTGAAGCTTGGCTCTTGGTTGGATTTGCATCACAAAGCCAAGAGTTGTTGGTGTAGGCCTCCCTTCTCACAACTTTGGAGTAGGCTATAAGCTTTTCATTAGAGCTTGAGAAGAGGAGAGAGAGAGAGTCTTGTTACTCCACAGATGGATTAGTGTGAGTGTGTATGCAATAATGCCTTTCAAAAATCATCCCCCTCTCTCTCTTGGTCGACCCCTCTTGCTATTTTCTCATTTTGACACCCCATCGGTCCAAATGCCAGGCTTAGCTAATGAAATTTAAGCAGCATAAGTGATAGCCTTCTGACATGTGTCCCCCTTTCCCCTTTTGTGAGAGATTTAGGTAATTAACTAATGCTACTAAACTATTGGACCCCTTTGTCTCCTGGCCAATAGGAATCAGGCAAGCCATTGGGCTGTTGAATGCTCATTGGACCCCTTGGGAGATTGTCCAATAGTCTTCTAGAGATCTTAATTCCTATTGATTCTTTTATTAAATGTTTTTAAATTAATTAAACTAGATTTAATCTAGCCTAATTCTCATTGGTCCACCTGCATGGCCATCCAATAGGATTTGAGTACACCTTGTGGGCATCTGGGTTTGGGAGTTGACATGTGTCCCTCTTTCCCTTTGTGTAAAGGATCTTGGAGTGTGTGTGTCTTTTTCTCTCTCATATCCTACTTCTAGGACTTGCCCCCTCCTATCTAGGGATGCATGAAGGCTTTTTTGGTACACACACAAAGCATCCAATTTTCCTAAGCTTAGCCATTAGACACAAACTTTGAATTTTGGAACCTTAGCATTTTGGAAGTCTTAATGGGTTGAACCTTAGGGTCTTTTAAGTCCATTGTTGCACATTTCTCTTTTGCACATGGCCCCCCCTTTGGATCCCTATTTTCCCTCCTTTGGATCCCTATTGTGGTTGGTTTGCCAACTTGACCAATATTCTAGATTTTTCTCCCCTGGCACTTCCCCATATTAAATGATCAGTTTGACATGAGAAAATAATTTAGGAGAATTAGATATTAGTTATTATGACATTACCTCTCTCTTGAAATCATAGTCATCCTCGACTATGGGATAGAGAAGATAAAGCATATTCATTAGTCCTTTTTTCTAGCGTGTAGCAGATCCCTATGTTACCCTACGCCATTGTTCCTGAATGGATGACTAGTCCATTTGGCGCTTGAGAGCCTAAGTTGCTGCAAGCATGTCTGTACATTAGTCCTATCAATATTCCATAGTAGAGTGACAAGCTCTACTTGGTGTTCGGGAGACATCATCTCCGCAAACTTGATCTAAGCATGCATACTACTTCATTTTTGTGCACAATAAAGAAAAAGAGAGTCTTATAAGACAAAAACTTTGTTCATTTTTAACATTTGTACATTTTCTTACTCTATGGAAGTGTTGTAAGCATTGGCAAGGTTTAGGTTATCCTTTAACTGTATGCCTTGCATCCATCTAGCATCTTCAAAAGGATAATTCTTAAACTTAATAAGATATCATCGGATAGTCTTACCGTCTCTTAATACCTTGTCCTCATGTCGAATAATGGAGTCAGGCTGCAGCGCCTCTTCTTGGTCCTCGATCTCCGGTGGGTCTTCAAAAGTTGGTTCTTGAGGTGGCTCTCCTTTGTAAGGCTTTAGTAGGCTCACATGGAAAGCATTGTGTATGAGCCAATGACTAGGAAACTTGAGTTGATAGGCCATCTCATTGATTGGTCTAAGAATTTGGAAGGGACCATAGTTCCTTTTTGCTAATTTAGCATAGTAGTTTTTGTGTCTTGTAGGATTCTTGCCCGTTGTGTGCCTTAATCGAGCCTTGGGAAATTTAAGTAAGACCCAATCATTTTGGTTAAATTCTTGAGCTCTTTTGTGCTTATCAATAGCAACCTTTTGACTTTGCTGTGAGATAGAGATAGCATCCTTAATCTTTTGGAAAGATTCTTGTAGGTATCGGCTATACTCATATTCAGCAAAGATCTTCCCGTGTACCTTAAGTAGCAAGGGACTTTTAGATCTTCCCTCAATTACTTTAAAAGGTGCTTTTTCGGTGGAGGTATGTATAGTGTTATTATAGGCTTATTCCACTTACAGTGGTAAGTACTTCTCTCATTGGGACCTTTGATCTACTTTCGTTACATAGGCTTTTATTAGATCGAGAATTGTTAGGTTAGATATTTCACTTTGGCCATCCGATTGTAGGTGATAGGCCGAAGAGAAATTTAGCCTTGTTCCTAAATTCTCAAAGAGACCCTTCCAAAAACTACTAGTCATTCTAGGATCTCTATCCGACACTTTGGACACTGGCAAGCCATGGTACTTGAAGATTTGTGAAATCAAGAGGGTTTCCATTTGATGGGCTTTGATAGTTTTTTTGACAGGTATAAAATCAGCTTGTTTACTAAACCTGTCTATTGTCGTCCATAATCCCGTATTCCCATGGATAGACTTAGGCAATCCAAAGATAAAATCCATGGATATGCTCTCCCATGGTGAATTAGGGATTGGCAAAGGTTGAAGCAATCCAAGTTTCTTCCCTTCATCAAACTTCGTCTTTTGGCATACCACACATTTAGAAACATACTCTTGTATGTTTGCTTTCATTGTTAGGCCAATAGAAATATGTTTCAATCCCTCTTAGGGTAGACTGAATCCCTCTATGCCCTGCATAAGGAGGAGCATGAGATTCATACATTACTTTCTCACGGAGTGAGCTAGTAATGCATGGTCTATTGCCATAGAGAAGATAACCATCTTGTAAGGTAAATGGTTCCTCTTTCTTCCCTAGTGCAAGGGCTGAAATCACATCTTTAAAATTTGGATCAATAGCATACTCATCTATCATAGAAAATAGATCATTATGAGTTGCTATTGTTGCACTTTTTTTTGGCCAAGGGCATGGGATTTCGACAGAGAAACAGAGCATCTGCATGAGCTATTGAGCACTTGAAGCGAGCTTGAAAGGTTGTTTTATTATAAATTTCCATTGATGATACTCTCACTTGATTTTCCAAGAGGAGTTTGTTTTGACAGGCAATGAAGATGCCGCACCTATTATGGAATTATGCTTAAAGAGAAAGAGAACGTGGAGATTCTCTACTTGATGACATCGATGTGGTTGTGCCTTCTATGTTTCATGGTGGTGCACAAGTTCGAGTGAAGGGTGAAAACAGTTCTAAAAGATGTGAAGTTTCTTTTAAGGTGACGCTTGTGGATTATGGCCGTGACAAATGAAGTGAGGGCAGTTATGAAGAGGCATCTCGTTTTTGTGCGTATGTTGGCGTGTTCATTACCATGGGTGAGCGCATCTACAGAGGAGCAAGGAGGTTTTGAAAAGGACTAGGCTCGTACAATTGCTCCATATGAATAAGGCCAAAGTGTATTTTATTAAATGTATCTGATTATGTTTTTCCTCAAAGAGCCACCACCCTACCTTAAAGTGGAGGTGCCACCCTTTAACGAGAGGCAAGGAGTACATTTAGAAGGTGCACAACCTGGGTGCATTAGGTGAGAGCTTAAGGGGTCCACCAAGTAGCCGAGCGGGTGTGTGTGAACGGGGGCCTGAAGAAGCCAAGTTAAGTGAAACAAAATAAAGGTATTTGAAGGTGTTTTTTTGTCTGGAACAAACAGACGAGGGGTGACGTTGTCTCGAGGGATGTGTCGATTGAGAAGCACTAATTGCTTGCGAGAGATGAGGGAAGGAGGGTTTTCTTGCGAGGGTCCGAGAAAGCCGCCAATGACAAGAGGAGGGCTGCAATAGGACAGGCCATGAAACGGTCAAGCCATGCAAGGGAGTTGCAGGATAGAGATGGGGTCGCTTTGCAGGAGCAAGCCAGGAAGTGACTCGCCAAGATCATGAGAGCAGGCACCGTTTGGTCGTGAGCATGGGGAGGAAGAGGCCATGCAGGCCATAGCCGGTTGTAGGAAGAGGGAGTGAGAACGAGGCTGCACAGGGTTTGCGGCCTGAGTATGAGATGCGAGAAGAGAGAGAGCCTACTTTGCCACGATCAAGGAGCCGGGGAGAGAGATTCTCTTTGGAAAAATCGAGGAGAGAGAGTGAAACGAGAACTTTGCCCCACTATAAATCGAGGAGAGAGAGAGAGCTCGATCTCGCTCTCTGCAGGGAATTGAAAAAAGAGCAATAAAAAGAAAGCTCATTATGCTCACTAGGGGGTGCTCCCATAGGAAGGGAATTGAGGAGGATTGAGAGAGAGCCTCTTTGCGAGAGCAATGGAGAGAGAGAGAGAGAGAGAGAGAGAGAGAGAGAGAGAGAGAGAGAGAGAGAGAGAGAGAGAGAGAGAGAGAGAGAGAGAGAGAGAGAGAGAGAGAGAGAGAGAGAGAGAAGAAAGAAAAATTATTGCGCTGCCCTATAGGGTGTAAGCCCTGATACCTTCAAGCAAAGTGGAAGCCTACGAAGCTGCATTGACGAAAGGTTTTGAAGCCAAAGATAAGTTTTGTAAAGCTTGTTGTAAAAACAATATTTTCACTATTCAAATTGCTTAATAGTTTCACAATATCTCGTTCTCGTCTCGATTTTCGTCTCTCTCGTTCAAACTAAAGACAACATTCTCTCTCTTCCTTTTTGCTGAACTATTAAGTGATCATGTGCGTGGATAATCATTGATACAATCTGGCACTGAGACTGCATTGCACATTCCTTGGCAAAAGATTTTAGCAGCACATCTCCAGCCACAGTTCCTTGTTGGTGGGCTTGGGTTGGGGTATGTCTTTTTGTCTTTGCTTGGTTTTTCTTGTCTGGTCCTGCTCCATGGCCCAGGCATAGAAAAATATCCATCAGCTATGGAAACCGCATTCACTCTCGGACATCTTGAGAGTGCATCATATACTTGATTATGCTTGCCAGCAATATGAGCAATATGAAAATGAAATTGCAAAAGGAAATTTGCCCACCTCTTTTTTTGTCGGAGATCTTGGTCTGCGTCATGAAGTACTTAAGACTTTGGTGATCCGTTTGCAGAATGAAACAAGTCCCCAATAAATAGTGCTTCCATGAGTTTAAGGCGTGTAGAATTGTGAGAAGTTCCTTTTCATATATGCCAAGAGCTTGCTCAAAAACAAGGCTATGGCGTGCCCTTCTTGAAGCAAAACAGCTCCAAGGCAGTCACCACAAGCGTCACATTGGACCTCAAATGGCTTTAGAGATCCGGTAGTGTAAGCGCAGGTTGAGAGATAAGATTTTCTTTAAGCTTTTCGAGAGCATTGTTCTCCTTGGTAGACCATGTATACCTAACGTTTTTCTTTGCTAGGTAATGTAATGGTCCTTCAATTTGTGAGAACTTTTCTATGAAGCATCTATAGTATGCACACATACCTTTAAAGCTTCTTAGTTCATGAATATTCCTTGGTTTAGGCCATCCTTTTATTACCTCTAACTTTGATGGATCCATTTGGATGCCATCTTGAGAGATAATGTGACCTAAACACTGAATCTCTTGCAAGAAAAATTCACTTTTCTTTCAATTAATATAAAGTTTATTCTCTCTTAGAACTTGAAATATTACCTGGAGGTGTTGCTTGTGTTCATCTAATGAATTAGAGTAGATGATGATATCATCAAAGAACACTCCAGTAAAGGTTTGGTGACGCCTGAATAGCTTCACCATCAACTGGTTGAATGTGGCTGGTTCATTGGTCAAGCCAAAAGACATGACAATATATCCGTAAAGACCAAACGTATTGCAAAATGCGGTCTTTACAATGTCTTGATCAACTATCCTTATTTGATGATAGCCACTTTTTAGGTCAATCCTACTGAAGTAGGTGGACCATTGTAGCTTATCAAATAGGTCTTCTACCCGTGGAACGGGAAACCTATTTTTGATAATGATCCTAGTTAGTGCTCTATAGCCGACACACAAGCAATATGTGTTGTCTTTCTTTTGCACTAATAGCACTGGTGAACAAAATGGAGATGATCTAGGCCTAACCATGCCATTCTCAACTAACTCGTGCACTTGCTGCATCCTCTATTTTTGTTGAGCTTGAGAAACTTTATAAGGAGGCTTATTAGGCGGTGAACTTCCTGGAAGAAGTTCAATTGCATTGTCATCATTGCCTCGTTTAGGAGGTAGCTCACAAGGGATGTCGTCAATAAAGACATCTTGAAACCCCTTGAAAAAATTGGATAACTCTAATTCCTTGTGATTGTTTATATTATTATTTGCTAAAGCATTAGGTTCATTTTGAGAATCTTTAACAAAAATCATGTACACGGGAATAGAGCTCTTTATTGACTTATTGAAAGCTTGTGTATGTACAATGGGTATGGTGTTACCCATTTGCTTAGCATCTATGTACATATCTTTTTCCCTGAACCTAAAATAGATTTTCCTTTCAGGGAATTTAACATTGGCAGCCATGCGAGCAAACCATGATGCCACTAGAATTACGTCCTCATGCTTGAGAGGAGAGATAAATAAGTCCTCTTTATCCACATAGATTTGGAAATGGAGCCTCGATTTCCCGATTAAGGGAGTGACTGAAGCTTCTTGCCCCTTGAAAGAACCATCTCCGGGCAGGACAACTACCACCTCATAGGCTTGGATTCCTAGCTTGGTGACCAATTCTGTGGATATGAAATTATGAGTAGAACCAAGGTCAAAGAGAATAAAAGCATCATGCTCTCTTACCTTTCCCCAAGCATGGCATAGAGGATATCCTTTGCGGTGAGTTTCCTCCTCTTGGATTTTGATCAAGGTAGCTCTAGGAGGCTCATGACGAGTGTTCTTTTGGGGACAAGCACGATACACATGCCCTTGCTCGTTGCACTTGAAACATAGATTATCCTTGCGATAACGCTCAAGCTCTTCGGGAGAGTTTTTGTTTTAATTTGCCTTTGTAAACTCCCTTCTCCTTAGCTTTGTTAGAATTGCCCTTGGGAGACTTTTCGACATTGTCCTTCCCCTTAGGCTCATTGGGACCCTTGTTTTCTGTGGGCTTAGAATTTCTTTTAGACCCTGTTTGGAAATTAATTTGGGAAGCTACCATAGTATGGTGTATAACCGCCGATATGGTGTGTGGCCTTTGGGAGTTGACATACTCTGCCATTTCTTCAGTTAAGCCCACACAAAATTGTTGCTTTTTCTCTCCAAAATCCAAATTTTTGAAGACAGTGGCTTTGAGTTGTAGGTCCCAAAACTTGTCTACATATTTGTGAATGGATTTGTAGGGAGAGAACTTCAGGCTTCACCATTCGGTGAGTACTTTGTCTTTGGCATCGGTGGCCAAAAACTGCTTCATAATGGAAGCTCTTAAATCTTTCCATGGTTGTGGAGCTTCATCGTTGGCACGTAGTCTAGACCACCATTGACTGGTGGAATTTTAAAAGTGCATAGCTACATGGCGTAGCTTAGAGGACTCCGTGAATCCCCCATCTCCAAACACCACATTCAATTGTTGGATAAAGGCGAAGAATTTGTCCGTAGCACCAAAGGTGCCATCGTAATTAAGGAAAGAGATGCTCTTTCTTGCATCTTTGAACTTCTTGAGATTGGACGACCTCTTCCATGTGGCATAGAATTTCCTATGGCCTCTTCTTTCTGACGGTTCAAAGGTTGCACCATCACTTTCTTCAAAAGATGAAGAATTTGAGGAAGATGGAGAAGAGGGTGACCTCTTTCTTGCCTTTTTCTTGCCTTGACCTTCTTTGTCTTCACCATCACTTTCATAAGAGGAAGAGGATGAAGAAGATGGAGAAGAGGGGGTCCCCTTTCTTGCCTTTTCCTTCTCTTGCTTTTTTTCATCCCTCTTTGAATTATGGTGTGGAGAAGTGTGTGATGGTCTTCTCTGTTTTGGAGGTGATGGAGAGCGTTTAGCCCGCCGTCTTCATGGAGCCAACTCTACCGAGGTGGCAGGAGACTCACTTATTTCTTGTGCCTTTGGTGGAGGCTATTGAGTTCTCCTTTTAGAAGGAGATGTATCTTCAAAAAGAAAATTTTTGAGCCCTTTGTATGGATCCTCTTCTTCTTCCCGAATCGGAGAGAGGCCTCTTTTGGAAGTCTTGCAAGAAGGATTCCTATGTACTCTCTCATCATGGTGAGGAGCTTGGAGAATCCCATTAGCACGAAGCTGCCGTTGCACTTCACTTTGGAGATATGGATTGCCCATGGCATCATTAGTAGCCTCCTCATCACTTTGGAGGTAGGGGAATCATTAGTAACCTACTCATTAGAAAAATCAAAGTTATCAACATTAATTTTACTCTCTTTACTATTGCCAACCATTCTAATAACTTTTAGGTGTAAACATTTTAGGTGTACTTTGGAACTTCAAGCCCTAGTTGCTACTCCTCCCTTTAGAAAAAGCACTCCTATAGCCGTGGTTCGAATACCATTCATTGCAAGGAATAGAAGAGAGGGTCGTTCAACACCAAAAGAGCACCGGCTCCTGTCAAGCTTCTAATAGCTCAATAGTGGTTGAGCCGTAGGCAAACCCTGTAGGAGTCCACTATTAAGACCATAACTCTCGACAATGATGCCCCGATATTTGCACGAAGGCAAGCGCACTGCAAGGCTGAAAAATCCCTATTCTACTTACTCAAATGCAATTAATAATACCAACCATTTATAGCTAGCTTGACGACCTCCCTTCTTGAGCAAGAAAAGAGAAACATGGTGCTCTGATACCAATGTAACATTTAATGGCCTAGTAACTTGTGTGTAGAGGAAAATATCATGAACATAATGATCGTTTTATTAGAACCAATTCCTAATGAGAATAACAAGAGTGCTTGGGTGGAGAGAGCAAAAAAAAGTATAACACCTAGTTAGATAGCATGAACAATACTTCAAAAGAGAGAGAAATTAAGCTATTGACAACAATTGAGGATTGTATTTACATGGAGCTAGTCCCCCCTCCAAAAGGCTTTGTATTATGGTTTCTCCCATCAAGAGAGACATTTTATAATACAATTCTTTGTGTTCCTTCAATACTAGCTAGTGCAATGAAGATGGTGAGAGCTAGAGCGGGGTATGAGGGTAGATTGAGAGGAAAAAGGAGTAGTATTACAAGAAAGATGTACATCTCCTCACATAATCACTCATATTAGCATAGCTTTGCTTAGGAATTATCATGGTAGAGGGGATGAGTATGCATTGAATCTTGGCTCTTGGTTGGATTTGCATCACAACGCAAAGAGTTGTTGGTGTAGGCATCCCTTCTCACAAGATTGGAGTAGGTGATAAGCTTTCCATTAGAGCTTGAGAAGGAAAGAGAGATTCTTCTTACTCCACACATGGACTAGTGTGAGTGTGTATGCAATAATGCCTTTCAAAAATCAGTCCCCTCTCTCTGTTGGTCGACCCCTCTTGCTATTTGCTCATTCTGACACCCCATTGGTCCATGCCATGCTTAGCCAATGAAATTTAAGCAGCGTAAGTGATAGCCTTCTGACGTGTGTCCCCCTTTCCCTTTTGTGAGAGATTTACGTAATTAATTGAAGCTACTAAACTCTCATTGGACCCCTTTGTCTCCCGGCCAATAGAAATCAGGCAAGCCATTGGGGTGCTGAATGCTCATTGGACCCCTTGGGAGACTGTCCAATAGTCTTCTAGAGAGATTAATTCCAATTGGTTCTTTTATTATGTGTTTATAAATTAATTAAACTAGATTTACTCTAGCCTATTTCTCATTGGTCCACCTCCATGGCCATCCAATAGGATTTGAGTACACCTTGTCGGCATCTAGGCTAGGGACTGACATGTGTCCCTCTTTCCCTTTGTGTAAAGGATATTGGGGTGTGTGTGTGTATGTGTGTGTGTGTGTGTGTGTTTCTCTCTCATATCCTACTTCTAGGGCTCGCCCCCTCCTATGTAGGGATGAATGAAGACTTTTTTGGTACACACACAAAGCATCCAATTTTCCTAAGCTTAGCCATTGGACACAACCTTTGAATTTCGAAACCTTAGCATTTTGGAATTCTTAATGGGCTGAACCTTAGGGTATTTTAAGCCCATTGTTGCACAGTGCTTGTTTTTAGATGGGCCCCCCTTTGGATCCCTATTTTCCCTCCTTTGGATCCCTATTGTGGCCGGTCTGTCAGCTTAACCAATAATCTGCCTTTTTCTCCCCTGGCACTTTCCCATATTAAATGATCAGTTTAACATGAGAAAATCATTTAAAAGAATTATATATTAGTTATTATGATAGAACTCCCTTTCTAACCTCCTCCTCAAACTCAATGCTATATTCATCAACTCAAGCTGTATACTCCTCATTAGGCTCCATATAAATCTAAGTCCCATGGGCATTGGTTTTATAGAAGGTTAATATATGCTTAAATTGTAGCAATGTTCCAACCCCTAAATGAGTGGATGAGGAAGACATGTTTGAATTCGATATGAGATACTTCATTTCAAGTATGGTATCTAGTGGACCCCCTTGGTTGAGACTCTTTTCAAGCGATACTTTGCTCTCAATTTTTGTATAAATCCTCGATTTGTAAGTAAAATCAACTCAATCTAAGGTACATAAATACTTACAAAGATTAAAAGAATAAATTACCTAATCACTTTACCCAATACCAACTAGATATAGCTGGCAAAAACATTCTTTTGAGTTTTATCCAAGTCTCGAGCTTGATTCTACCAAGTCTTGCAAGCCCACAGAATTTGCTAATAAATCTATTAATTGCAAAATGTTTAGATGGGCTTTTAATTGCTTGCTTCTAAGCTATCACAAAACTCTAAGGTTTATCAAATACCATGTTCAAGCATTTACAAGAAAATCTAAAAAAATTTCACAATGGGAATAGATATCATAATTGAAATTATTATTTTTTGAGCTTGCAATAGACTTTTTTTGGACTTTTGATGATGCAAATTGGTCAAGCATATGGTCAAAGAGCTCTAAATCAATTTTCAACAAATTTGGATTTAGCATTTTGTAGAGTTGATACTAAGTGACTTTCAATCTCACTCAAAACTATCCCAAATCACTTGAAATTTGGCACATGCACTCTATTGCTATCATAGATTAAGATCCCTTGAAGAAAAGGTAACACATCCTCTATTTTGGACAAGCTATTCATAATAATCTTGATCTAAAGTCATTTTGATCACAATGTTTGGTTTCATTTTTAAGTCTCTAGCCCACTTTTTATAGTTGCATATGCACTTCAGAAACAAATTGGTATACATAAAACTCAATAGCTTCAAATGACACTAGTTTCAAATATAAATTTAATATGCAATTCTCTAACATGTGGTATACTAATTGATGAATACATTGCAATTTTGAAGTCCCCAATAATAATCGTTTATTATTCTCTAGATGCCGATATTTGCAAGATTTTTCACTTTTGAGGGTTTTCACAGTTATCACAATGTATTTTAAGGTTTATCAACAAGTTTTAACAAATTTGGATCAATTTTGATGTACCTACAATCACTTAATAGTTGATTGAAGTAGATTTGGCATCAACTTTCATCTCAATTGAAATCAAAAGTAGATTTGGCATTAATTTTCAACTCAAAAGTAGATTTGGCATCAAATTTTAGTTGAGTTCAAAGCTTCTTGAGCCTTCAAAAATTTATTACAAATCACTTTGGCAAGATGAATCCTTGACCCAGATCCAAATTAAAGCATATACATAATAATCATGATTATTATCTTTTGGCCTAATTCGGCACTTTTTTGGAGGTTTGATGTTTTCAAACACTTTTGGAAAGAAAAAATTAAATTTGCATGCAGATATCATATAGTAGATAATTATATATATTTTTGCAAACCTTTTGAATTTTCCTCCAATGCAATTTTTAGCTTACCACAGTATTCCTATAGCTCCCATGACATTGGTTTTCAACGTGTACTACTGTGTGGCACCTTTTTGTCCTTAAACTAAAGTTCAAAACCTAAAACTCTAAAAAATTATAGAATCAAATTCACATATGATACCTTAGAGGGTGAGATAGGTCAAAAATCCACTTTGGTCATTAATTAACCTACTTCTAATCAAAACACAACATGGGTAGTGAAAAGTTTCCACAAACACTAAATTTTTTCTTGTTTTGTATGACTTCATGCCAACTTTTAGACTTGAACATAGTCTAGCTAGTCAATCACATAGAAAAAAACCTATTCTAATCTTACAAGGTCCTTGATAGGTACAAGTACTCCCGAGTCACATTTACATAGTTGAAGATGACACTTCTCAACTATGTGGTTTTTTCATTTTAACTAAGTTTTTCTCCAAGTATAGGAGGTAGTCATGACAGTGCTATCAAGGTACTGAGGTTTCTCATAGTTAAGGTCACTCCATTCCCAACAGTGGAGCCAAATGTGGATGGGTTACCAAGCTTCACTCTATCTTAATATTGTAGACATAGCAAGAATCATGAGCATAAATGTCAATCCATGGGATGAAGCTGACACAACTAGTACATGGAACCTACAAGAGGTTGTCAATCTCTTGGAAAACACACTTAATCCCATTCTACCTCCATAATTACACTCAAATGTAGGCCAGACAACGAAAGCTAGCTGTCATATTGGCAAACAATTCATTACAGATCACTAAGATTAAGAGCACCAATCATCACCAAGCTCAAAGTAAAAGGAGATATGGTTTAGAAGCACATGCCTAGGGTCTAAAATATTCCATTATAACACTTGTAAAAATTTCAGTTATTATCAAAAGGCCTATTTTGACCTAGTTGATTTTGGTCCAGATTGCACTGGGGAGCTTAGCTTTGATTCCCTTATACCTCTTGTATAACTAAAATGTAGTTTCTAACTAATAAAATAGGATTAGCAAAACAAATCCATACAACAATCACAAAAAACTTACTTTTTTCCATAGATCTTTCACCTGTGGACTCATAGAAGTAGACACAACTCTAAAAATACAATCCATGAGAGAGATACAAGCATCATAATCAAGAAAAAGTGTGCACATTGCTCAAAGATAGTGAAACGTTCTTCATTATCCAAACCTTAAAAATATTTTTTACAAAAAATATCTTTTATTGCCTTAGCTTAAAGTTCTATGGTAAAAAATAAATGATCTCATAGCCTACATGTGGTTTGAGCTCAGGGGGTCACTATGTATAAAATGTGTATATTGCGTGCGTTCAAAGATTATTTCTAAAACTCCTTATTTGTGATTTTTTTATATATAAAATACACCCTTTCCCTATTCAATCTATATATTGTTTTCCAATCTAATAACCCCTTCTATTGCACTTGCGTGATAATCACATAATCCAAGGGTAAGAGTCAAGTTGATACAACCTAGAAGCACTTAGTCTCTATTCACTTGGATCCTCTCATAATTACACAAGTAGACTAAGAAATTAATAAAATAAATAAATGCAAGGCTATATATGTCCAAGTTAATAGCCAAATTTACAACAATGGCTCATAAATGTGGCTAACAACACAATATGTTGATACTCAGGAAAGCAAATTGGATGGGGCAAAGAGACGTGTTGGGTTTTTTATTACAATCGAGTGAACCTACATAGAAAGATGTACAAGATAAACAAAGAATAAGAAGTTAGTTTGATCAAGCATACTATCAATCACCATGCCAATTAATCACTTGATGGTTTCTCAGCTAAAAAAACTTAAAACACTATGAAACTCTAGGCAAGGACTATTAGAATAGATATGAACTTTGAAAATTTGACTTTGGAAAGCACATAAATTGTGATACATCATTAAACAGGTCACCAAAATAGTCTAACATCACCTCTAAGGCTTAGAAATAGTCTCTTATAAAAATATTAGCATTTAAACTTGAAAATATCATTAAAATAGTAGATCAAGGCTCAAACAATGTATATGTGAACCTTCACCAATTTTACTATGAGTACACTCTAAAGATAGAGCAAGAAGAGAGAAACACAATGCACTTAACAAAAATTGATTTGGATTACCAGATTGGAAAATATGTTGATTACAAAATATATCTTCTCAATTTGTTGCTTCACCTCTAGGCTTAGATTCAATGGGCATATACAATTACATCAAACGTAAGTGGGACAAATCCAATTATATCATAATCTATGAGTTGTATCTATTTTTAAATCTACAAAACTAGAATAGGATTACAAATGAGGATTTTAGTGAGATTTTCTAGACAAGATATCCATAGTTGGCATCTCCAAACACTCCCCCCTTCCTAGCTTGTGTCATCCTTTGTCTAGGTTGGCCTTCAGGTTGGTTTTATTTGGGTAAGAAGCTTCAAACTCCTTTTCAATTGATATGATTTGAGCTTTACCATCCCTTCTTTGGGTGATTTCTACCTTCATGTGTCATTGTTGGTTGAGGCATTTTTGTAATTCTCCCTATAAAGTCCGTACATGAATTTGAGAGAGATATCATCTTCTATCATCAAGGCATCCTTTAAGATATCACAAAACAAGTCACAACCTATGTGACTGAAGTAAACTTTTTGCTCCGCTAACCAATACTTGACCATAAAAAAAATTTAAACATAACTTGAGTAATTTTTTATCAAATTTGACCAAACTTCATCTGCAGCCCTAGACTAGCCCTAGGGACAAGCATACCCATTGACTAATAAAAATGGGCATCAGATACATGGATTGCAATCTGTCATTTTTATCAAAACTAACTTTGGATGGTAAATTTTAGATTATCATGAACAATATATCATTTGTGCAGCATGATCTTTTGAATTTGAATCATTCACTTGGATTTCATGCTAGATTTTATAAATTTCAGATCTCTAAGTCAAAGAATGGAATTTTGGTTAGGGCTTCTAAACATGCAAAGGTCATAAGGTTGGCTTACTTTGACACTAAAGAACAGGGCTATGTGGTCAAATTTTGCAAAGGCTTAGATATATGGATTGTGATCCATGAGTCAACACATCTAGGATTGGACTTGTACACCTAATTCTAACAACTAATCTAAGCCTAGTGGTGGTGAAGTTCAATGAAAATTTAGATCAAAAGAACACAGCCTAGTATGAATTTTTGCTTTATGAATACAACTTTGTGTTTGTTTGCACAATCCCCTTTTTCTTACCACTTTTTGTACGTGAATATGACTATCTATGATGTCTACCTTTCGGGCCATTTAGTCTCCTTGGTAGTTGACGTTGTGATGGAGCTTGTATTCAGACTCCTTGTGCTCTTAATTTATACTTTATTCCCTTAGGATATGAGTAATTGTAGATATAGGGCAATCACAACTGAGGATGAAATTGCATGCCAACAATTATACAAACGAGGAAAGTTCCAACAATAATACAAATGAGGAAAGGACCAGCAACTCAAGTTATGTGCTAATGAAGACAAGTATATTCCTATCTTGGAATAGGTACACTTGACAGCTGGCAAATGGTGGCCAAATCTATTTGTAGATGCTAAAGAAATTTCTAAGAGATGTGACTCTTGCCAAAGAGCTAAAATGCCAACTAGAATGGATAGCATGTCATTCGGATAAATGATGGGAGAAAGAGAATTTGCTAAGTGAGGGATTGACTTTGCTAGTCCTATACAGCCACCTACTTCCAAAATTGAGGCACAATATATCATTGTAGCCATAGACTACCTTACCAAATGGGTTGAAGTTAGAGCCACTTTGAAGAACAATGCATGAACCATGGTTGCATTCTTAAATGATATTACTACATTCACGAGGTACGGACGTCCTATTAAGTTGGTGAGTGATTGACAAACACACTTTTTTAAACAAGATGATAGAAGATTTGATGAGTGAGTTTATGGTTATCCATTACAAATCTGGACCCTATCACCCTTAGCCCTAAGATTATGAGATTTGGATTACTAACTAGGAGATGAGTCTCCATTTAGATCTTTGGTCTTATGGAGTTTCATACAAAATAGCTATGAATACCTCTGCATTTAATCTAGTGTATGAATTTGACACAATATTTCCAATGGATCTCAAAGTTGTACGTGATCTAGAATGGACGGGTCATTAATCGTAAAATATTGAACAATTAGATGAGCAAAGGCTGGCTCCCATTTCACAGATCTGTGCACAAAAAAGGAAACAAAAATAGTTATTTGACTCTCATTTGTTGACAAAAATATTCAAACAAGGGGATCTTGTAATGGTCTTCCTTAAAGCAACACATCCCAAAATTCAAGAAAAACGGATACAAACCATTTATGATTGAGAGTGTATCACCAATTGGGTGGTTAAGTTAGCCACCTTAGATGGAGAAATCATGGAAAATTGGATTAGTGAATACTATTTGCAAAAATATAATATTCCACTAACCAATAATCTTCTAGAAAGATGCATGTAGAAAAAGAACACAAGCTCACAATTCAATAAGTCTTTAAAGAAGCTCAAGATAAAACTCGCATTCAAGTTTTGAAGAGAAAAGCGGCAATGTGACCAATCTCAAATATAATGTAAGTCAATTTGCTTTAGGTTCAAGATCTACATTTCACTCAAAACCTAGCCAATGAAGAGGTCGAGATAGATGATAAATGGGGAGATGGTCTTGACATGAAGAGTACAATCACCTTGAAGAATGGATCCAAAGTCAAGGTGCTAGCAGATACAAGTGATCATATAAATGCAATAAGTTATTCCACTTACAACTTACAAAAAGGCAACCACCCAATCCTCGGAGTATGCAAAATTAAAGTGAAAGTGAAAGCATGCCATAAGGAATGTATTCCAACCTTGGAAATGATCAACCTCAACATGTTTGTGCACAAATTTCCTTGACCATATATGTTTATGTACATTCCAAACAATCACATGAATGAAGATATGGTACTTGGAGTTTCGTGGATGCAAACATATAAAGCTATTCAAGATTGGGATGCCAAAATCCTAGAATTGACACTCAAAGGTGGCCAATTAAAAGTACCATTTGCTTATAAAAAGGAAGAATGAAAGGTAGACCTACGAGCTTCAATGTTGAGACAAGGCAAAGTCTAAGAATAGCACCTATGTTGTTTGCTCAGTACAAGATCTATCCTCATCCCACAAGCGTGCAAGGAATCACAAAATATTGGGTACCAAATGCTCAAATTTAGAAAATTCCTAAGAAAATTTGGGTGCCCAAGGAACAATCAAAAAACATGCCAAGTACTTGCAAACCACGGCAACCAACTCCACAACCTGAAAGCAGTGTATCCACCGGAAATCAAGTGGGTGTGGGTGCCAAAAATAGGTCAAAGGAAAAGAGACCAAGCAAGATGGTTTCCAAATGGGTGCCAAATATTCAAGAGCCACCAATTCAATCAATAGTGTAACAGCCAATCTCTCAACAGTTTGACCAAACAAGAAAAGGTGGTTGTATGAAAACAACTATCAAAGAATAAGATCAATTACTTTAAGATCTTATTTTCAAGAGAATTAAATAGTAAGAAGGCTTGACACTAGAAACCCTTGAGCAATCCGCTCAAGACCCTCCTCTTGCACACATATTATTTTACAATGCATTGACCTAACAAGCATGGTAGAGTCAATTAGGGCTATGCATAGACATGGTTTATAATCCATGCATTACGCTAACTAGGCTACATACTATTGTCTCAAAGAACTCCAATGAAGAGGGGAAGTCATTTTAAATGTAGATCCAAACATATAAAATCTACCAGAAAAAGAGTAATGTTTGAAATGTTTGTGTTGCATGTGTTCCTTTTTACAAACTCTACTAAAAATGCCCTTATAAGTAAAGAGAATAGCCCTAATGTGTGTAAATAGTATAAATATCAATAGAAAATCCAAAAATATCAAAAGAGAGTAATACACAAGAATATAGGCAAGTACAATATTTAAGTGTGTTTCTTGATTGCAAAGTGATCAAAAGAGAGTAATACACAAGAATATAGGCAAGTACAATATTTAAGTGTGTTTTGGTATTTTTGGATTGGATTCCTATTTTTAAGAATTGTTTTGTATTTTCTTTTGATTTTTCTAATAAAAAGGGTTAAGAATAAGAAATAAATATCAAACAAGCTCAAATTGATGAATAAAAGATATGAAAGGATTAAAAAATAGGCATGTTAGATTTGGTTCAATCCCAGCAACGATGATATGAGGTGTAAATTAGGCCCAGGGAGCTTGATTTTGTAAAATTTTCAAAAAGGTGGCAATCGTAATCCAAATGGGGAGATTTTCAAAAGGAAAGTATCCTTATCAATCTATTAGGACTAGTTGAGGGACATGAGAGAAAATGAGTATGGAAGCCTAGGTATGTAAAGTCCAAGTAGGCCAAATAGAGTCTGATTCTCACTAGTGACTTTCGGAGGAGAGCTCTTGAGACTTCTTTTTGGTGCACACTTTTGGACTTCTAGCGGCTTCCACGGCCTTGCATGAGACATGAGAGGTGAGTTCATAGCCAACTAAAAAGTATGTTTGAATGCATGTATTAGGTCGGGGTAGTTGAGAAAAACCCTAAGTTAGTGGAACCTTCTTGAGAAAAGACAATTGTGCAAAAATAAAAGTAGCGACCAGCCTGGTAAACTCAAGATGACCAGACTTGAAGGGGGCCATAGCATAGGAATATTCAACAATACCACAAGGTTATATGACCATTTCATTGCAATCTAGGGGGTCCATAAATAAAAAGCCCAAATTTGTCAAGTGTTAGAATCGAGTTTTGACTTCACAGGAGGCTTCCTCATAGGAGTTATAAACAATGTACCTTAGTGGGAATGAAAGAAAACACCATTTAGGGCCAACAGAAATAGAAAATATCTTGGATGGCCACAAAGATTTACTTTTGACCTACGGCTAGAAATAAACTTTGAATGGAATAGGGTATATCCATACGACCTATGGCTCTTAATCTTGGGATTGAAGAAAATGACCATCACTAAGAGTCTTGGAAAAAACCGCCAAAGTGAGAGGACCAAGTGGGGGGAACAACTCAAAGGGATTGAATCAATCTCAAAAAGGGGATAAGGGGGGTTACTTGCTAGGCCTATAAGACAAGTGTATGTCATTCAAAGTTCAATTTTTCAAATATTTGCAAAGCTAGATAATAAGTGCGCTATGATTATCTCCAAGTCCAAAAATGATCCAAGCTTGCATTCTTTTATCACAGACATCTTATATATATTGCATCACAACGGAAATCCACAAAAGGCACAAAAATCACTATTACGTTGTTCCAAACTCCAAAAAATGCACTTGTAATTCTACATTCTAGAATTTCGCCCTAGGGGACACTTCAAAACCCAAGTTTCTTCAAAACCACATTCAAGGCACTAATATATGATGGTCAATTATCGCATGAAGCAAAAATGCAAAAGATGTTGCGAAAAACGTAACATAGATAACAAGCATGCTTATTATCTCTGATGCTAGAATCAATTTTGAAAGAAATTGGACTTCCTATATATTTGCACCAATAGTTAGTTATTTTTGGAAGCCTTCCAAGCAAAAAATGACCCTAACCTAGCATTTATGCATCCAATTTTTTCCAAAATCCTAATCCTACTTATTTTCATTTCTAACAACTCATGTACACACCAAAAGTTAAATTTTTATGCCAAAAGTATGTCCTAGATTGTAAGCATGCTAATTAACCCAAATTAAAAAAATTTGATAGATTGAATTTGTGGTGACTAATGATTGAACTTTTGGAGAGATACAGAATTTTTGGTGACTAATTATCACAACTTATGAATGGGTAATCCAATTTTGATTCCAAAATTTGCAATGTGTTCCTCTCTCTTTGTTGTTTCATTCAAGTGTAAGCATTGTTAGTTTTGTTGTGGTTTGCAATGACTATGCGTTAGAGGCTAATCTTCTAATTTGTGTGCTTAAATCACTATTTTTTGACATTTTGACCATAGGAGAGTGTTCCTACAGCATGGGGTGACCTTTCTAGATAGCTCCATTGTAGTTTTTAGGACCTTTTTCATGATGGATTGTGATTTTGGTACCTTTTTTTATTGCATCAAGGCTTGGTAGCATAGTGCCCCTAGGTGTCTTAGACCTCCTCATAAAGTTTCATTGCATTTTAAGTCCATTTGAGGGTCAAAATGGCGTGATGACCTAGAGCGGTGAGAAAGGACATAGGCATATTTCCTGATCTTTGAGTGGAGGTTTTCTTGTTGAGTTGGTATGTTTGCTTGTGAGGTTCACTTCTTGATATTGACAACCTCAAAGAGTCTTTGTGCCCCATCCGATTCACTTCCTTGAGTATTGACATATTATATTAGTGCTAGATAGCTACACTACAGATGTCCGTCATTAACATTGGGGCCGTTTTCGAGGAGAAATGATCCTTAGATGGTGAGTGACCTGGTGCATATTTAGAGTGTTATTTTTTTAAGATTTGTCTTTCCATTCCATTTACACCTTAGCAGTGAAGCAGCTAGACATGGGGTGTAGTGCTTGGTAGAGTCTATAAGTCGTAAACTTGCTATAACTATTCTTGATAGGTAAAGAGGGTTGTGAGTGAGATAGCCTAAAGCATTTCAATCTTTGATGTTCTTGCTATTTTTGAGTGTTGTATCATTTTTTGCTTTGACATTATTTTGTATTGTTTTATTTGTTGTTTATCCTAGTTTCATTTTAACCCTTAGGAGTAGGGTAAGTAGAAACTTCCACCATCAAATTTGGGCTAAAAGCATAAGGGCAAAGACTGTTGGAAACCATATTTTGGTGAAAATGACCATAACTCTAAATTCTAAAAATTTGATGGTAGAGACGTGAAAGGTGATCCAAATTCAAAAATTTGTGGATCGAGGGCATTATCATACTCTCTAAAAGTGATTTGGAAAGTTTGAGTAGGTTCAGTGGAGGAACATGGATTGCGATCCATGTTTCTCAGACACCTTTTTTTGGAAAAGATTAATCAATGACATTGGTATGAGAATTTTTTTTTGAAAAAAAAAATCAAAAGTCAGTCTAAAAACATAAGGCAAAAACAATGAAAAGAAGGATTTCAGACACAAAATTGGACAAATTCTAAGATTTTGGGATCCAAATCCAAAAATAAGTGAAAATATAACATCCACAAAGTGAAAGCATATAGTTGACCAGATTTCGTTTTCAGATGCCCATTTGGAACAACTTTCCCAAAAGGCACCATAACAAAAAACCAAAAAAACGTTGGTCAAAATAGCCAAACACAGAAACTAGTCAAAAACTATAGGGTCAACAGAAAAACTTGCTTTAAACTGGCAAAACATTGTCCAAATCCAAAAATAAGTGGTACAGTAGACTATTGATACTACAATTAATTAGCATGCCAAATTTGGTGTCTAGATCTGATAGAACATGCATCGCGATCCATGTCCCCCATCAAGATTTTTGGCTGCGATTTGACTAGTAGGTAGCTAAGACATAGAGAAACACTTTTCCCAAATGAATCATTTGAAAAAAAGTTTAAAGAAAGTGGTCAAAAGAGCTAAAATTAGAACATTCTCAAATACGTCACAACAGATGGTAGAATTAACTTTTGGTTGGGCAAAACTGATCTAAAATCAAAAAGAATTTAGGGAGCAAGCTACAAAAATCATAAGATATCAGCACACCAAATTTCACATCCAAAAGTGGTGGAACATGGATCGTGATCCATGACCGTTGTCATAATAACTAAAATCTAATTTTCCTAAATGATTTTCTATGTTAAAGTGATCATTTAATATGGGGAAGTACTAGGGGAGAAAAAGATAGAACATTGGTTGGTTTGGCAAAGCAATCATAGTAGGGATTCAAAGGAGGGAAAATAGGGATCCAAAGGGGGGGCCATCTGCAAAAGAGCAATGTGCATCAATGGGCTTCAAAGACCCTAAGGTTCAACCCATTAAGACTTTCAAAATGCTAAGGTTCCAAAATTCAAAGGTAATGTCCAATGGCCAAATTGTGGGGAATTGGATGGTCATGGAGAAGACTAAAAAGTCTTCCCACATCCCTATCAAGAAGGGGGAAATCCATATTAGTAGGGGATGAGAGAGAAACACACACACACACTCCAAGCTCCCTTTACACAAAGGACATAGTGGACACATGTCAACCTGGTTGCCCCCAAGGTGCACTCAAATCCTATTGGATGGCCATAGAGGTGGACCAATGAGAATTATACTAGAGTAAATTTAGTTTATTTTATTTAAAAACACTTGATAAAATAACCAATAGAAATTAAGCTCTCTAGAAGACTATTGGATAGTCTCGCAAGGGGTCCAATGAGCACCAACAACCGATTGGCTTGATTGGCTTGCCTGATTCCTATTGGCCAGAAGACTAAGAGGTCCAATGAGAGTTTAATTATATTATTAAAATACCTAAAGCTCTCACAAAAGGGGAAAGGGAGACACATGTCACAAGGCTATCACTTATGCTTCTTAATTATCATTGGCTAAGCTTTGTAGGGACCAATAGGATGCCAGCATGAGCAAATAGCAAGAGGGGTCAACCAAGAGAGAGAGGGGGCTTATTTTTGCAAGGAAACACTCACACAATCTCACATGTCAAGTAAAGGAGACTGTCTCCTTCTCAAGGTTTAACGGAAAGCTCATCATCTACTTCAAGCTTGTTAGAAGGGGGGCCTATATCAACAACTCTTGGCTTTGTGATGCAAATCCAACCAAGATCCAATCTCCAATGCATAGCTATTAAGAGTGATTATGTGAGGAGACATACTTCTTTCTTGTAAGAATACTCCTTCTTCCTTTCAATCTAGTCTCATACCCCGCTAGCTCTCATCATCTTTGAAGGTGTGTGAGGTCTTGGGTTTGAGACCATGAGGGAATTAATTTTGTGTTTTTCAACTATAAGCTTGGTGCTTGAAGCTTCCATCTTCATTGCACCAGCAAGATATTGAAGGAACACAAAGTATTGTATTGTAAAATGTCTATCTTGATGGGGGAAACCTATAATACAAAGCCTTTTGGAGGGGGACTGGCTCCATGTAAATCCGGTCCTCAACTGGTCTCAATAGCTTAATTTCTCTTTCTTTTTGAAGTATTGTTCATGCCTATCTTACTAGGTGTTATGCTTTTGTTGCTCTCTCCATCCAAGCACTCTTGCTATGCTCATTAGAAATCTATTTTAATGAAATTCTCACTATGTCTATAATATTTTCCAATATACACAAGTTACTAGATCATTAAATATTACACTGGTATCAAAGCACAAGGTTTCTCTTTTCTTTCTAAAGAAGAGAGATCCTCAAGCTAACTATAAATGGTTGGTATTATTAATTGCAATTGAGTAATTAGAATAGTGATTTTTTAGCCTTGCAGTGCACCTCCTTCGTGCAGATAATGGGGCATTACTGTCCTAGAGCTATGGTCTTAATAGTGGAGTCCTACGGGGTTTGCCTATGGCTTAACCACTATTGAGCTATTAAAAGCTTTACATGAGCAAATACTATTTTTCTTGTGAAAGACCCTCTCTTCTATTCCTTGCAATTAATGATATTCGAGCCACGGGTACAAGAGCTTGAGTGCTTTTCTAAAGGGGTTAAGAGGAGTAGCAATTAGGGCTTGAAGTGCCAAAGTACACTTCAAAAATTTTACACCTAAAAGTTGTTAGAATGGTTGACAATAGTAAAGAGAGTGAAATCAATGTTGATAGCTTTGATTTTACTAATGAACATGCTACTAATTATGCCCCTATGCTTGTTAATTACCTTGTTACTAGGCTTCAACAAGCCATAGGAAATTCATCCCTCCAAAGTGAAGTGAAACGACAGCTACGTGCACATGGGATTCTCCAAACTCCCCACCAAGAACAGAGAGTACCTAGGAAGCCTCCTTGTGATACTTCCAAAAAAGGCCTCTCTCCGATAAGGGAAGAAGAAGAGGATCCGTACGAAGGGCTCAAAATCTACTACTTCATAATGCATCTCCTTCCTAAAGGAGGACTCAAGTTTCAATGGTAGAGCCCCCACCAAAAGAAGGAGAAAGAAGTGAGTCTCCTACCACCTCAATGGAGATAGATCCACAAAGATGGGGAGAAAAACTCTCTCCAACACCCCCTAAACAAAGAAGACCATCACACACTTCTCCACACCATAATTCAAAGAGGAAAAACAGAAAACAAGAAAAGAAAAAGGTGAGAAAGGGGTCACCCTCTTCTCCATCTTTTTCATCCTCTTCCTCTTATGAAGAAATTGATGGTGTAGACGAGGAACAAGGGAAGAAAAAGGCAAGAAAGAGGTCACTCTCTTCTCCATTCTCCTCAAATTCTTCATCTTCTGAAGAAAGTGATGGTGCATCTTTTGAACCACCAAAACAAAGAGGCCAAAGGAAATCCTATGCCACGTGGAAGAGGTCGTCCAAACTCAAAAATTTTAAAGAGTGAGGAAAGAACATCTCTTTCCTTACCTATAGTAGCACCTTTGGTGCTACAGACAAAGTCTTAGACTTCATCCAACAATTCAATGCAGCATTTGGAGATGAGGGCTTCACAAAGTCCTCTAAGCTACGCCATCTAGCTATGCATTTAAAAAAGTATGTCAAGCAATGGTGGTCTAGCCTACGGGAAAATGGTGAAGCTCCACGAACATGGAAAGCTTTAAGAGCTTCCATCATGAAGCAGTTTTTGGCTACCGATGCCAAAGACAAAGTACTCACCGAATGGCCAAGCTTGAAGCTCTCTCCCTACTAATCTATCCACAAATATGTAGACAAGTTTGGGGACTTACATCTCAAAGCCACTGTCTTCAAAAAGATGGATTTTGGAGAGCAAAACCAACAATTCTGTGCAGGTTTAGTTGAAGCTATGGTGGAGTATGTCAACTCCCAAAGGCCACGCACCATATCTACGGCCATACACCATACCATGGTGGCTTCACCAATCAATTTCCAACAAGGGGTTAAGAGAAATCTTAAGCCCACGAAGAACAAGGACCGTAATAATGAGACCAAGGGGAAGGATAATGTCCAAAAGTCTCCTAAAGGCAATGCCAATAGAAAAGAAGATAAGGAGAAGGGAGTTTATAAAGGCAAAAATAAGCTCTCTTCTGAAGAGCTTGAGCATTATCGTAAGGCCTATTTGACAAGCTACAAGGGTTGACCTACGTCAGTAGGATTGACCTAAAAAGTGGCTACCATCAAATAAGGATAGTTGATTAAGACATTGTAAAGAACACATTACATAGTACGTTTGGTCTTTACGAATACATTGTCATGCATTTTGGCTTGACCAATGCCCCAACCACATTTAACCGCTTGATGAAGAAGCTATTCAGGACTCACCGAACCTTTATTGGAGTGTTCTTTGATGATATAATCATCTACTCTAATTCACTAGACAAACACAAACAACATCTCCAGGTAATATTTCAAGTCTTACAAGAGAATAAAGTTTATGTTAATTAAAAGAAAAGTGATTTTTTCTTACAAGAGATTCAGTATTTAGGTCACATTATCTCTCAATATGGCATCCAAATGGATGATAGTAGAAAGTTTTGGTAAACAAGCTCATTTTATACTTGTCAAAAGGACTATCAAAGCCCGTCAAACGGCAACTCTCTTCATATCAAATCTTCAAGTACCATGGCTTGCCAATGCCCATAGTGTTGGATAGAGATCCTAGAATGACAAGTAACTTTTGGAAGGGTCTCTCTGAGAATTTTGGGACAAGGCTAAACTTCTCTTTGGCCTATCACCCTCAAACGAATGGCCAAAGTGAAATAGCTAGACTAAAAATTCTTGATCTACTAAAAGCCTACAAAAGAAAAGTAGATCAAAGGTCCCAATGGGAGACTTACTTACCGCCGTTAGTGGAATATGCCTACAATAACACTATACATACCTCCATTGAAAAAGCGCATTTTAAAGTAATTGAGGAAAGATCTAAAAGTCCCTTGCTACTTAAGGTACACGGGAAGATCTTTGTTGCAGATCAGTATAGCCGATACCTACAAGAATCTTTCCAAAAGATTAAGGATACTATCTCTATCTCACAGGAAAGTCAAAAGGTTGCTATTGATAAGCACAAAAGACCTCAAGCATTTAAACAAAATGATTGGGTCTTACTTAAATTTCCCAAGGCTTGATTAAGGCACACAACAGGCAAGAATCCTACGAGACACAAAAACTACTATGCTAAATTAGCAAAAAGAAACTATGGTCCCTTCCATATTCTTAGACCAATCAATGAGATGGCCTATCAACTCAAGTTGCCCAGTCATTGACTCACACACAATGCTTTCCATGTGAGACTACTAAAGCCTTACAAAGGAGAGCCACCTCAAGAACCAACTATTGAATACCCACTGGAGATCGATGACCGAGAAGAGGTGTTGCAGCCGAAGTCCATTCTCCTACATGAAGACAAAGGTATTGGGGGCGGTAAGATTATCCGATGGTATCCTATTAAGTTTAAGAAATATCCTTTTGAAGATGCTAGATTGATGCAAAGGTATACAATCAAAGGATAACCTAAACCTTGTCAATGCTTACAATGCTTCCCTAGAGTAAGCAAACGTAGAAATTTTTAAAATAAACAAAGTTTTTGTCTCATAAAACTCTCTTTTTCTTATTGTTTACAAATGTTACGGACTATGCATGCTTAGGATCAAGTTTGTGGTGGAGACGACGTCTTCCAAACACCAAGTAGAGCTTGTCACTCTACTATGGAAGATTGATAGGACTAATGCATAGACATGCGTGCGACAGCTTAGGCTCTCAAGTGCCAAATGGATTAGTCATCCATTCTAGAACAATGTCGTAGGGTAAAATAGGAATACTCTACCCACTAGAAAAAGAACTATTGACTAGGCTTTATCTTCTCTACCTCATAGTCGAGGACGGCTATGATTTCAAGAGAGAGGTGTTGTCATAATAACTAATATCTCTCCTAAATGATTTTCTTAGGTTAAATTAATAATTCAATATGGGGAAGTACTAGGGGAGAAAAGGCTAGAATATTGGTTAGGATGGCAAACCAGTTACAGTAGGGATCCAAAGTGGGGCCCATCTACAAAAGATCAATGTGCATCAATGGGGTTCAAAGACCCTAAGGTTCAGCCCATTAAGACTTCCAAAATGCTAAGGTTCCAAAATTCAAAGGTAAATGTCCAATCACCAAAGTGTGGGTGAATTGGATGGTCATGGGGAAGACTAAAAAGTCTTCCCACATCCCTATCAAGAAGGGGGTGATCCATATTAGTAGGGTATGAGAGATAAACACACACACACTCTTTCAAGATCCCTTTACACAAAGGGAATAGTGGACACATGTTAGCTTCCTAGACCAGTTGCCCCCAAGGTACACTCAAATCCTATTGGCTGTCCATAGAGGTGGACCAATGAGAATTAGGCTAGAGTAAATTTAGTTTAAATTATTTAAAAACACTTGATTAAATCACCAATAGAAATTAAGCTCTCCATAAGACTATTGGATAGTCTCGCAAGGGGTCCAATGAGCACGAGCAACTCAATGGCTTGCCTGATTCCTATTGGCCAGAAGACTAAGAGGTCTAATGAGAGTTTAATTGCATTATTTAAATACCTAAAGCTCTCAAAAAGGGGGAAAGGGGGACACATGCCAAAAGTCTATCACTTATGCTTCTTAATTATCATTGGCTAAGCTTTGTAGGGGCCAATAGGATGCCAACATAAGCAAATAGCAAGAGGGGTCAACCAAGAGAGAGAGGGGGCTGATTTCTACAAGTCATTATCACACACACACTCACACATCTCATGTGTGAAGTAAATAAGACTATCTCCTTCTCAAGCTTTAATGGAAATCTCATCATCTACTCCAAGCTTGAAAGAAGGGAGGTCTACACCAACAACTCTTTGCTTTGGGATGAAAATCCAACCAAGATCCAAGCTCAATACATGCTCATCTCCTCTACCATGCTAATTACTAAGCTATGCTAAGATATTAAGAGTTATTATGTGAGGAGACATACTTCTTTCTCATAAGAATACTTACATTTCCTCTCGATCTACTCTCATACCCTGCTAGCTCTCACCATCTTTGAAGGTGTGTGAGGTCTTGGGTCTGAGACTGTGAGGGAATTGATGTTGTGTTTTTCAAGTGTAAGCTTGGTGCTTGAAGCTTCCATCTTCATTGCATCAAAAAGTTATTGAAGGAACGCAAAGTATTATATTGTAAAATGTCTCTCTTGATGGGGGAAACCTATAATACAAAGCCTTTTGGAGGGGGGACCGGATCGATGTAAATCCAGTCCTCAACTATTGTCAATAGCTTGATTTGTCTCTCTTTTTGAAGTATTGTTCATGCCTATCTAACTAGATTTTATGCTTTTGTTGCTCTCTCCATCCAACCACTCTTACTATGCTCATTAGTAATCTATTCTTAATGAAATGTTCACTATGTCTATGTTATTTTCTGCTATACACAAGTTACTAGATCATTAAATGTAACAACCCCCATGCAAAGTTTTGGATAGAAACTATACCATCATTGTGAACCAAAGTCCACAAATGAGGTTTGTCAAAAAGAGTCCAAAAAACTCATCAAAAGTGTCAAAAATAGTTCAAGGTGAAAATTCTAAAACAAATTTGTGAATTGACTTTTTTGTTACCTAATCAAGTCCAAATCACACAAAAACCATATACAAGGGATCAAAGGACCAAGGGCAAGTTGTCTATCAAGTATCATCACCTTTTGACACAAGGGTACATGGATCGCGGTCCATGTCCCCCTATCACAGACTGATGTCAAACTTGTACAATAGCTAGAGCACATCACAAGGAGTCCATTGCTCTTTTCCAAAATAAATTTGGATATCAAAAACCAAGCCAAAAGCCCAGATTGTCAAGCATTCGAACAAAATGCCATAACTGAGCTAATGTTCAACCCAAAGGTCCATTTTCCAAAATTTCCAATACCATAGCACCTACTAGTCATGTTGATTTTGATGGTACCAAGAAAATTCAATTTGGCCTCCAAATATGGATAAAATTTTATAAATCAGTAGTACATACACAAGGAAACGTATCCCCAAGCCTAATTTTGGAAAAAAATCAGCAAATTTGGGTCAAAAGATTGCAAAACAGGTGACATGTTGAAAATAAAAGGACAAACCTAGTGTTGGGGACTTGACCTATCAAACCAAATCCAAATTCAAAGAAGATTGAGATTTAGCTTGTGGACATAGTGAAGAACAAGCTGCGAAAAAATTAGTACAAAGCAGCCTGCATATAAACTTTTCTACATACTGTCAAAATTTGAAGAAAACATTTCACAAGAGGTCATGGACCATGATCCATGTACCTTTGCATAATGGAGGTATGTGTATTGATGAGCTTGTAGATATACTTGTGTACATAACAAATCTCAAGTTTGAGCTAAATATACCTTTGAGAGACCAAGATACAAGCCAAAATTCTTGTGTCTTGGTTCAAAGACTATTTTGAGTGATGTTTCAAGTGCAATTCACCGAGATTACTGTAACGTTTGATAGGCAACTCCAAATTGAGTCAGGTATAGCCAATTAGAAAGCTTGTGACCAATAGGACACACCTAGACTTTTGGTTTTAGAGTTCAATTTTTTTAGGTTTCCTAATTCCAAAATTTTAGGGTACCCCAAGACCAGTTTCCAAAGACCAAAGGACCACAATAACCTGATTTTGAGAGACCTGATTAATGGCAAAAAGGGGTACGTTGCACTAAGCCAAAGAAGACTTCTTGAGTGAGCCTCAAGCATGAGAAATCATCCACCACTAGGGTTTTCTACTCCACTCAGGAAAAAAGTAAAGAGGGGAGTTTCATTTAGGTTGTTGAAGCCTTATATAAGCTTACATAGTGTTCACACTCATTGGACATTGGAGTGAGACAAATTTCACCCAAAAATCCTCTCCTTGACGTTTGTAGCACTCACACAATAGCCTCCCCTAAAACATAAAAAAGGATAGAGGTGCACAATTTCCTTTCCCCAGACACAAAATGGTGTAGTCACACAAAACCTCTCCTCACACAAATGTGGTAGACATAAATACAAGCCTTCCCTACACATAGTAAGCACACACGTCTCCCAAACACAAGGTGATACACACAAGCTTTCTTTAAAATTTAAGGGTTTTGGAGGCAGAAAAAATGAGTGCACACAATGGGTAGGTCTTAGCCCTGGTGGAAGATGCTAGGTTAGTATCTAAACCCACACATGAGTGGGTATGGAGTACACAAGGGGAAGTCTTAACAATTTTCATATCACAACAATGCAAATCATGGTGCAAATTGTGTATGAGGAATGTCTTAGTCCTTTATGGAGTATCTAGTCCTCAATGCAAATTGTGTGTAAGGAAGGTCTAAGGAATTCAAGGAGTGTCTAATCCTCAATGAATTTTTATAAAAAGGGGTTTTATAGTCTTCTTAGAGAGGTTTTTTGACATACCTTTTAAAGTTGGGGTCTGCACAATAGCCCCTAATGGTTGTTTTTACAAATTGACAGAGTTTAAATTTTCCTTAATCTATCATCAACCTGGACATGCTTGTAGATGTGTCCCAATGCAATAAAAGGGATATCTATTGGTTTTGTGTACTTCTAAAGGCCGATCCTATAGGTTGAGCCATTCCTATCAGTGATGCCTCTATGCCTGTTATTATGGTGATGCAGGTTTTCCACCTATGAGTGGTGCGGATTTCATTAAGTCTCATTGGTTTTGCCTAGTGCCACTCTCTCTCTTCTATTGTATGCATGCTAGATTGTGGAGTGCAATTTTTCTACCGCATTCAATTGACTTTGGGTTTAGTTCAGGATTCATTACCGCTCTTCCCTCTCTTGATTGATGTGTTGCAACTGAATCACTAGCCTTTTTTCCACAAACCTTGTGTTTGTAACATGTACCATGTCTATGTGTTTATGCCTCCACAAGTGTGGCGTTGCTTTGATAACACATGTTGGGAAGCCTATTCCTTCTCCAACTCACATGGCTAGAAGACAATGAGAGACAAGATAAAGAAGATAAGGCACACAAGTAGTAGCATAAATGTAAATAGACGAGTTTCACTCATGTTTTAAATGCCTTATATAATCTTACATAGTGCTCACACTCACTAGACATTGGAGTGAGATAAACTTCCCCCAATAGGGAAGAGAATACAGAGGAAGACTTCCTTGAGGTGGAGGATTTTGTACCCCTTTCTCAAAGATCGAAGATATCACTATCAAGTCATGGGATGTGAAGGGATTAAGATCATGGAAGAACGTCCTCTTTTGGGAGGAAGTCAAAGAAGATAAGTAAGAATGTTCTTGGGTCATCTAGGAGCATCACTTGGATGCTCGCAGCCAAAGAAAGAAAGAAATAGGAAAGAATCTTGTATTCTACGCAGAGGGAATAGACGGGTACAACATCATCCTCATTATTTTGGCTAGCACCCTAGAGCCAAAGGTGGTCGTTAACCATCCCTCTAATAGGGGCCTAGGGGTGAGATTTAATTGGGTAGATTGGACATTTAGCACTTACGGCCCCTGCACTACTAAGAAAATAGACAAAACATCCCTTTGATAAGGGACTAGGGGTGAGAGTCAATTGGGTAGATTAGCCATTCACCATTATTAACATTTATGGCCCCTGCACTACTAAGGAAATAGACAAAATTTGGATGCATAGCATTGTAGCAACGACCTAATCGCAACCCACACAAAATTATCAAATCCGTGGATTGGCAACCCGGCTAAAAAATGGAAGCACAAGCATTGGAAGAATAGAAATAGACAATTCAAGAGAACACCTCTCCAATCCAAGTAGAGATTAGCCATGGCAAGACTAACTCTAATCATATTCTAATCACTAATCAATCAACTCCTACAACATCAAGCCTACCGAAGTCCAACTTAGTGTGTGCGCCCTATAGCACGTACTAATTACATCGGTGTTGGCCTCTCCAATCACCACATGCCAATCACGGCTCTTCATCAATAGCTACACACACGAGGTGAATGGTACTAGAGTTTTATAAAACCTATCCACACACACAAGCAAACTATAGGACACACACCTAATTACAAGATTAAGACCCAACTTAATCAACCTAATTAGTGATGCTAAATATCGCAAATCAAATGCTCATAGAAGGATGGGGGTGGTTAATAGCAAGAAGTACATACCTCTCTCAAATCTAGAATAATGAGAGTGTAATACTACTTCCTGACATAATGAAATGTAGAGAAGAAGTAAACTAAGTAGAAAATAAGAATTAAATTAATCAAGAAGACTCTAATTAAAATGGATTGACACTAGCTTCTTAAGCATGGGCATTAGCTCAAGTCTAGGCCATAGAGTGAACACTCAAGAGAGAGAGAGAGAGAGAGAGAGAGAGAGAGAGAGAGAGAGAGCTCTCAAAAGTGGATCCTCAAGAGTGGATACTCAAGAATGAAGCCTCCTTGCATAAAGGCTTTCTTTTAAAGGCTTTCACCACAATCCCTTCTAATATGGGTTTAAGCTTGAGCCTCTAGCTAGAATATACAACTTTGGAACTCCAAATGAGCCCAAGACTTATACAAAGTGAGTGGGAAATATAGTGACATCCATAGCATATCTCTCGCTTGATGCATAACCGATGTAGTCTGTGTTAGCCGTTGCTAGCATTCCCCCCTTCCTAATTTGGCGCACGTCATCATGTTTCGGTGAAGCAAAATACGTTGACATGGTAGAAAGCAAGGCCATGGAAGAAATGTTGAGTTGCAAAACGTAAGAGCAAGTAATGAGCATCAAAGGCCAACAAAGATAAATAAAACATGAAGTACAATGAACAATCATGCAAAGTGAATTGTTTGCTTCTAAAAGATGGGTGAATCATAGTCAAAAATTAAACAACATAAAGCAAAAAAAACACCTAGACTATCGTAAAGACTAAACATGAAACAAAATCAATCAATTAAGACCCTACGCTAATGCAAGTTCATAAACGTACTAGCCTAAAAACTATGTGACCAATCTTAATAAGTCATTCAAGTCTATCATGTCTATGGGCGATAAAAAAGCTCCTAATCTATTAGTACGTTGTCACAGCTTTTTGAAGCTCATGGAAGTTTTGTTTTTGTCATTCATTGAAAAAAGTAAAACACATCACAAGGCTACCACCCCAAGGAAATTCTAGGTACGACTCTCGGCTCCTTGAAACCCCAAGAAGGTGTTCCAAAAGCCTACTAGCCTACCAAGGCGACAGCTAACCCCTATCAGCCAACGGCATCGGTTTAGGGCCTTGACTAAAAAAGCCAAGGTGATTCCCCTCGCCTATCAAGTGCCAATAAGGCTCTAGGCCTCACATAGACACATCATAACATAGAAATTCTCTTTTCATGTTCTAGTAGCATTTTGCAACTTTTTTCTTGACACTTCTTTGCTTTATTGATTCACTTTTAGCACTTTTTTATTTCTTCCATCTGAGATGCTATGGCAAATGGACTAAAGTACTAAAGCCTAATCATAGCTCTAGGTCATGTTAAAAATGAATGGAGTATTAAGACTATCACTAAGAGTCTAGGATTAATGTGAAATGAACCTACATTACCCTAAGATCAAGTCTAATTACCTATGGTTAGCACACATACAACTTAATTTTTTGATGAGTTAATATTCACAAAGCAAGTGTTGAAACTTTAGGATGCTTAGCTTCTAAACATGAAAGAACCATAGCTTAGAAGCAAAATTTCACTTAAGACAAGCATAGAGGATGGAGAGATAAACAAAAGAGCAAAATAATGAAAGGATTACACCTATTCATTTTCTTTTTAGCATCTTGGAGCAAGCATCCCCTTTGTGTAGAGAAGTCTCTTGATCCTTTTTATTTGCAAAAGAAGCTTTTTGAAGCTAAGTATAAACACAAGCTCCAACGGCCTTTTATTGAAATCCAAAAGCACACAAAAAACATTAATGAAAACCTAAAGCTAGGGTCTTGCATACCCGAATTTTCCAAAGGAATAAAACCCAAGGGAAAAAAAATGCCTTTGGTTATGCACATCATTGATGCTCTTTGATAGCAAATTTATGCATACATAACAAAAATTGAGAGAGAATGATATTCTACATAAGCAAATTTTGCAATTTAAAGCCCCTCATGCATGATTCAAAAGTAGATTAATTTCTAGCTCACTTGAAGTATGGAATTTAAAACAAGCCAAGAGCTGAAAATAATGCAACTTTGATGAAATGAAGTGGCTCTTGAAAGCCAAATTTTACATTTTTAAAGCTTTCCAAAAAGTTGGCTAACAACTAGGTCACATGAAATTTTTCAATTTTTAGAGCAATCTATGAGCTAGAGATGACTTCAACTTTTAGTGGAATGAAAGTAAATGGCTCCCAATAGCCAAATTTGTATTTGAAAGCAAAAATCTTGTGTAAACACTAGCTCAAAATTAAAAAAAAAAAACTTTTGACTAAGCTATGAGCTAGCATGTATACAACTTTTAATCCAAACAATTGGAATGGCTCTAAGTAGCCAAATTTTGCAATTTTTTGCAATGATGACCCCTTCTTAGATCAATGAGATCACATGCCTTACCACATACCTTCAAAATAATTATAATTGCTACTGCTATTAAAGCACATATACATGTACATCAAGCACCAAAAATGGCATGCTCCATCACAAGTCCAAAAATTTACTACCCTCTCATGGTCATCCCAAAAAGCTCAAATTTTAGCACTATGTAAAGATTTTGCAAGCAAATCAAGCACTTAAAATACATGATCAATACCAAACCCAAACTTTCAATGCATACCTCGATCAAGCATGAAAAATCATCAATATGGCTCTCAATAATGAAGCTATATGCATGCCCAAAGGAATTCTCCATTTTTTGCAAAAGGATTTTATTCGAGCCCAGTATACAAGCAAATTTTTAATGCAATAGGATCATATTGTTTGCTCAATCAGGGGACACACTCGATGATCACATCCAACTAGCACTCATATGGCATGCATAGCAAGGGAAAAAGAGAGCATAAGATGAAGTGAATTGAAGCTCCCTCGAGGCATCAAAACCTTGTTTTGTATCAATGGCCACCATCCCTTCAAAAAAGATCATTGCTTAGTGCTTGCAGGAAGTTTTTATTCAACCCAATCTCCAAAATCTATCACATTCCACCACAAACTTGGCAATTTTTATGTAGCTCTATGAACAATTGTTCACCCATTGCACAATAAATCAATGCATTTTCTTCTCATGCTCTCATGTAGCATATTTTGACATTGGAAGCAAGAAAAGAGAGACAACAAGGAACTGATGAAATATACCCAAATGATTAGCTCATGCCCACATGCATTGTGTAGCATACATAACAAAATAGTGTCACCCCGTAAAGAGGGCTTCGACTCAAGTGATCTCTAATTGTCTGATCATCTAGTGAATGGAGCTCTTGACCCCATTTTGTGAGTCCCACTATTGCACTATTATTCAATCAACACCATATTAGAGAGTTTGAGACTTTAGAGACAACTTGGGAATCACCAATGCCTTGAATATTTGACCATATGGACAAATCTCAAACTTAAAAAAAAAACCAAAGACTTTCACAAGGTAGTACTTAAAAAGGCCTTTGGAGCCATGATCTCAAAACTTTGGCTAAGATTTGGATATGTAATCAAATATTAAGCTCGTTTTGAAAGTGGGAATTGGGAGATTCCCATATTATTTAATATGGTGTTAATCCATGGATCTTTGATAGCTTGACTTTGTCAAAATCTTCCAGAAGTAGTGGAAATTTTAGTTTCCAAAGTTCCTAATCCTTCCCTTTTGAGTCAAGCTATGGGGTGTGAACCCACCTTAAGATTTGTATGAATTTTTATTTTTATTTTTTATTTGTTGCTTGTCATCAACGTGCAGGGGGCCGAGGAGTGGAGACTAGAGAGCTTTGGTGGGAATCACAGGGAGGGACAGTGGGGATGCGGTTTAGTGGACCTACAAGACCAAAGTCAAGCAAGGTGGTGCCGCCTGTGGTAACAAGGCTAATGGCTGACAACCTGCGTGATGAAACTCTGTGTGTGTGTGTGTGTGTGTGTGTGTGCTCGTGATGCGCCAAACTAAAATGGCTTGGGCACGTTGGGTGGGGTCGGCTCCTGGTCAGCAGCAGCAACGCGGTGTAGCGAGCACTAAGCCAGGCAAGTGGATGCGTGTGTGTTGCGTGAGTCTTTATGCACCGTATTTGGTAGGCCGAGAATGCATGGGTGTGTGTGTTTATGGAATGTTTGGCAACTCAAAGGCCAAGAGACCTTTGATCTGGCATTGGTTTTGCATTTGCAAAACAAATAGGTGTGTGTGTATGTTGAGGGAAAAGCTCGCTGCCAGTGTGACAGTGAGCTGGATTTCACTTTAATTTGAAGCTCTCTCTTTTTTTTTTTTTTGAAATTTGGGGTATGCTCCCACCATAAGAACCATGTTTTTCATCAAACCCTTGTATACAATCCAATTTTCCCCATGGTAAAAAAATCGTGGTTGATGAGTGACAAACACTCTTGGTTTGTGTTGAATTTCCTCTTGAACACATGTGTAACGTGAGCACTCACTCAAGAAAATTTGTGAAAATCGAATTATTTAGCAAATCGGGACTTTCCAGTTCAAAACACATTACTCTCAAATGGTCATGGCAGTTATGCACACTTGTTCTCATTTGCAAAATCAATCACATTATCAATCATTGTAATCTTGAATTTGCTCAAACCACTCTCCATAAAAAAATCATACAAACCTAATTTGTTCTCATCACATTGCTACACACTTTTGATTCATATGGCATTCACAAATTACCATACCCCATTGGCATACATAGCAATAGCAATTTATAAAATCATTTTCAATTGTGTCAATTGAATCATCTCAAGTAAATCATACACACCAAACTTTTAGGTATTTCAATCATCATGATTAGTGGTGGCACCAATCATTCATTTTTTCATTGGATAGATCATGCTATTGCATAGGTACACACATTAGTGAATTTTTTTCATGTTCATCAAATTAATTCATCATTAGCATGCCAATGCACTAAAAATCTACACAATTGAATACCAATCTAGTAATCTATCTCAACATTCAAAACCAATTGTGACACACATATCAATTATTTGGCCAAATTAATCATCATAATTGGTAAAAAATACCAATTATTCATTCAAGCACCAGATTGCACATTCCATTGAGTAGGCACACACACTCAAATTTAGGCCAAAATTTTATGCAAAAATTACATTCATTCCACATTGCAATGCTCAAATTGCAAGCTCAATCAAGCATAAGTGAATGCATGCATGCTTAATTTCTAAAAAGTTAGCACTATTTTTACCCAATCAAGCAATGCATACACTCAGAAATTAAGCACAAATGATCAAATTTGGCTCAATTGGCAATGCATTTAGGCTTACACCTAATGATTGCACACACTTTTTATGAACATTTCACAATCAAAAATCATTTAGATGCCCTAATTGACTATCAATCATAGAAAATCAAGTGGTCTTGGATAGGCACACAGACTCAAATTTTGCCCTTTTTTTGGCATTTAGGCTTATCCAATGATTGAATTAACCTAGCATATACATCAATTACATGATTTCACACTCATGTATCATTAATTACATCACTTTATATGCATGCACACACTCAAGATTAGGTGCACACACACTTGAAATTTTTGACAACTTTTTTCTCTCTTTGGTGCATTACACACACAATGATTTTTATGCACACACATGAATTCTTGATGAGAATTACGTATTACCTTGATACACATAAAGTTCATTAGTCAAAATTTGACCATCAATTTCATTCCAAGCGTATCAAATTAAGTGCAAAGTGTAGGTCAATTGAATTACACACCTAATTTTAGCAAATAATTAGCACACATTGAATCACAGTAATCAATCAAGAATTGACATGAGCAAGTGAGTTCACTTACATATTAATCACACTCCAAGCTATTCCTTTGCTCCACGGGAAGACGCATAACTGTACACACAAGTGTGTGCACCATCAAATCGGCTCCAAAATTGACCATCGTAGGCCAAAAATCAAACACTCAAATCATCAGATTAAGCATAAATTAGCACAATTAACATGATTAGAGTGATGATTCCACCTTTTCAAGGGGATTAATCATACAATATATTTCAATTGTTAGCAGCGGTTAGGTTAGCAAAGTTAGTCAAAATTAGTAGAAATTAGCATGAAATTAGTACAATTATCATGGAAATAAAGCAAAATTAGCAAGGGTTAGTATGAAATTAGTGAAATTGGGGGTGGAATTGGGGGTTTGGGATATTCATGACTCAAAATTAGCATCAATTACTTGCACAACATCATAAAATCAAACCAAAATTGAGTTACACACACTCAAAAACCGTGACATTAGTAGTGAAATTACTATATTCTAAACATCCTATATTCACTAGCTTAGGTTATCGATCCCCGATAACGGCGCCAAATGTTGGGAGGCGTTTTAGCAACGACCTTATCACAACCCACACAAAATTATCATATCCATGGATTGAAAACCTGGCTAGGGCATGGAAATACGAGCATCGGATGAATATAAATAGAGGATTCAACAGATCACCTCTCCAATGCAAGTAGAGATTAGCCATGGCAAGACTAACTCTAATCATTCTCTAATCACTAATCTATCAACTCCTACACACATCAAGTCCACCAAAGTCTGACTTACTATAGACTAGAAACCCCAAGAAAACTAATGATAAGCACGCACTCATTACATTGGTGTTGGCCTCTCCAGTCACCACATGCCAATCACGGCTCTTCATCAATAGCTACACACACGAGGTGAATGGTGCTAGAGTTTCATAAAACCTATCCACACACAAGCAAACAATAGGGCACACACACTGATTACCAGATTAAGGTACAACTTAATCAACCTAATTAGTGATGCTAAATATCACAAATCGAATTCTTATAGAAGAATAAGAGTGGTTAATATCAAGAAGTACATACCTCTCTCAAATCTAGAATAATGAGAGTGTAATACTACTTCATGACATAATGAAATTGTAGAGAAGAAGTAGATTAATGAGAAAAGAGGGATTAAATTAATCAAGAAGAGCTTACTTTAATTACAATGATTAGCACTAGCCTCTTAAGCATGAGCATTGAGCTCAAGGCTAGGCCATAGAGTGAACACGAGAGAGAGAGAGAGAGAGAGAGAGAGAGAGAGAGAGAGAGAGCTCTCAAAAGTGGATCCTCGAGAGTGGATACTCAAGAATGAAGCCTCCTTGCAGCATAAAGGCTTCCTTTTACTCAAGAGAGTAAAAGGAAGTGGATACTCAAGAATGAAGCCTCCTTGCAGCATAAAGGCTAGGCCATAGAGTGAACACTCAAGAGAGAGAGAGAGAGAGATCTCTCAAAAGTGGATCCTCGAGAGTGGATACTCAAGAATGAAGACTCCTTGCAGCATAAAGGCTTCCTTTTACAGGCTTTCACCACAATCCCTTCTACTATGGGTTTAAACTTGAGCCTCTAGCTAGCATATACAACTTTGGAACTCCAAATGAGCCCAAGACTTACACAAGGTGAGTGGGAAATATTGTGACATCCATAGCATATCTACCGCTTGATGTATAACCAGTGTAGCCTCTGTTAGCCACTACTAACATAAGGGACTAGAGGTGAGAGTCAATTGGGTAGATTGCCATTCATCATTATTATCATTTATGGCCCCTGCACTACTAAGGAAAGAGACAAAATTTGGATGCATCTAAGAGATACCCCTATTGAAAGAGGAGTGGCTCCTTCTAGGAGACTTTAATATGGTAAAAAAGAGCAAGGATAGATTACAATCCTCATGTCTACTTGCAAGATAGGAAAAAAGAAAAATGGCAAAGCTTATGTGAGAAATGGGCTCTAATGGACATGTGGGAGAGTGGTCCATGGAGCAACATACTAGGTTCTACATATATGTGCCTACAATATGCCCACACAACATTTCAACTAGGGGTGAGAGTCACTTGGGTGGATCAGTCATTAACCATTATTAATATTTTTGGCCCCTGCATTGCTAAGGAAAGAGCCAAACTTTGGATGCATGTGAGAGATACCCCTTTTGAAGGGGTGTTTCTCCTTCTAGGAGACTTTAATATGGTGGAAAAGAGCAAGGATAGAACAACATCCTCAAGTCTACTTAGATGATCAAAGAAAGAAAAATGGTTGAGCCTATGTGAGAAATGGGCTTTGATGGACATGTGGGAGATTGGTCCTTGGAATAGAACATGGGGCTTTACATATACTAGTCTACAATATGCCACACACCATCTTGGCTAGACAGATGCTAATGGTCACATCAAGCTGATTGGGTTTAGCCACTTCTTGAAATGAAGGTGGTCACAACACAAAACCTATCAGATCACCTACCAAAAGAGAACAGAGAGGGTTAGTACCCTAGAGGGTCTAAGAAGCTTCTTATCATGGGGGAATACCTCTTCAAAGACTTGGCCTTCCTAAGTCTGACCAAAAATCTCTAAGAAAGCTTCAAAAAGATATTGATTTAACAAATCCTAAAGCTTGGGATTTTCTAAGAGTATTCAAAAAGCGGTTAAAAGTTCAATCCCAAGGAGGAAAAAGGCTTGGGAGGAGAGCTTAAATCCACTTGAGGATGATTCTAGCAAAAAATAAAGGGGTAGCATTGACCTTTGAAGCAAAGCATAAAATGTGGCTAGAAGTAAAAGCAGACCTGGCTGAACAACAACTTGAGGAGGTTAGAGAGGGAAGACTATTACCAAGAGAGACCTAACTTCAATTGGAGGCCACCCAATCAAGGACATTTCTTTAGGCCCATGAAAGATAGGAGGAGTTGGAGCCTTGTGCACTTTCTCACAGATGGGGACAGGAATGCAGAACAAGACCAAGATGAAATGGATAAGCTGATGCTTGATCATCTATGTGAGATCATAAGTCAACTTGAGATCAACTCCTAGGAAGTGGATGAAGACATAACAACTTTAATCTAGAGTGTCAACAAGATGATTCCACAATTGGAAACCAACATGCATGAGAAGGATTTTATTATTGAGTTATTCAAAAAAAATTGGGAGGATCTTAAGTCACCAATCACGTGTATGGATAACCAACCTCTTGAAGAAGAAGGAACTCTAGATCTAAGTGTGGAAAGGGGCCTCATCAAACCTATCCCAAAGCAAATATTCTGCTCTCAACTAGAACACTGGTGGCCCAACACAATGGTGTTAGTGTATCCTACTCCAACTTGACATGGACAAAGCCTATAATTGAATCAAATAGACTTTCATAGAAGTTTTCATGAAATCGCTAGGCTTTAGGCTGTGGCTTTGTTGGTTGGTATGCACCCTTGGCACTACCAACCATTTCCTCCTATTTAAAAATAAAAAGGTTGGCTCATTCAAAGTCAAAAGATTAATCAAGTAGGGATGCCCTCTAGCCCCGTTGCTATTTGCCATCGGCTCTTATCCTCTAGTTACCATGCTCGAAGCCAATACTGCAAGAGGGCAGCCAAGGTTTGACCTTGCTTGGCAAAAACCAAATCCTAGTAAAGCTATTTGTGGATGGCTCCCTTATCTTCTTTGAAACCTTGCACTCATGTAATCGGCATGAAGTTTCTAGAGATTGTGCAAATGTTTTCCATAGCCTTGAGGTCAAAGTGCAATATTGAGAAATCAAGGTTGATCTCACTTTTAGAAAACGACTCTTTTGACCCATATGTATTGATGAGAGAGACTATATCACAGGAAATAGTTTTTGACACTCTAGAGCCCCTCTTGGAGTAGACATAACACAAAGGAAAAGGTTTCAGTGGGTCGTGGATAGGGTACAATGCAAGATGCAAAGGTGGGAGGGAGTATGTGATGCTCCCCTTCTTGAGCGGAGTAAAAATGACTAATTTGTTTGTGCTCCCTTACATAGACTTCACAGGCTTCTCCTCAAGATAGCAAATGCAACTAGAAAGAATTCTTGAAATCCATAAAGAAATTCTTGTGGAAAAATAACACCAAGGGTTTGGTGCCTTGGCTGTGGGCCAAATTGGAGTATGTTGTTAGGCTAGTAGAGTAAGGCTATACTAGGATACTTCACCCTGATGTTCATGTAGATGCCCAATGTGCCATATTTGTGGTCTCAATTGCAAAACAAGACCAAGCATGGGATATTATGACATAGGATATGATGTACAAGGCAAAGCTATTAATTCAAGGTTGCCAATGGAAAGGGTTAAAGGTACATGAAAAACAGCTAGCCCCTCAATGGTCCAGCCTGATACTAGATGGCATGACAGCGAGCTAGTACGCAAGTGTATTAGAGCAATGGAGGCACTTATGTGGGGAGAGATTACTATGTATTATTCCCAAAACTCCACAACACACTAGTCCCCTTGGCTCTCCAAAGTAGGTAGTGAATTGTTGAACCTCTTTTAGAAAGAAATTTCCAAAAAGGTAAAAATAAAGGACTCCGATGACTAATCCATTTCTTGGTTGATAGCAACAAAAGCTAAAAAGAAACATACCAACTAGCTACCTAGTTTCACCTCAATGGCACCGAAATTTTGATGATTAGCACAAGTATGAAAGGGCTGGATAATTGTACGCTACCTATCAACAACGAGTCTAATTTTGAGTGGAAAGCATGGTAGTGGCCAAAGAGTAGACAATTTAATAAATTGAAAACTAAGAGTATTTATGACACTCTAATGTTCAAGACCAATTGGTTATCCCCCTCAACAAGCCATGGGCAAGTAATGGACATAATCAAGCTGGATGGTAGTAGCAGGTAACATATGGAATCCACAATGGCTTAGGTAGGTGCTCAAGGTGCAAAACCTTGAGTGAGGATCCCTCTCACCTATTCAAGAAGTGTCCGGTGATTATAGGATTTGCACATAAGATATGCAAATGGATCCAAAGGACTTGGAAGATAGGGTTCTTCAAGAGCAAACTATTCTTGCCAAGCGCTTCTAACATGCACACAAATTGTCAGATCCTACTACTTTCAGTAAATTTGAAGGACCAGGAACTGTCGTGTATTTGAAAATGACGTTGCAATAGCTAGCTTCACCAAGATTCCAAGACAGTAGGGAAGTGATAGTTGCCACTGGAAGAAGGAAGAATAGGGATGAGTGGAACCACGCCATTCTTGCCATCATGACTATTAGAAGTGAATAAGGTTTCACTGGTTATGCCTATGGCTTTGTAACTGATTGGTGTATTGAGAAATTTCTCAAGGCTCAATGCGAGCTTGAGGTTACTTTGTAGATTTTGTAAATTCAATACATCCACTCACTTTTAAGAAAGTTTGGGTACCACCTAGTGGCTCAACTCTAAAAACAAATCTTGTTAGTCCTACAGATTCAACCGATCCACCTCCCAAAGAAAAAACCATCTGAACATTTTTGCCCCCGTATGCGTGTAGTCATCCTTCCTACCCATCTTGCCTCTGTGCCCCTTCAAAATTAGACAAAGGCACCATTGCTGGGTGCCAGGAGCCCCTCGTGATCAACTCTCCTTGGCCCATGCATAACACCCTCGACACACAACTGCAAGCACGTAGCGAGAGAGACTCGTGTAAGGAATTGAGCCTTGAGCGGCATCTCGGGGGGTCATTAAGTATAGATTATGTATATCATGTGCATTCAAAGACTATTTTTAAAACCCCTTATTTGTGAATTTTGAAGATATAAAACACACCCTTTTCCTATTCAATCTGTAGATTTTTTTCCCAATTCCATTTTATGGTACCCTTCTGTATGTAAAAATGTGAAAAAAAAGAAATTTAATAGCTCCTTCTGATGCACTCACTTTTTAAGTGCCCCCCCGCCCCTCTCCCCCAAGAGCGTCATCAAGCTACGTTTGAAAGCATGCAGGCTACCCAAATCATCAACCCACTCCCTCACAAAATTAGATCACTTTTATCCCATCAGAGCAATATTATTGGCCCAAAACCATTCATACGAGTTGTTTCTTTTACCAATGGAGGCAATTAGTTCCTTGCTTTCAAGTATTATCTCCTTGAAATTAGCACTTTTTGGATCATTCTCAAACACCCTATGCTTTTTGTGTTTCCAAATTTCCTTAATGTAGCAAAACCTGACAATTTGGGTGCATACCAGGAGCATCTATTGCTTAATCCTCATCCCTCCAAATAAACAGGTCATTGTTAGAGAATCCTATCCTCCATGTCCTTTGAACCCACTTGCATGTTTTGCCTACGAGGCCACTGATAGCCGAGCAGTCCTTGAATAAGTGCCGAAGCTCCTCACTAGAAATTTTGCAGCCACTACATCTATTTGAGCTGATTCCTTTGACTTGAACTTTCACTCTTGTTGGCAAAGCCCCCCAGATAACTTTCCAAAGAAAGAGCTTCATTGACATTGGCCATTGTGAGGACCATATGTTACACATTACCAACCCCCATCTTGTCTCCAACCACTACTTTCACCATTTCTTATTGAGGGGGGATAACCAATCAGTTGATAAAATTAGCAAAAGATAAATGTTCTTGGTTTTAGGTTTCCCAAAGTGGCATGTTCTTGGGACATTGCTAGGCTCTCCACTCAAACATGGAACTGCTGACTAGGATACAACAATTTTCTAGTCCTTCAAGAACTTTGATTTCCAAAAGTCTTTATGTCCCATTTAGGTTGAGATGCAAAGCAATTTGATCAATATTTTATAGATCCTACAATTGCTATCCTAGAAGTGGGCAAGATGTCTAAAACCTTTATTGTCCATCTTTCTAGTTATTTCCCTCCACAGGGGGTTCAAAGTTATGTTTTCTTGTTTGAAAATCCAGGGGAACCAATGCAAGATGGGATTTTGGAAGTATCAAGTAATCTCTCTCCACTCTAGTGCCTCTGTTGCACCATTGCACTTTCGTGCAAGCTTGCCTACTATCCTTCCTAGTTTTAGGCCAGTCCACCTATGGGCGATCATTTTTGTCATGCAATTATAGTCCTTTCTATTGGCCAACATGGGAGAGCAGTCTAGCCTTCCCAATCATGTCCCTTACCATAATATCCCAAGCCTAATGTTTTCTCACAGATTGTCATAAAAAATTTGGCACAATGGTCCTATGCATGGATAACTGGATTCAGAATCCCAATCCCTCCTTGTCCTACCGTCTTGTGACGAGGTCCCACCGTTCTTACTGCCACAATTTCGTATCTTTGGTGCTATCTTTCCATAGAAATATTTTAAATGGTTTCAGGAATTCTTTTCAATGGGACTTGGCTAGCTTTAGAATTGGACTATTGAAGGCTATGTAGGGGAGAAAATACAAATTGATTACTCTCACCCTACTCGGGAGGGGGGGGGTAACACATAATCCCACCTTTGCATCTTGTTCCTCACCTTGTCCAATACCCATGAAAATATTTGTTTTTTCATTACCCCTATCCCCAATGGTGAACCTAGTTGTCTAAAATTCATTCCCTTTGAGACTATCTCACCACTCCACGCAGAAGGATCATTAGGGTTGTTTTTTGAAAGAGAGATCAATATCGATATTTCAATATTGCATTTTGACATTGAGGCTACAGTGAATGTTTGCAGAATCTCTAGAGTCTTTTCTAAAAATTTGGGGGCAGGCTTCAAAGAAAAGGAGGGACACATCCGTGAAGAGTTCTGCTAGAAGTTGGTCGTTGTTAGGAAGGGACATGCCATGGATCTCCCCTCTCGCAAAATTATCTTCTAGCATTGTAACTAGTGCTTGAGAGCCAATGGCCAACAAGTGGGAAACCTTATTTGATTGATCTTTTAACCTCAAATTTTCCCACAATTCTATTGTTAAAGAGAAGTTCAAAGTGACCTCTTACACTAAGAGTGATAGCTAGCCAGCACATCCATGGCACGAAGCCCAAAGATTTCATGACATCCTCAATGAATGACCATGTAATCCTATCATAAGCTTTGTCAAGATGAAGTTGTAGCAAGACACATTCTTGCCTTGGGAATGATGCACATTCTATCTCGACTATTATTGCCAGGATGTTATCATATATAGATCTTCCTTTGATAAATCCATGCTGGTGAGGAGTTATAACTTTATCAAGCATGGGAGAGACTCTTAAGGCAATTGACTTGGCAATAACCTTGTAAGCTACAGACATCATAGTTATGGGCTACTAGTATTTCAATTGGGAGTAGCAGATTTTCTTTGGAATGGGTTTAATGGGTCCCTCTTAATACCTAGATCAAGGATTCCATTGATCAGGTTTTGTTCCATTTGCATGATCGAGTACTTTAGGTCCTCCCAAAATTCTATGAACAGCTCTGTAGAAGTCAGATCGTCCCAACACAGGTATTTTTCTTTTCCAAGATCCTTAAGAAAGAAAAAGCATTCTTCCTCAGTAAAGAACTTCTCCAAGATAGAAGCTTCTGATTGTGCCACTATTTTCTTGATGCTTCTCAAAAGCTTGATCCTCACTTCCTCTATTTCAGCAAATAGGCTTACTGGTTGTCCTATGATTTGGCTTAGGTGAGCATGCATCATCTTACCATTTCTTCATGTCCCTTCACCTCATTCCTATCCATGTTTGCTAGTGAGTGGCTTTTGACCTCTCTTGACTTTTAAGACCCTGAAGAAATTAGCAGTCTCAGGCTTAAGGTAAGTTTCCTTGGATAGAAGTCTAGTTTTTTTACCTTTTCCAACTGTAGTTGAGTTAGGTCAGTTTTGGCCTATAACCACCTTTTGTGTTCAGCTTCAAACGATGTTGCTTCTTATTTCAAGATGGTAAGCCGTTCAATTTTGACTTCCAATTTCATACGACGTTCTTCTTGAGATTTCTTCAGTATAGGTCTTGCACTGCTTATCACTTTTTGAATGCTCCTAGTGAAGGAGTTTGAGGCTTTAGGGTTACCCACATAGACCTATTTTCCAAGCCTACACATAGATTTTCTGGTGAAGCCTCTGAATAGGGGGTCTTTGAAGAGATGTGCACCTGTCGAGAGCAATTTTTCAGTCCCTTTAAAGTGTTGCCCTTCTTCTTTGGCTTTTTTGAGTTTAGTGGAAACTGGCAAAAACGGGGATTTTTGCGAGAATTATTTTTATAAAAAGCAGTACCATAAATAAGCCAGAGTACTACGGGAAAGTCATAATTATGTCAGGACATCATGGTGCGGCATAGTCTAGCCAAGATTTCATTAGTTGAACGGATACTGTTCAATTGATCAATTCTACTGTAAAAATTGAATGGTAAGTGAGAGAGTTGACCACCAAAAGCCAATCCATGTTTTTAGCAATGTGCCCAAAAGATTTCAACTATTTCTAGCTAAAAAACTAGTACTAGTTTTTGGCTTGGGGCTCACTCATGTTTTGTCCAGTGCCTATAAATTCACCTATAGTGCTCAGTTTTTAGTGTCGTATGTTGCATCTACTACAGCAATGCAATACTTACCTATTATACGGAGTGGTGCAACCTCTTCATCACCATCTCCATAAGCTCTTCTCTCTCGTTTACGAGAAGAAGAAGAAAAAGAAGTAGAAGTATATTCTCTCTACACTTGCTTCATATCTCCTCTCTCGTTTCACGGTGTACGCGCTCTCCGAAAGCTCTCGTGGTGAATACCTCTACGTAGCTCTCATCGCCGCTCTCTTGGGGCAAAGCAGGAAGCCTTTTGATAGTCCTTAATCAATCCTAAAGCACGGTGAGAAGCTCTAAACTCCATAGCCACCATCATCTCTCTCTCTCTCTATGTCGTTTTTCTAAGTAGTCACCCTCTCAGTGATTGTTTTTTCATATAAAGTGCATTTTTGGATTTTTTGAGTACGTATGAAGTTTCCCCATTATTATTTCATCATGTTTAATACGGTGATTTATGCATATGTGTTTATGATCACATTGCGTACAAAAAAAGCGCTTTTCGTTTCACGTCATAGAAGCAGTAGGAACACTGTTTTGGTTATAGCTCACAAACCGTTCTGAATCATCCTGAACCCTCTAAACTAGAGAAGAAACAGATCATTTAGAATATTTTCTCTCTTTGGTGTCATGTGAAAATCACGCACGAGATAAGAGATATGGTCAAAAAACAGCTTGCTGTCCACTGCACAATCAAAATTTTGGACCGTGCTCCTTGGAGAACCACTATATAGATTCATCGGATAGGAAAATTCACTTAGCCAATTGAAAATCTTGACTAAACTTGATGATAAATGTATTTAGGTCTCCGTTATCACCTTGGGTATGTGAGTTATTAATCATTCCAAAATCGGTTTTACCTACGTGTGTAGAGGTGCTACCTAGGGGGAGTACCATATGACGTCGTGAGTTAACCGAGCCGCTTATGTATGATTTATGGTTTATTTTGGTGAGTTGATTTTACTTATTAGATGTCCATAAACTCATGTGAGGGTATATGGTTAGTCAACCCGAACCGCACATGTAGATAATAAAGTGGCTTTCTTTTTGGGGTACCGTTTGTTGTGTGAGTATCGTATGGGTAAAGTGATGTGATAGGGTGTTATTATATATTATGAATTTGAGCTCGGTGCATTGGTTTGAGGTCAAGCACTTTCATTTGCATGTTAGGCATGCTCTCATAAATGGAAAAAAATTGTTTGTTGCATATGTGTGAAGTTATGGTTTATGGTCGACCTAAGGGTTGGAGATGTTTTGCATCATTTTTATGCTGATGGAACGCAATCATATGATGTATGGAACCTTATGGGTTGATGTGGATGCCTCATGTACATGGGTATGATTTTTTTCCACCTTTCTAGGCCAAAACTAGCTCTATGTGCTAGAGGGGTGAAGTGCAGATATTATGCATCAACTTTGCATGATTGGATGTTGTCAAATTTGGATTTTATATCATGTTTAGTTGCTGGCCGGACTTATTTTATGCAAAAAAATCTCTTGTCTTAAGAGACATGTGTGTGTGGACTCCGAGTGACTATCATGGATACATCAAACTCCAAGTGTGGGAGTTGGTTCAATGTGAATATGGGTTGTGGTTATGGGCTGAGATTCCCTCATGGATTATGGCTATGATTTTATGGTGGAAGCCGGGGTGGCTCTTGGTTTTTTCTGGATATGGTTTTGTTGTCGAAATGATGCCAAACTTTTTGCAGCCATGTTATGTTCTAAAGTGGTTATGCAGGATTGGTTGTGCCTCACCCGAGTTGGGTGGAGTGCTCACCCATGTGATGTGATTGGATAATGGTTTATGGTTTTGGGATTAGATCATGAAGTGATCTGGATGGTATATGGTAGACGTGTAAGGGTAGAGACCCTGTACAGTCTAACTGCTTGGAAAAGATTGTTTGTGCATATGGAAGGTGCTATTGTGATTGGACTCACGTGTTATGTTTCTCATGGCAGCATCGCTACAAGATTAGGATCACCTATATCCCTTACCCTTAGAAAAAAGGGTCGTTGACCTATGGCTTTGTTGGATCGGGGGTGTTGCCTAGGTCTTCTTCTTTTTGTTAGGCTCATCTACACAGTTAGTGCATCGAACACGTTGGGGATTTTGCCATGGCTTTGTCTAAACACCCAATTTTGGGCATCAACATGTGTTGATAACCTACCACGCACTGGTACTTGGGATCCTTTTAGAGCTCGAGTTCATGGAGGGAGGGGAAGCGGCCTCAGTTTATGTCTGGCTCAGGTAGGTTAGAGGTGTTCTGGCTCGCTCCCAACGAAGTGAAATCTTGTATGTCCGTAGTAGAGCGTAATTGGATGGGTGGACCAATCGATCCCTACATAGGGTCCGGTACTTTGCTAGTTATTTCGTCATATTCTTTTGATGTTATTGTATACCCAGATTTTGTCATTGCATTGATATATGGTTTCCTATTTCATTTAGATGGGCATTTAAAGATTCTTTGTTGTCATCCTCTCATGTCTCTGTGCACTCTATTTCACCCTCCACTATATTCTCTCTCTCTCTCTCTCTCTCTCTCTCTCTCTCTCTCCCCGCAATGTGGTGTACCGTGTACTCATATATTCACCCTCCACCATGTTATTTTGTTTCTTGAGTACACTTCATTCATAACACCCGTTCCACGGTAGCACTAGTCGCTAGGTGCCTCTGGATGCAGTTCGGCTCATGGCCTAAACTCCGTGCTTGGTCAGGCACTAGGAACTCCTCCCCCTGTGCAAACACTTTCGCAACTATGATGTATATTGAAAATCATATAAAGGTGTAAATTGTATATTTTGTGCAGACCCCTGGGGAGGCTATCTCTCAACCTCAAAGACGTTGTCCTATATGAAAGAGGTTTTTCAGATGTATGGTGAAACTTCTTTTAGTTGTCCACCCACCCTTACCTAGAATTTGAATCTCTTGCATGAGATGTTAGCCACCTCTTGCCACCCATCATCCTTCTTTCCATATTTGGATGTCAGTACAATCTTTTGCACTACTGGGGAGGCCTTTTTTGCTGGGCGAGGAACAAGAAACGGTAACGGGTGTTGTCTTACCATTGCTAGGGGGGCTTGAAATGGCTTCTCTATTTTCTCACAAGTTCTTGTGTTCCCATTTAGCTGACTCTCTTCCCCTAATTGAGCATTATTCTTTTGATGTAGATTCCCTAAAACAACAACTATTTATGGTACTAGAGGTGCATCTTTGTCCCCAACAATAGGGTCTACTACTATGGCCAAGTTGCTGGGACATGCCCTAACAAACTACCCAAATTTTTTGCACTTGAAACATGCACCAAAGAAGGTACCAAAGTTTAGGGGATGACTTTTATCTCGACTCCCATATTCACCAACATGTTCTTGGGTTGGGATTTTCTAAGATCCCACCATATGCACACTTTATTAGTTGAAGTACATGTTGCCTTACATGCTAGAACAAACAAGGCAATCCCAAGCGCTGTTGCAAACTCTTTCAAGTTGATCCTAAGACAAACCGGGAGGAACAATATGATTATTTTACAAAATAAGATTTTGGTCATGTTTTTTTTTTTCAAACTCACAAATTGTGAGTGTTAAGTGATTTAAAACCCAAGAAAGATACAAGGGAAGCCATGCTCCATCATCCAAGCCATGGCATCTACCAATAACCACACCTCAACCACCCTAAAGATCAATTACACCGGCTGATAAAGGATGCCAACATGAGACCATTAGCATCAAAAAGGAAACTAAGTTGACTTGGGGTTGCCACCAAGGAGTTAGCTCTCCCACATCACCCCCGCTAGTGCTTAGGAGTCATAACTCCGAGAGAAAAGAAAATTGTCAAAAACATTCATTTGATTTTTTCTTTTCTTTTTTTCAGTAAACTAACAATGTTGGTCACCATGCCCAAAAACTGAACAACATGGCTAATGAGATCAAGCTTCAAGTCCTAATTATCACCTATATTTGAGCCAAATTTACTAGAGTTGACCATCGTCTCTTCATCAAGACCGACAAGCACTTTGGGCTTATATTGCTTCTCAATTGTCGAGCTTTTTGACTCCTTTCTTATCTCATAAGCAGACTGTCCGATAGGCACAACTGGTTCCTCTTGCATCTCTACCAGCGGGTAGCCTTCCCTTCAGTCTTTTGTATGCAAGATAGGTCTTATTCTTTGGCCATATCTTCCGGCCTTGGATCATCTCTAAAAGGCTTGGCTTCCCTAGTGATAGGTCTCCAAGTTGTCTTGACCATCGGGTTGTGAGCAATTTCTACCTCATGACCTTCCTTAGCATAATGACCAATTCTACAACATTTGTAGCAAACATTTGGAAACCAGGAGAATGCAAGCTCTTGTTGGAATTTTCCAAAAGTACCCGTACTCAGTTCTAAATACTTGGGAATTGGCTTACTCAAATTCCATAGGATACAAACCTTCGTGTCCAATCCCAATCTTACATGTTGCAATTTCAGAACAAAAAGTACAATGCCTAGCAAAGCAGCAATGGAATCCAAAAAGATGCTCAGCCAAAGTGGGAAGCCCTTGAACGTAACCCACATCGGGAAAAGCTCCATAAGCTCTTCATTAGGACACAACTCAAGTGTCCAAGGCATAGCATAAGTGAAGTGGGACATCCCCCAAATGCCCCCTCTCATCACTAGCTCCTGAAATGTATGTTTGGATGCACATCTTGCCACATAGAATCATTTTCCCAACATTATAAACTTGCATACCTCATTTCTATTATTAGTTACCGCTACTGGCCACTGCCACAAACTTTGAGTCATCATCAAAACGCCCATAAAGTAAAGCACCATCGAGTGAGCACAGCAAGCCTGTAGGCTCTGTAGTGCATCCTCCAAGTTGAACTATGCATACTGCACGTACCCATCACCTGCTTTGTTTTAAGTTAATCTAATGGACCACACAAGATTTCATCAGGCAATGTGAGAGCTCCAAACTGATATGGCTTCTAAACCCTTACTTGATTGGTGGTACTAGCATATGACTCAAAGGCCCTCTTCCTTCCTTCCGCAAACAACACAAAGGTAGAGTCCAACCAAGCGGGGTCCGAAACCCCATCCTCAGTACCAACCTAAGCGGGATCCGAAAACCCTTCCTCATTGCCAACTTGATTTTCTCCATTGAGTTCCATCCTAGGATTGGCAATGAGGCCCAAAGGCAGAGGTGAGAAACCCCCTCTCAATTTCCAACTCTCTTTTTCTCTTTATTTATTTGATCTTTGATTTGACGGCCGATCACGATGAGTGGGCAAGCCTTGACACTAAGTAACACCTATATTTAATGTGAGGGAGAGTAATGGGATCGATGATCGAGGTTCGGGGGCGAAATCTCGAGACACACTAAACTTGGCAACGGGAAAAACAAGGCATGCCGTCCAAAAAATGAGGCGCACTAAACCTGGCCAATGGGAAAAACGAGGTGCGCCACTACGATTGGAACCTGTGACCTCGCAATCTGGGTTTAGAGTCACATAGACTAACCACCTAATGCGCGTGCACATTATGTATTCGCAACCGTTTTTTTTGACGTCATATTGTAAGTTGACATGCATTGCCCAGGTTGTCTAGGTTTAGTGTGTTTTTAGGTATAGTTTTTGATGTGAAATCTGCGACTGCGATCTCCCCGGCCTTCGTCCGGGAACTTCCCCGCCCTTGACGCCATTAACCTCCCTCCCCCCTTTCTTAAATATAGGTGTTACTCAGTGCTGAGGGTGCCTTGAGTACCACTCAGTGAGTGCATAGCGCAGCCTATGAGCATGCCTTAAACACTAGTAGGAGAGACCTCACATAGTATAGTGACAATAATTCACACCAGTCGGCCCCTGACTTCAATGATGATGGTGGATTGCGATCAGTGATCTAGCTTCCACCTTCTCAGGGCAAGCCACCAGGCGACAATAATGACTTGCAAAGATCACAAATTTTCTACCACTACCACCGAGAACACAAGGACGTAAGCAAGCAAGCTTTCTCAACCTCCCCAATTCCAAACTAGCCTTGCCCTCATGCGACGCAGAGCAATTCCATCCACACCTCCCGGCATGCCCCTACCTCAAGTTCCATTTACAAGTTGCTAGTACCTCACTGCTCTAAGGATATAGCCATTGCTCCACTGGTCCCTTCATCGCTAGAAGAGTCATGTTAATATAATTCACTCACCATTGTCACTTCTACAACAAAATAAAAAAATAAATAGAAAATGGGAGCTCAAAGCATGGTTATCGATGATTGATGATGCACATGTGTTTTAATTTTTTTTCATAAATTGTAAAGATATTTTCTCAATCACACATCCAATAATAAACTAAACATTGATGAAACCTAAATTGTAAAATTCCAAAGATGTGACAAAAAATAGCCAAATGATAGTGACCATGTTGCTTATAACTGAAGGATTTTTTTGACCTATCCTTTGTCACCTTATATATATCTTTTACTTTGCCCATACTCACAATTGTGAGTGGTAAATGAAAATTAAAAAGCTATTAAATTATTACAATCTCCACCATACTGTGTAGGAGAATCCGGAAATATCACAAAAATTTTACAAGGGCTCAGGACCAAAGAATGTCCCCCATCACATCAAGCAGACATGAAACCTTCCAAACAAAAAGGTACAAAGGTTCTGAGAAAGGCCACGATGGGCAACCAATGTACGCAGATGAGAAGGGAGCAAAGAAACCAAGAAAGAGTACCACCGCTAATATTGTTTCTTAGCTAAAGTAGCATATCATTCTGTTTTTACTTGCTTAAAAGAGGCTACCTTTTGCTACTTGTCATCAACTATATCTAATGCACCTTAGACATGTGGCACAAGGAGAGGGATTGGACGGGGGAGTGTAGGCCAAGGCAAAGAAAGAGGGAAGAGGCCTTGGCATGGGGTGTCATGAGTGGATTGGGTGCCAAGAAAAGGGTCTCCCTCTCTCCCTCTCTCTCCCCCCCCCCCCCCCCCCCCCCCCCCCCCCCTCTCTCTCTCTCTCTCTCTCTCTCATACTTCGTGTTTGAACAATGTTTACCTCATGTTTTTCATGAATGGTAGTTCATGTTTGAAATAAGGTAATCAGTTGCTTTTCATATGCTGAAGTTTACTTGAATCCGAATCTCTATAATTTTAGTATGGAATTTTGTGCTAATATAGTCAATCTTGTCCTCAAAAGCTATGGCACATGAGGATATAATTAACCTTTGTGTCTCCTCTTTAGACCCTGTCCCTTTACAGTGTACCTTTTCCTTGTGTCTTTTGGCTTCTACTTATTGTGTCATAACATGAGCTTCTACCTGAAAATGTTTTTTAAAGATGGTGAGCCATCGACTACTTTTGGGTTTATACCACATGTTTTATTTCTCTTCTGTAAAATTTAATGTGCTATGAGTTGGTAGAGCATCTAGCAAATCTTGTTATGAGCTGGTTGGGAATCTACATAGAGAGTTCCAATAGCTATACAAGTTTCCTGTGCATGGCACATTTCAAAAAGGAGACTGTGACAGATTAGTGGCAACAATTGAATATTATTAATCCCACCCAATGTTCGAGACAAATCAATTTCACAAACATACAAAATTCCCTTTAAGGTAGATTCAATGAGAAAATTTTCCAAAATAACCAAAATGTTTTACAGTTCAACTCTATTTTCTTAAACTTTCCCATTAGATTTTCTCCTTCTACCCCTCCCTTCAATCAGCTGTTTTAAATTTTCAACTGTTGAGGCACACTTTTCCCGAACATTGATCCCACATACCTAAGATGACATTCATGGATTAGGTAGTGGTCATGCCACACATACTTATCAATTACTTCTTGAGATAACTATGTCTCTTACATGGTCACACATTGCTCAACTATTTGTCTTACATGAAACTATGCAAGTCTTCTTGCAATTGTGCTCATTCTCTATAACGAATGTGAGATGTATCCTAACTAGGGAATAAGCTACCATACAATCCACTTCGAGATAATTATAAATGAAGATGCCATATTTTGAGAGAAATTGTTGCAAGTATCATGACCTACGGAATGAGAGATCATTTTGATACAATGTTCCCAAAGATATACACACACACACAAGCTTACACTCTAAGCTTAGAATACTGCTCTTTTAAACTTGACACCATGCGAGTGGTTGGCTTCCTTTTTTGTTTCCTACCAAACTCAAAAGGAGATACCAACCGGGGAAAATTCAAAAAATGGATCATTATTAAAAGGTTGAAAAGATGAGGGTCATAATTGGTGTGCCAACTGTAGTGGGTTGCAAAGTTTTGCCAAATTAGAAAGGGCAAAGAGCACATGTGCCATTCTTTCTCCCTTTCTCATGCGTAGACGATGTTTGCAGGACCAGGTCTCTCTCTCTCTCTCTCTCTCTCTCTCTCTCTCTCTATATATATATATATATATATATTGATTGAAAGATACTCCTCCTTAGGGGTCTATGCACAAAATACACAATTTACAATTCTATACAATTTCAATATACATCAGAGTTGATGGATCGTTTGCATAGGGGAGGAGTTCTTAGCATGTGACCTAGCATGGAGTTTAGTCTATGAGATGGACTGCATCCAAAGGCACCTAGCAACTAGTGCTACCTTTGAATGGATGATATGAATAAAAGAGAACTAAAAAAAAATCATTGTGGAGGGTGAATATATATGTATACCTCATTGCAGGAGAAAAGAGAGAGAGAGAGAGAGAGAGAGAGAGAGAGAGAGTAGTGGAGTGTGAAATAAAGTGCACATAGACACATGAAAATGACAAAAGAGAATCTTTAAATGCCACATCTAAATGAAACATGCAACCATGTATTAATGCAATAACAAAACCTGTGTATGCCATAACATCAAAAATATATAATGACTAGCAGAGCAGCGGACCCTTTGTAGGGATTGATCGGTCCACCCATCCACTTTTGCTCTACTACAAACATAGAGAGTTTCACTTCGCTGGGAGCGAGCCAGAACACCTCCAACCTACTTAAGCCAGACACAGATTGAGGCCGCTTCGCCTCCCTCCATGAACCCGAGCTTTGAAAGGATCCCAAATACTAGTAGGTGGTAGTATATCAATAGCAACCATACCAATTTAGGTGCCACACCTCTTTGATGCCCAACATCGTGTGTCTAGAGAAATCCAAGGCACGATCCCCGACATGCTAGCCGTGTAGGTTGTTTAACTCCCAACACACTAATCGTGTAGATGACCTAACAAAAAAGAAGACCTAGGCAACACCCCCAATCCAGCAAAACCCTAAGTCATCGACCCTTTTGTTCAAGGCTAAGTGATGTAGGTGATCCTAGTCTTGTAACGATGCTACCATGAGAAACATAACACTTGCGTCCAATAACAATAGTATCTTCCATATGCACAATCAATCTTTTCTAAATAGACAGACTGTACAGGGTCTCTACCCTTACGCGTCTACTATCAAAACCACTTCATGACCCGATCCAAAACCATAAACCATAATCCAATCACATCCCATGGGTGAGCCCTCCACCCAACCCAGGGTGATGCACAACCAATCTTGCAAACCACTTCAGAACATAACATGGCTGTACAAAATTTGGTAGCATAATCGTATCCAAAAATATCCAAGACCCACACCGGCTTCCACAATAAGTATCACAAACATAATCCATGAGGGATCTCAGTCTTTGACCATAAACCATATTCCGTATAGAACCAACTTCCACACTTGGAGTTTGACATATCCGCTGCAATCAAACTAATCCCACACACATGGCTCATAAAATGTGAACTTTTTATGGTGGATAAAAATAAGTCCAACCAGCAACTAAACATGATATTAAAATCCAATTTTGACAATATTCGATCATGCATAAGTGATGCACTATACCTCACCCCCTAACACATAGAGCTAGTTTTGATCTAGAAAGAGTGAAAAGAAACATACACATGCACATGAGGCATCCATATCCATCCGTGAGGTTACATTCCTCATATGACATCATTCCATCAACATAAACATGATGAAAAACAGTTTCGACACTTTGATCAACTATAAACCATAACTTCATAAATATGCAAAAAACAACTTTTTGCCATTTTTGGGTGCATGCATAGCACGCAAATGAAAGTATTTGACCTCAAACCAATGCATCAAACATAGCTCCATAATATAGATTAGCATCTTATCACATCACTTTGCCCATATGAGACTCATGCAACAAACCGTAACACGAAAAGAAAGCCACTTTATTCATATTTGCCTATATAGTTCAGAGTGATTAAGCATATATCCCCATATAAGTTTGTGGGCATATAACACTTGAAACTTCAAATCATCAATATAAATCATAAATCATATATAAATAGCTCGACAAATCACGATATCATATGGTACTTTCCCTTGTTAACACCCCTACACGCGTAGGTAAACCCGATCATGGAATATTTGATAACGCACAATCATAAAGTGATATCGCAGACCTAAATACATTTATCATCAATTTTAATCAAGAATTTCAAATGGATAATTGGGTTTTCTCATCTGATGAATCTATATAGTGGTTCTCTAAGGAACCTAGGTCCAAAATTTTGACTAAGTGTAGTGGGCAGCAAGCTATTTTTTTACCATAACTCTTAGCTCATGCGTGATTTTCACATGACATCCAAGACAAAAAATGCTATAAATGATGCTTTTTATCTTGGAGTTAAGGGTTTGGCCTGATTCATTACGGTTTGTGAGATATGACCAAAATAGTGTTCTCATCGTCTACGCAACGTAAAATGAGAAGCATTTTTATGTATACACGTGACCATAAACACATCGTTTGCATAAATTGGCATGCTAAAAATGATGAAATAAGCATGGAGAAACTTCATACATAGCCGACAAGTTCACATATGCACTCGTTTACAAAAAAAACCACCAAGAGGATAACTACTCAAAAAACGACAGAGGGAGAAAAAGATGATTGTTATGGACTTTAGAGCTTCTCACCATGCTTTAGGATTGATTAGCGTCTATCAAAAGGTTTCTTTCTTTGCCGCAAGAGAGCGGTGATGAGAGCTATGTAGAGGTTCTCACCACAAAAGCCATTGGAAAGCGCACACACTCTGAAAAGAGAGAGGAGATAATAAGCACTATAGAGAGAGTGTTCTTCTTCTTCTTCTTCCCGCGAACGAGAGAGAAGAGCTTATGGAGATGATGATGAAAATCTTGCACCACTCGTCCAATATGTACATATTGCCGTGAGGTAGTAGACACAACTTTCAGCACTGAAAATTGAGGGCTACATGTGAATTTATAGGCACTGCACGAGGCTAGATTTTTGCCGAAGCAAGCTATTAGCGCTACCTTTTCAACTAGGAATAGTTGCACAATTTTGGGACTTTTCTAAAATCATGGCCTGCATTTTGGTGGTCAACTCTCCCACTTACCATTCAATTTTTACAGTTAAAATTGACTAACTGGCTAGTATCCCTACAATTACTAAGATCGTGACTAGACTATGTTGTACCATGATGCCCGACATAATTATGACTTCCTTGTACTGTCCCGATGTATTTATGGGATCGCCTTTTATAAACCTGATTCCTGTAAAAATCTCGTTTAATTGCGTTTTTTCTTTGGTTGATAGTTTTTTAATCTGACAAAAACTAAAAATAATATCTTTATAATTAGGTCATCTTAAAAAGCATGTTGCTTTACAAAAGCGTAAAAAGCACAAAAAGCAAAAAATAACATAAAAAGGTTTTAAAAAAATAAAAATTTGTAAAATTGAACCACGAGTTCCCCTTGTCCATCGGAACAAGAAAGCGGACTCATTTTTCACTAAAAAGCACTAAAAATCATGAAAAGCTAAAAATAGCATGAAAAGCGTTCGAAAAGAAAGTTTTTGCAAAACTAAAACATAGTTTTACTCGTAGATTAAGGATCTGGGAGCTGTTTTGCACAAAAGTACCAAAAAGCACAAAAAGCTAAAAAAGTGGATTTTTTAAAAACTAAACCAATCATCCATCGGACCTATTAGAACATGGTAGCCACCTTGCTGTTTACTTTATAACCTTACAATACTGCCAAATAAGCATTTTAAACCAAAAATTCTACAAAACACACATTAGAATCTAATTTTCTTATTTTTCAAAGAGACCCAAAATTTGGGAATCTTATATATATATATATATATATATATATATATATATATATATATATATATATATATATATATATATATATATATATATATATATATATATATATATATATATATATGTATGTATAAGTTTGTAAGACGATTTCTCTCTCTCAGTGCCTCTCACGTCAAAGGCAGAACAAACTCTCTCTCTCTCTCTCTCTCTCTCTCTCTCTCTCTCTCTCTCTCTCTCTCTCTCTCTCTCAACTTGATTTATTCCTTGCATGAGTCTCTCTTGCTAAGTGCTTGCAGCTGTGTGATGAGGGTGTTAGGCAGGGGCCAAGGAGAGTTGATCACGAGGGGCTCCTTGCACCTGAATATGGCACCTTTGTCTAATTGTGAAGGGGCACAGTGGCAAGACGGGCAGGAAGGACGGCTACACGCAGACGGGGGTAAAAGTGTTTAGATGGGATTTTTTTGTGGGGAAAAAATGTTTAGATAGGAGGAATCTATAGGACTAACAAGATTTGTTTTTCGAGTTGAGCCACTAGGTGGTACCCAAACTTTCTCAATAATGAGTGGATGTATTGAATTCACAAAATGTACAAAGTAACCTTGAGTTTGCATCGAGCCTTGAGCAATCGATTAATACACCAATCAGTTACAAAGCCATAGGCATAACTAGTGAAACCTACGAATGGCCTGGTTCCACTCATTCGTGTTCTTCCTTCTTCCAATGGCAACTATCACTTCCCTATGGTCTTGGATAATCCTTCAAATTTACCAAAAGGAGTAGGATCTGACAATTTGTGTGCAACCTAGAAGTGCTTGTCTTTTCATCGCCTTCCCTCCCAAGAATAGTTTCTCTTGAAAACCCTATCTTCCAAGTCCTTTGGATCCATTTTCATATCTTGTGTGCATATCCTCTAGTCCCCAGGCACTTCTTGAATAGGTGAGAGGGATCCTCACTCAAGGTTTTTCACCTCGAGCACCTATCTGAGCTATTGTGGATTCCATATGTTACCTGCTACTACCATCTAGCTTGATTATGGCCATTACTTGCCCCATGGCTTGTTGAGGGGGAGAACCAATTGGTCTTGAACATTAGAGTGTCATAAATACTCTTGGTTTGAAATGTATGAAAATGTCTACTTTTTGGCCACTACCATGCTTACCACTCACGATTAGACCCGTTGATAGGCAACGTACAATTATCAAGCCCTCTCATACCTATGTTAATCAGCAAATTTTTGGTTCCATTGAGGTGAAACATGGTAGCTAGTTGGTCTGTTTATTTTTTTCTTTTGTTGCTATCAACCAAGAAATGGCTTAGTGATTAGAGTCCTTTATTTTTTACCTTTTTGGAGATTTCTTTCAAAAAAGGGTTCAAAGTTCACTACCTACTTTAGAGATCCAAGGGGACTAGTGTGTTGTGGAGTTTTGGAAATACTACCTAATAATCTCTCCCCACACGAGTGCCTCCATTGCACTAATACACTTGCGTACTAGCTCGCTTATCATGCCACCTAATATCAGGCTGGACCATTGTGAGGGGCTAGCTATTTGTCATGTACCTCTAACCCTTTCCATTGGCCACCTTGAGATAATAGCTTTGCCTTGTACATCATATCCTATGTCATAATATTCCATGCCTAGTCAATTGAGACCACAAATATGGCACATTGGGCATCTACATGAACATCAGGGTGAAGTATCTTGATACCGCCTTACTCCACTAGCCTAGCAACATACTCCAATTTGGCCCACTGCCAAGGCACCAAATCTTTGGTGTTATTTTTCCACAAGAATCTCTTTACCGATTTAAAGAATTATTTCTAGTTTCATTTGGTATCTTGAGGAGAAGCCTGTGAAGTCTATGTAAGGGAACACAAACAAATTAGTCACTTTTACTCGACATGGGAAGGGGAGCATCACATACTCCCTCCCACCTTTGCATCTTGCATTGTACCCTATCCACGACCCAGTAGAACATTTGCCTTTGTGTTATGTCTACTCCAAGAGGGGCTCTAGAGTGTCAAAAAATCTTTCCTGTTGATATAGTCTCTCTCATCAATAAATATGGGTCAAAAGAGTCGTTTTATTAAAGTGAGATCAACCTTGATTTATCAATATTGCACTTTGGCCTCAAGGCTATGACAAACATTTGCACAATCTCTAGAAGCTTCATGATTATGTGAGTGCTAGCTTTCAAGAAGATAATGAGTCATCCACAAATAGCTTTGCTAGGATCTGGTTGTTGCCAGGAAAGGTCAAACCTTGGCGCCCTCTTGCAGCATTGTCTTTGAGCATGGTAATCAGAGGATGAGAGCTGATGGAAAATAGCAGCGGGGATAGAGGGAATCCCTCCTTGATTGATCTTTTGACTTTGAATGACCAAACAGTTTTATAATTAAATACGAGCTCAAAATGGTTGGTAGTGCAAAGGGTGCATACCTACCAACAAATCCACAGCCTAAAGCCTAGCAATTTTATGAAAGTCTATGTGATCCAATTATAGGCTTTGTCCATGTCAAGCTGGAGAAGGATACACTCCTCCTTGGTGAAGGCTGCATACTCGCAAGAATGTTATCATAGATTGTCCTACCTTTGATGGATGGGGGATGAGGATTTGGTCTAGGGAGAAAAAATCCTCAAGGCAGCCATTTTGGCGATGGTTTTGTATGCCACTAACACCATTGTAATGGGTCACTAGTGTTTCATTTGAGAGCAAAAGATTTGCTTTGGGATAGGTTTGATGAGGCCCCTTTTCATGCTTAGATCTAGAGTTCCTTCTTCTTCAAGATCTTTGTTATCCATACACTGATTTGTGACTTAAGATCCTCCCAAAATTCTTTGAATAACTCAATAATAAAATCCTTCTCATGCAGGTTGATTTCCAATTGTGGGATCATCTTGTTGACACTCTAGATTAGAGTTGTTATGTCTTCATCCACTTCCTAGGAGTTGATCTCAAGTTGACCTATTATCTGACATAGATGACAAAGCATCAGCTTATCCATTTCATCTTGGTCTTGTTCTGCATTCATGTCCCCATCTGTGAGAAAGTGGACAAGGCCCCGACTGCTCCTAGCTTCCATGGCCATGTAGAAATGTCCTTGATTGGGTGGCCTCCAACTGAAGTTAGGTCTCTCCCAGTAATACTCTAGCCTTTCTAACCTACTCAAGTTGTTGTTCAGTCAGGTCTGCTTTTACCCCTAGCCACCTCTTATGCTTTGCTTCAAAGATCGATGCTACCCCTTTCTTTTTTGCTAGCATCATCCTCAAGGGGGTTTAAGCGCTCCTCCAAGGCCTTTTTCCTCCTTGGGATTAAACTTTTAACCGCTTTTTGAATACTCTTAGAAAAAAAATCCCAAGCTTTAGGGTTTGATAAATCAACATCTTTCTTAAGCTTTCTTAGAGATTGTTGGTCAGACTTAGGTTGGCCATGTCTTTGAAAAGGTATTCCCCCATGATAAGAAACATCTTAGACCGTCTCGGGCACTGTCCCTCTCTGTTCACTTTTGGTAGGTGATCTGATAGGTTTGTGTTGTGATCACCTTCATTTCAAGAAGTGACTAAACCCAATCAGCTTGATGTGACCATTAGCATCTGTCCAGCCAAGATGGTGTGTGGCATATTGTAGACTGGTGTATGTAAAGCCCCACGTTCTATTCCAAGGACCAATCTCCCACATGTCCATTAAAGCCCATTTCTCACATAGGCTCAACCATGTTTCTTTTTCTGATCATCCCAGTAGACTTGAGGATGTTGTTCTATCCTTGCTCTTTTCCACCATATTAAAGTCTCCTAGAAGGAAAAACACCCCTTCAAAAGGGGTATCTCTCACATGCATCTAAAGTTTGGCTCTTTTCTTAGCAATGCAGGGGCCAAAATTATTAATAATGGTTAATGGTTGATCCGCCCAAGTGACTCTCACCCCTAGCCGAGATGTTGTGTGGGAATATTGTAGGCACATGTATGTAAAACCTAGTGTGTTGTTCCAAGGACCACTCTCCCACATGTCCATTAGAGCCCATTTCTCAGATAGGCTTAGCCATTTTCCTTTTTTCCTATCTTGCAAGTAGACGTGAGGATTGTAATTTGTCCTTGATCTTTTTTACCATATTAAAGTCTCCTAGAAGGAGCAACTCCCCTTTCAATAGGGGTAGCTCTTAGATGCATCCAAATTTTGTCTCTTTCCTTAGCAATGTAGGGGCCATAAATGTTAATAATGGTGAATGTCTAATCTACACAATTGACTCTCACCCCTAGTCCCTTATCAAAGGGATGGTTTGTCTCTTTTCTTAGTAGTGTAGGGGCCATAAATGATAATAATAGTGAATGTATAATCTGCCAAGATGACTCTCACCCCTAGGACCCTATCAGAGGGATGGTTCAGGACTACCTTTGGCTCTAGGGTGCTAACCAAAATAATGAGGATGTTGTTGTACACGTCTACTCCCTCTTTGTAGAATACAAGATTATTTTCTATTTCTTTCTTTCTTTGGCTAACGAGCATTCAAGTGATGCTCCTAGATGACCCAAACAAAATTACTTATCTTTTTTGACTTCCTCCCAAAAGAGGATGTTCTTCCATGCTCTTAATCCCTTCACGTCTCATGACTCGATAGCGATATCTTCCATCTTTGAGAAAGGGGTACAAAATCCTCCACCTCAAGGAAGTCTTCCTCTATATTCTCTTTCTTGTTGGGTGATCTTTGTCTCACTCCAGTGTCCAATGAGTGTGAACACTGTGTAAGCTTATATAAGGCATCAAAAACATGAGTGAAACTCGTAGCTTTACATTTATGCTACTACTTGTGTGCCTTATCTTCTTTATCTTCTCTCTCACTGTCTTCTAGCCATGTGAGTTGGAAAAGGAATAGGCTTCCCAACAGGTGTTATTAGAGCAACGACAGGCTTGTGGAGGCATAAACACATATACATGCTACATGTTGCAAGCACAAGACTTGTGGAAAAAAGGCCAGTGATTCAGTTGCAACACATCAATCAAGAGAGGGAAGAGGGGTAAAGAAGCCCCTACTAAACCAAAGTCGAATGAATGCATTAGAAAAATTTCACTCACTTCACCGTCTAGCATGCATACAGAGTGGCACGAGACGCACAACCAATGAGGCTTAATGAATCCGCACCACTCATAGGTGGAAAACCTGCATCACCATAATAACAGTCATAGAGGCATCAATGATAGGAAAAAGCTCAACCTATAGGATCGTCCTTCAGAAGTACACAAAACCATTAGGTATCCCTTTTGTTGCATTGGGCCACATCTACAAGCATGTCAAGGTTGATGATAGATTAAGGAAAATTTAAACTCTCTCAGTTTGTAAAAACAACCATTAGGGGCTATTGTGCAGACCCCAACTTTAAAAGGTATGTCAAAATACTTCTCCAAGAAGACTATAAAACCCCATTTAGAAAAATGCATTAAGGATTAGACACTTCTTGAATGCCTAAGACCTTCCTCACACACAATTTGCATTGATGACTACATACTCCTTAAAAGACTAAGACCTTCCTCATACACAATTTGCACCATGATTTGCATTGTTGTAGTATGAAAATTGCGAAGACTTTCCTTTATGTACTCCATACCCACTTATGTGTGGGTTTAGATACTAACCTAGCATCTTCCACCAAGGTTAAGACCTACCCATTGTGTGCACTCATTTTGTGTGCCTCCAAAACCCTTATTTGTTTAAGAAAGCTTGTGTGTATCACCTTGTGTTTGGGAGACGTGTGTGCTTAGTATGTGTAGGGAAGGCTTGTATTTGTGCCAAACTACATTTGTGTGAGGGGAGGTTTTGTGTGCCTACACCCTTCTGTGTATGGGGAAAGAAAATTATGTACCTCTATCCTTTTTTATGTTTTAAGGGAGGCTATTGTGTGAGTGCTACAAATCTCAAGGAGAGGATTTTTGGGTGAGATTTGTCTCACTCCAATGTCCAGTGCGTGTAAACACTATGTAAGCTTATATAAGGCTTTAGAAACCTAAATGAAACTCCTCTCTTTACTTTTTTTTTGAGTGGAGTAGAAAACCCTGGTGGTGGATGATTTTTCATGCTTGAGGCTCATTCAATAATCTCATGAGAATCTCTAAGAAGTCCTCTTTGGCTTAGTGCAACTTACCCTTTTTTCCCCTGATCGGGTCTCTCAAAAATAAGGTCTTTGTGGTCCTTTGGTCTTTGGAAACTGGTCTTGGGGTACCCTAAACTTTTGGAATGGGGGATCTAAAAAATTTGAGCTCTAAAACCAAAAGTCTTGGTGTGTCCTATTGCTTACAAGCTTTCTTCCTGGCTATACCTGACTCAACTTGGAGTTTCCTATCAAAAGTTAGAGCAATGCTGGTGAATTGCACTTGAAACTTCACTCAAATAGTCTCTGAAACAAGACACAAGAATTTTGGCTTGTATCTTGGTCTCTCAAAGGTATTTTTATCTCAAACTTGAGATTTAAAATGTACAGAAGTATATCTACAAGCTCATCAATACACATACCTCTATTATTCAAAGGTACATGGATCATGATCCATGACCCCCTGTAAAATTTTTACTTCAAATTTTGACAATATGTAGACAAGCTTATATGCAGGCTCTTTACCAATTTTCACCAAATTCTGAGGTTGGGGGACATGGATCATGATCCATGTTCCACCACATCTGGACTTGATCTCTTGGCAGCTTGTTCTTCACTATGTCCACAAGCTAAGTCTCAACCTTCTTTGAATTTGGACTTGGTTTGATAGGTCAAATCCCCAACACTAGCTTTGTACTTTGATTTTCAATGTGTCACTTATTTTGCTATCTTTTGACCCAAATTTGCTGATTTTTTCCCAAAATTAGGATTGGGTATACGTTTTCTTGTGTACGCAGTACTCATTTATAAACTTTTATACATGTTTGGAGGCCAAATTGACTTTTCTTGGTACCATCAGAATCAACATGACTAGTAGATGCTATGGTATTGATTTTTTTTTTTAAATAGACCTCTCGATTGCAAATTAGGTCAGTTATGACACTTTGGAATGCTTGATAATTCAGGGCTTTTGGCTTGGTTTTTTATATCCAGATTTAGTTTTGAAAATACCATTGGACTCCTTGTGATGTGCTCTAGCTATTGTATAAGTTTGGTCTCAGTCTGTGATAGGGTGACATGGATCACGATCCATGTACCCTTGTGTTAGAAGGGGATGATACTTGACAGACAACTTGCCCTTGGTCCTTTGATCCCTTGTATATGGTTTTTGTGTGATTGACTTGATTAAGTAAAGAAAAAGTCAATTCACATACTTTTTTCATATTTTTCACCTTGAACTATTTTTGACACTTTTGATGAGTTTTTTCGACTTTTTTTGAGAAACCTCCTTTGGAGACTTTTTTTTAACAATGGTCTCTGCTACATGCTAGTATAGTTTCTGTCCAAAAAATTACATGGGGGTCATGGATCACGATCCATGTTCCACCACTTTTGGATATGAAGTTTGTGTTGACATCTTATGATGTTTGTAGCTTGCTCCACAAATTCTTTTTGAATTTGGATCAGTTTTGCCCAACCAAAAGTGAATTCTACACACTGTTCTCACATATTTGTGAATGTTCTATTTTTAGCTCTTTTAACTACTTTTTAAAACTTTTTTACAAATGATTCTTTTGGGAAAAGTATTTTTCTATGTCTTATCTACCTACTACTCAAATCTCGTCCAAAAATCTTGATGGGGGACATGGATCACGATGCATGTTCCATCAGATCTAGACACCAAATTTGGCCTGCTGATTACTTGCAGTATCAGCAGTCTACTATAGCACTTATTTTTGGATTTGGACAACATTTTTCCAGTCTAAAGCAAGTTTTTTTATTGGTCCTGCGGTTTTTGACTAGTTTCTATGTTTGGCTATTTTGACCAATTTTTTTAAGTTTTTTGTTATGGTGCCTTTTGGGAAAGTTGTTCCAAATGGGCATCTAAACATGAAATCTAGTTACCTGTATGCTTTCACTTTGTGGATGTTATATTTTTACTTATTCTTGGATTTGGATCCCAAGATCTCAAAATTTGTCCAATTTTGTGTGTGAAATCCTTGTTTTCGTTGTTTTTGTCTTATTATCCATTTTGAAGTGATTTTTGAAAAAAAAATCAAACAAACTTTCTCATACCAATGTCAATGATTAATTTTTTGCAAAAATGGTATCTGGGGGACATGATCGCAATCCAGGTTCCTCCACCACAGAATCTACTCAAACTTTTCAGATCGCTTCTAGAGAGTATGATAATGCACTTGATCCACAAATGTTTGAATTTGGATCATCTTTCACATCTCTACCATCATTTTTTTATAATTCAAAATTTATGATCGTTTTTGCCAAAATATGGTTTCCAATAGTTTTTTCTCTAATCTTTCATCCCAATTTTGATGGTGGAAGTTTCTACTTACCCTACTCCTAAGGTTTAAAATGAAACTAGGATGAAAAACAAACAAAACGGTACAAAATAAAGTCAAAACAAAAAACAAAACAATACTCAAAAGTAACAAGAAAATCAAAGAATGAAATTCTTTTGGCTATCTCACTCACAACCCTCCTTACCTCTCAAGAATAGTTATAGCAAGTTTCCGACTTATAGACTCTACCAAGCACTACACCCCATGTCTAGCTGCTTCACTGCTAAGGTGTAAATGGAATGGAAAGACAAATCTTCAAAAAAGAACGCTCTAAATACGCACCAAGTCACTCATCATCTAAGGACCATTTCTCCCCGAAAACAGTCCCAATGTTAGGGGGTCACCACCACGACAGACGTTTGTAGCGTAGCTATCTGGAACTAACATAATTTGTCAATACTCAGGGAAGTGAATTGGATGGGGCACGGAGACTCTTTGAGGTTGTCAATATCAAGAAGTGAACCTAACAAGAAAACATACCAACTCAACAAGAAAACCACCACTCAAAGATCAGGAAATGTGCCTATGTCCTTTCTCACCGCTCTAGGTCATCATGCCATTTTGGCCCTCGAATGGACTTAAAACGAAACGAAACTTTAGGAGGAGGTCTAAGACACCTAGGGGCACTATCCTACGAAGTCTTGATGCAATCAAACAAGCTACAAAAATCACGATCCATCATGAAAAAGGTCCTAAAATCTACAATAGAACTAGCTAGAAAGGTCACCCTATGGTGTAGGAACACTCTCCTATGGTTAAAACGTCAAAAAATAGTGATTTAAGCGCACAAATATGAAGATCTCTAACGCATAGTCACAAATCACAACAAAATAACAATGCTTACACTTGAATGAAAGAGCAAAGAGAGAGGAACACAGTGCAAGTTTTGGAATCAAAATTGGATTACCCAATCATTGGTTGCAATAATTAGTCATTAGTCACCAAAAATTCAATATGTCTCCAAACATTCAATCATTACTCACCAAAAATTCAATCTGTCAAGAAAAAGTTATTTGGGTCAATAAGCATGCTCATAATCTAGAGATACTTTTGGCATAAAAATTTAACGTTTGGTGTGTACATGGGTTGTAAGCATTGAAAATAAGTAGGACTAGGATTTGGAAAAAATTGGATGCAGAAATGCTAGGTTAGGGTCATTTTTTGCTTGGAAGGCTTCTTTTGAGGCTATGATCATTTATACTTATGCCACATAGAAACCACCACTCGTATCAATTTAAGTGGCCACAACTATAGAGATGTATGGAGAACACCCGTAGAAGATTTTGATTCGGCAATTGCTACAGAGTCTAGAGCACCCACGTGGTTGAACTCTAAAGCTCACCTAAGGATGTGTGGAGTTTTTGAATGCGACAATCTTGCAAAAGAGGAGTGTAAAGGGCATAGGACATTTGAAGATTCTAATTATATACTTGAACCTTCCCCAGAGGAACGAATGGAACCCCTAGAGTGGACTCAAATTTTGGCCACCTTAGGTGTGTTTGTCAATGAGATCACCGCTACAAAGTTTTGTGATAAGGAAGGCTTTGACATAACTCCCTTTTTTATAATAAATATGTGGAAGAACTCTAATAAAAATTGTAAGTGTGAAATCAAAACAGGCAAAACAAATAGGTATGTCATGGATCACCATGCAAAGACACAAACAAAGGAAGAAAAACCACCACAAGAATTTTTCATCATCCATATACCTGAAGAATAAAAAAGCCATGTTTCAAGGAGGTCAACTCTAGAAAAAGAGAAATTGAAAATAGATGAAGGACAAAAACTTACAAGTTGCACATCAGATATTCAACAAACTCTGTTACCATATACATGTGGTAGTGATGTGTATGAACACACTTAGGACCACCGATGCTTTTTTTTCCTCACTAGGTTGTTTCCCCCGTGCATTGTATATATACAGGCCATTCATTCTAGGGCTATCTATCTTTCCATTGCACACTAAGTAATACTCTCTCTATTGTGTGCCTTGAGCTTCCTTCCTCTTCTCCAAGTTGTGTGTGGGTATGCTCGTAGAGCTCAATCTGCTAAGATTTTTTATTCGAGCTCATTTTGGCCTCCGCTTCCACTACAGACAGTATTGCACAAGCTATTTTGTCATTTTGTGAAAAAAATTTATCAATGTTGTTTTTTGCATAACAGGTTCCTTACAGTCTTCTACGGTTTCTGCTATATAGCATGTGTTGATCTCGCTTCGTTTTTCCTCTTTTTGGGTAGTTTTCACATCAGGTGCAACATTTACCATGGCTGACAGCAACACACATGTGTTCAAGATGTTTGTTGTTGAGGACAGATTGGATGGGGACAATTACCCTATGTGGGCTTACAGTGATGCAACATGTTCCTGTGTCAAAGGGCATTTGGAATATAGTGCAGGGCATTGATGTACGTCCTTGTTTTGAGGATGTAGGTGATGTTGAGGATGTTGGAGGTCTTGCTGCAAGGATTGCTGTTGTTAGAGTAGTGACGCCTACGACAAATCAAGCTTGTTGGGATGTAAAGGATGCACAGGCTCATGTGTGGATTGCTTTGCCTGTGAAACACACCATTACTCCTCACATTTGTTCAGCAAAATCTGCAACACATGCTTGGGATATTTTGGCTGGTCTTTATGCAAGCCACAATGAGGCAAAAAATGCATTGCTGCGTAAAGAACTGAAGGCGAAGATTATACATGAGGAAGATGACGACACTTTCCTTCATGGTGTGAAGGATATCAATGAGAAACTTATTTCTGCAGGTGAAGTCATTTTAGACATTTCCATTGTGCAGACTGTTCTTGATGCCTTATCAAACGTTTGCTAGTACTTAGAGACTTATGACCCAAGAAAATCCTGAAGTTGTCAAGTTTGATGCATTGTGCACATTGTTGTTGCAAGTGTCACTTTCCAAAAAAAACAAGACTAGACAGCATGTAGTTGAACAGGCTTTTATTGATGCTCAAAGAAAGGGTGGTAACAGCACTGCAACCAGCTCTTATGGTTATTCTGCGAGTGGAAAATCACATGTTCCTAATGCTTCTGTTGGCAGCAATTCGTCTGGAAATTTTGGTGATAAGGGCAAAAAGAAGATGATTTGTCATTATTGTAAAGCTAACGATCACTTGATCAAGTAGTGTCCTAAGTTGAAGGCCAAAGAGGCTAATACGAAAAAGGATGGTTCCACTATAAATGCAGTCTTTGTTGAGTCTTCTATGAAAGGAGACTGTGATGTTGATATTGATGTATAATGGGCTTTTAGTGCAGAGTGCACTTACAATCCTGCTGTCCATGATGCATGCATGTCAATTGCTACAGATTCACATGTACGATATTTTGACAATGGTTCTACACAGCACATTACCGCACATCGTGAATTGTTCACCTCTCTCGAGTTTGTCCCTCATGGAAATTCAATCACTTGTGCCAACAATGCCTCTTATCCGGTTCAGGGAGTTGGAAAGATTGTGCTTACTGCTACAAATGGCAGTTCTTTCACACTTGTTGATGCACTTTATGTACATGGGATCAAGTCTGTATTTGCACTTGCTAGACTTGTTCTTGTAGTCAAATTTGTGGATGACAGATGTACTGTACAGGATCTCAGTTTCGGTGATGAAATTGTTGCATCTAGCATTTTATGCCGTGGGTTATATATGCTCACTTTGTATGACAAGTGTGGGTAGAATTTTTATCTCTACTTCGTGCCTATGTCATCTTATCCAGACTCTGGGTGCGGGTAGTCTTTTGTAACTCTTATTCAATGATGGAATTGTAGGCTTCTTTGAAGCCAAAAGATCGATCAAACAAGGATGCCCCCTATCCCCTCTCCTCTTTGCTATTGGGTCGCATCCTCTATTAATGATGCTCGAAGCTGCTACTGAGCGGGGGAAAATACAAGGGCTAACTTTTCTTGGTAACAACCAGCTCTTGGACAAGAGGTTTGCTGACGACTCCCTCCTCTTCTTGAAAGCCTGTCCTTGGGTGCTCAGGAAGGCCCTTGAGATTGTGTGGACATGTCGTGTGGCTTTTGGGTCGAAGTGTAGTATTGAGAAGTCTAGACTGATCTCCCTGACGAAAAACGACTCATTTGACCATCGATCTAGGCGGAGGGAGATTGTGTCTAAAGGCAGGATTTTTAGGCATCTGGGGCCCCCCATTGGGGTGGAGGTTACTCATAAGAAAAGGTTGCAGTGGCTCCTTGAGAAGATTCAAAGGAAAATGAGAAGATAGGAGTATGTGTTGCTTCTTTCCTAGAGTCGGGTCAGAGCGATCAATTCATTTATGCTTCCCTATATTGCCTTCACCAGTCCGCTCATAAAAATGGCCAAATGTAACCGGAAGGAGTTTTTAAAACTCGTTAAAAGATTCTTATGGAAGAACAACCGTAAAGCCTCAGTGTCATGGCAACGGGCTAGTGGGAATTAGGGCAACCCTCGCCATCCGGTCGAGCCATGTGCAATAGTAAGCTTCCAGGTACTTGTAACTGTGTTCGGTGGTAAACCTCTATGTCTCAAGGCTCGGCCTGAGCTTGAGGCTGATTTGTAGATATTTTGGTAACTTTATAATACAATCACTCACAATTGTCATTTTTACAAAAAGAAAAAGAAAAAGATATTCCTTTGGAAAGTATTGTGGGGAGCCTTACCTACTAGAGTGAAGATCCTAGTCAAGTGTACTGGTCCTGATCAATGCTCCCAATGCAAAAAAGTAGAACATGGCAATTGGTGCCGTTTTGGATGCTTAGCACCTACTTGTTCAGTCGTGAGTCTTGTTAAGTATCGTGGAGTGGCTCCCTTATTAGTCGATGTATCTAGAGCTATTGGGAGAGATCATGGCTCGGCACAAGCATGACTTGAATTTGTAATTTCTTGATTTTATTGATACAATTCACACACTCACCATTGTGAGTTTTGCAAAAGAAAAAAAAAAAATTGTAGGTTTAATTGTCTCCTCTTCAAGGTTTATTTTGGAAAGCCAAAAACACATGTCTCACAACATGAACATGCACTGCAAAAAGGAAGATTATATGCATAAGCACATATTGAACCAACACAAACACACGAAACATATGTCACGCTTTACTCTCTTTCATCATTAAGTAATCGATCAAGTGAAAGAATCAAAAATTGGTATAAAAATGTGAAATTGTCAATGTCTACAAACACACATGTAGGAAAAGGTCACCTTTTACCAGACACTTTTTGCAAGGCGTCCATTCCAAGTGTCTCATATTCCCCCACACTAACAACTAGGCATCAATTGCTTTCAGTATTTTTCGTCACCCACATCATGCCATAATTATAATGTGCCCACCCTTTACCTTTTCACGAGATTGAAACTTGGCTCCCACCTTTTCACGAGAATAGATCCCCCTTTTCTCCTTAACTTGGTTGCTTAACTAAGTTAAGAAGAGATGAGGGAGAGTAAGACTTAAGTTTAAATATGTGCCTACAATCACATAAACATAAAGAAATTATTATGTTTTAATATAAAATTATATTATTTATTATACATATATAATCATCAATGGTTTTTATATTACGCAGGATTCCACTTAAATAATGTGAAAATTGTATATTGCACATCAACATTTTGAAACAAAATAGAATGAGAAGGAAGTAAAATAAAAAATTAAAATTAAAAAATATTTTAATATTTTTCATTAAAAAAGATAAATTTAATAACATAAACAATAATAAAACAAATTGGTGAAATAAATCTTCATGAAGTCTTTAATTAAAGGAACCTTTATCAATATTTTACATCATGGATCATGGGATCAAGCTTCTATGAATACACTTTTTAATCCAAAAAGGTAAATGCAACTTTAGAAAATAGCATTTAAAAGAGTATGATTTCTTTCCCTTCACAAACTTTTAAGCCTCCTTGGGGACACTTGTCAAGCAATAAAAATTGAATGTCCTTCACCCATACTGCACTAAGGCCCTTAGCAAGCCAAAAAGATGTGTCCCCTTAGTGGACATGCTTGCTTTATTCAACTCAAAGTAATGTGTGAACCATAACCATACATCCTGTAAAGTTGTTTCTATTTATAGATGCAAGCCCACATCTCTCTCTCTCTCTCTCTCTCTCTCTCTCTCTCTCACTCACAAAAAAACACACACACACACACACACACATACACACACACACACAAAGTGTGACCCATAGTTTAGCCAGATAGGAGAAGAATTATAATTAAAACAAACAAAGTTTGTTTTATAAGTTTACATCCTGATTCACTCTCTTCTCTTTCAATAAAAACATACAAGCACTCTATGGTCCTTGCCTTGTTGGCCATATTGTGTGGTCAATGCACTTCATACCAAGTACAATGTATTTTTTCGATCACCCCTAAATGAAGATCTTTTTATGAATTGATTTGCCCATGCCATCTTCTTTCTTACAGATTTCCATGTCCCTTTACGGTGCAAGCCTAGGGCATTGCATAGGGACAAAAAACCTCTTCCTACACTTGTCAAACTACTTCAGTTCTTCTTGGTCTCCTTGCATGTTGGTCATGCCTTAAACTTAACTAGCTCACGCAACCCACCCACGTGTTGGGGTAAAGGCACTACGCCTTTTGCCTGGCTAAATGTCCGATGTTTGGCCACTTGCTCACATGTGTACACACCCTTATTCATTATATACATATGAATAAGGAGCACCTAACTCCCTAGTTCCAGAAGTTGCTCCACTCACACCGCTCTTGTGCTCTTCCCCTTCCCCGCATGCATCACATACGCACACATTCTTGCACACACACAATCACAAGTGCTATCAGAGCTTTGGAAGAAAACCGCATGTGCGATCGCTCCTCGGAGATAGAGACGGGAGCATCGGAGCCTGGCAGTGGCTGCTTGAGCTCAGCAGCACCAGATCCGGCTTGGCGGCGTCAAATCGGAGCTCCTCAGGTAACACCCAGACGAGATCAGTGAGATCTTGGCTTCTCAATGCGCGCAACCCTCTTGGCTAGGAGGGAATCTTGCAAGCTTATGAGAGGTTTGTAGGAAACAAAGCTTGTTAGAAAAGGAGGTCAGCAGTAGACTCAAAGGGGGGAGCAGTCAACAGTGGATCAAGCTCAAATCGAGCTTGAGAGTGTGGGCAAGGCTTGTTGAGCACACTCAGTCGATGACCATAACAAGGGAAAGCAGCAGCTTGTGCAAGAATTGTAGGCTTGAAAGCCTTTTGAATTTTGCAACAAATTCACAGACCGTGAGCACATGCAGTCAGACCGGCCGGAAGTGAGTTAGAAGCAAGAAGGTATCGCACACAAGGGAGCACTTGAGGCAAGCGGTCGTGAGCTCTTGGACATGCGCAATTTGGGCAGAAAGTCGGCATCGAGTAGATAAGGGAAAGCTATAGGCAATTCGAGCAGAGATTTGCCATTGAAGGGGGCATACTCAATTGTAGAGGTGAGAGAGCATATAGAGCTACCAAACAGGTGCAAAATTGGGTTGCAGGGAATCGAGCTCAAAGAAGTTTGAAGCTCGAGCTTAAAGTTCTTGAGCAAGGGAGTTGAGAGCCAGTGCAAAATTGGGTCGCAAGGGAGTTGAGAGGCTAAGAACCATTGCAAGCTTGGGAATGGTGTTGTGTATAACACACACACACACACACACACACACACATTGTGTGTGTAGCAAGCTGCAGGTAGCAAGCCAAGCAGAGTTAGTAGGTCAAGCCAAGGGAGAATAGTGCAGAATCGTGCTACAAGGGAGCTTCGAGGCAAGTGTACAGCACGTCGAGAGTATAAACACACACACACAGACACATTAGGTGTGTGTGTAGCAGCAAACCGCCGACCTCACTCCCATTGCCCTCCAACTCGTCCTCGCTCACTCTCCTCTACAGTCGATAGTTCAATTGAGAGAGACAAAACTCGTCAGATTTTGTAGTTAAAGTTTTTTTTTTAAAATGAAAACTACGTACACCTTTGTGTGTGCAAGGTCTTGTTCCCACCAAAGGCCCTCAGACCCCCCCCCCCTCCCCGACTCCTCGACACAGCGGCTCTTCGACTCCCTCACCCATCGGCTCACGCAAATGCCTGAGTGAGAGAGAGTTGAGAGAGAGAGAGATCAAGATAGAGAAAGATCCTCTGACGACCAAAGGGAATGAAAGAGAGCGAGTGTAAGAGAGGGAGCAAGTGAGTGTGTGTGTGTGTGTGTGTGTGTGTGTGTGTGAGAGAGAGAGAGAGAGAGAGAGAGAGAGCACAGGGCTTCGACACCCTCGTCTCGGCATCGCAGACTCCCGTCCGATGGCGGGAGGCAACCTCGGCATCAGGTTTTGACACTGATTTGGCATTTTTCTCGGCATTTCTCCTCTATGGCTTTGAGCATTGGCTATTGGCATCAATTTACAACATTGATTTAGCGGCTCGGTTTTATCGTTACTCTTGGTGTTTTGCATTGACTCGGCCTCGATGGCTCACCATTGGCTTTGAGTGTTGACTAGCTAGTGCATGGGTTTTGACACCGATTGGGCGGCTATACGGCCAGTGCACTTTTGCCCGGTGGTGGAAGACGACATTGACGACGGTTTTTCTCGACACATCGGCTTCCTGACCTCGACAATTGTGTCACCCTAGACCGAGGAGACAGGAGCGGATGGCCATGAAACTTTGCAGGGGTGAGGATTTAAGTGCTTTCCCTGCCTTTCAAAGTTTCATGGCCATCTGCTCCCGTCTCATCGCCCGTCTAGGGTGGCACTTATGCCAATTTTTTTGTTTTGTCTTCGCTAAGTGCCCAATGGCCAAAAATTGGCGATTATGCCATCGTAGCCCGTCGAGACAAATTGTGATGGCCATGAAACTTTGCAAGGGCATGGACCTAGGTGCTTTCCCTACTCTTCCAGAGTTTCATGGCAATTCACTCATGTCTCATCGGTCTAGGGTGGCACAATCGCTAGTTTTCTTTTTTTTGGCTTCACAAAGGGCCCAATGGTAAAAAAATTGGCAATTGTGCCACAGTAGCCCGTCACGATGGATTGCGATGGCCATAAAACTTTGTGGAGATGGGGATTTGAGTGCTTTCCCTTCTGCTACAAAGTTTCATGGCCATCCCCTCCCATCTCGTCTGTCTAGGGTGGCACAATGGCCAGTTTTTTTGTTTTGGCTTCACTAAGGGCCCAATGGTAAAAAACTGGCGATTGTGCCACCATAGCCCATTGAGACTGAAGGTGATGGCCATGAAACTTTGCAGGGGTAGGGATTGAGATGCTTTCACTACCCCTCCAAATTTTCATTGCCATTCTCTCCCGTCTTGTTGGTCTAGGATAGCACAATCACCATTTTTTTTGTTTTGGCTTCACGAAGGGCCCAATGGTCAAAAACTGGCGATTGTGCCATAGTAGCCCATTGAGACGGATTGTGATGGCCATGAACGTTTAGAGGAGTGGATATTTGAGTTCTTTCCCTGCCCTTGCAAAGTTTCATGGTCATCCGCTCCCGTCTCGTCGGTCTAGGATCGCTTTGGCTTCGCTAAGGACCCAATGGTCAAAAACTGATGATTGTGCCACCGTAGCCCGTCGAGACGCATTGAGATGCCCATAAAATTTTACAGGGGTACGTATTTAGGTTCTTTCCTTGCCCTTGCAAATTTTCATGGCCATCCACTCCCGTCTCGTCGATCTAGGGTGGCACTTGTACCAATTTTTTCATTTTGGCTTCGTTAAGGGCCCAATGGTCAAAAACTAGTAATTGTGTCACCATAGCCCATCGAGACGCATTGTGATGGCAATAAAACTTTGCAAGGGTAAAATTTAGATGCTTTTTCTATCCCTACAAAGTTTTATGGCCATTCGTCTTGTCGGTCTAGGGTGACACAATCGCCAATTTTTCCGTTTTGGCTTCGCTGAGGGAAAATGGTCAAAAATTGGCGATTGTGCCACCATAAACGGACGAGACGGATTGAGATGGCCATGAAACTTTTCAAGGGCAAGGATTTGAGTTTTTTCCCTAGCCCTATAAAGTTTCATGGCCATTCGTTCCCATCTCATTGGTCTACGGTGGCAAAATCGCCAATTTTTTCGTTTTGGCTTCGCTTAGGGCCCAGCGGCAGTGAAAAACTGGCGATTGTGCCACCGTAGCCCGTCGAGACGGATTACGGTGCCCATGAAACTTTGCAAGGGTGGGGATTAAGATGCTTTTTGTATCGCTACAAAGTTTCATGGCCCGTCTCATCAGTTTATGGTGGCATTTGTGCCAATTTTTTCTTTTTGGCTTCGCTAAGGACCCAATGGTAAAAAATTGGCGATTGTGCCACCATAGCCCATCAAGACGAATTGTGATGGTCATGAAATTTTTCAAGGGATGAGATTAAGGTGCTCTCTATGTCCCTACAAATTTTCATGGCCATTCTCTCCCGTCTCGTCGGTCTAGGTTGACACAATCGCCATTTTTTTTGTTTTGGCTTCGCTGATGATAAATGTTCAAAAATTGGCGATTGTGCCACCGTAAATGTTCAAGACCGATTGCTATGGCCATGAAACTTTAGAAGGGTAGGAATTTGAGTGATTTCCCTATCCTTGCAAAGTTTCATGGCCATCCACTCCCGTCTCATTGGTCTCGGGTGGCAAAGTCGCCAATTCTTTTGTTTTGGCTTCGCTAAGGGCCTAATGGTAAAAAAACTGGCGATTGTGCCACCGTAGCCCATTGAGATGGATTTTGATGCCCATGAAACTTTTCAAGGGTGGGGATTTAGATGCTTTCCATGCCCTTGCAAAGTTTCATGGCCATCCACTCCCATCTCGTCGGTCTAGAGTGGCACTTATGCCAATTTTTTTATTTTGGCTTCGCTAAGGGCCCAATGGTCAAAAACTGACGAGGTAAAATTGTATAAAGCAAAACATTATAATTACACTCATAAGGAGACATCAAATGAGGATGTGATACCATTGAGGATCTTACAAAGATGTGGTACAAGTTAACACCCAAAATTATAACGAGATGACTCTAATTATAGAGACAAAGTTTACAGAGGGTTGGTACAAATGGACTGCGCAAAGTAAACATGACAACTATGCTCAACAAGACACATCGTAAAAAGGTTTGATACAAGTGAATTGCAAAATTAAAACATGGTGACGAGAACAAGACAACTATAATCATAAACACCACTAAGGGCAAAGTTTTGGTGCAAATCGACATTGTACAAAAGTGTGGTACTTGTGAACTGCAAACACTAGAACATGGCGAGTACAATTATATTGACACATTTTGCAAAGGTAAAATTCCATAAAGCAAAGCACTGTAATTACAGTCATAAGAAGACATCGAACGAGGATGTGTTACCATTGAATTGCAAGACCTAGAACATGTGTTGTCCACAATCATAAGGACAAATTGCACAAAGCTATGGTACAAGTGAACACCAAACACTATATCAAGATGTCTATAATCACAAAGACAAAGTTAACAGAGGTTTGGTACAAATGGAGAACAATAAGTAAACATGAAATTACGCTCCATGAGACACATCATAAAACGGTTTGATACAAGTGAACCACTAAATTAAAACGCACAAAGTTTTGGCACAAATCGACATCGTACAAAAGTGTGGTACAATTGAACTGCAAACACTTGAACATGGCAACTACAATCATAAAGACACATTGTGCAACAACAAGGTGCAAATGGACTGCATAAGATAAAAGATGGTGACTACAAATATATAAAAAATGCAACAAACACAAAAATATATATAAGCAAATCAATCTGAATCAAAGTATAAAGCTACATGCTCTATATAGGTTGCAAGTTGCACACTAGCAGGGGGACCTGCACTACTCTCTGTGCTATGGTACACTGACTGCCAAGTGTTGTACTTTGTTCAGTGCGGGCATCAGTTGCTGCTGAAGACTCACCAACCTCCACCCAAGCCCTGTCATGCTAGAACTAAATCCTCGCAAGCGCCAACTCCTGGTCGGCTAGTGTGCAACATGCCTACTTTCCCATCTCTCAAATTCGTAAATCTGCATATACTTGTGAGGTAAATTGTGAGCAAGTACCCTCCTCCGCCGCTAGCATCTCACCAACAAGTACTGGGTCAGTAAAGTCTATCTCTTGGGGGAAAAAAGCACCACCGAGTGGACTCCTCAGTGCTCTGTCTCTAGAACGCTCTATGAGGACGTCCCACTATCGGAAGTGCTCCCACCTTTCCTCATCTGCCTCTGTAATTGCTAGCACAACTGCACACACTGACTCTGCCATCTGTATTGCCTCCTCCTCGCACCTCATCCTCTAGTAGCACTGCCATGGCTGCCTGTCTATCTGTCTCGTCACTTGCCCCAAGGGGGTGACGAGTGACGAGGTCTAATGTCTACCCTCGTGGAGTAAAAAGGTCGTTGATGCCCCAATGGCAGTACAAGGTGATTGATATCCGTCGGTGGCACATCGAACAGTCTAAACATACATGTCGTGGACAATGTAGTAGAGGTGAAAATGGTGGCCACATTCCAAAGTGTAGAAGCCACTACCATCAAACAGGTCGAGACAAATGAAGCACTCTGCATGGCCTCCCAGTGTGTCTTGTACGCCATTGAAAGCTCGCGCCTTTCCAAACCCACATCAAGCATGTAAGGGTAGAGTGATATCGAGGGATGAACTCTGTGTGTGTTGTGGGAGCGGCTAAGGTAAGCGTACAGTCGTGTGAAGTGCTCCACTCGGAAATAAGCAATGCGACGCTCAATGGTGGAGTCCCCCAAACTCTCTCTAGTGTCTCTAAGTGCCTGCTCCAGCTCTCCAATCCTTTGCTGCGTTGTGGACAGCTCTTGTGTTAGCTCATCTACACGGCTGCGGAGCTCTAGAGGGGCCAGCCTACAAAAAACACAAAATTTAAAGATTAACTTTCCAAAAACAAAATTGAAATTATAAAAACCATAGATGAGTGAATGTACTTGAGTAGCTGTAAAGGTAGTATTGGGCCCTTACTGGGTGGAAGATCTGCTCAATGGAGGTGGCTCCTCCATTGATGTAGAAAAAGCAGCCTGATTGTGAAAAAACAAAAATTCCACAATGATAAGAATAATAAATGACATTCATAACCAAAGATAAGAAACATTGAAAAGGTTATGTATACTGTGGAAGAAGTAACGGCAACAAACGGTCCTGTCTGTGTGGGCTATCAAGCGGTGTAGTACATAACGACATTAAAAAGAAATATTACCCACTGCTCTACCAATTAAATATTTGTAGGTGAAGACTACAAAGATGTACTTGAGAAGGGCCTCCGGCTATGCAAACAGCTTGACAAGGTGGTTGAGTGTGTCACCCATGGAATGGACCTCCCGTCCAAGCTGTGTGTTGAGGCCCTGGACTATGCTCCAAGGAACCATCAGCTCTACTTGACGTCGAAGAGCTGAGTGACCTATGAACTCGGTCATCCCAGGGAGCCTCTGCTACTGCCCCAATCTACCAAAACCATGACCCCCTCCTAGACTTGACTTCTCTCGAAGTAGTCCATCTCGAGCTTAAGGACAAACTCTGCGTAGAGCTAGAAAGCAAAGTAGGTAGGCACCTCCAACTGGTGAGGCAAGGCACCATAGTATGTCACGTAGCGTAAAAGGGCATGCTCTCTCATACCAGGGTGCAGACAATGCTTTATGGGAAAGGGTGCTTGTGCCACTATGTCTCCTGGCCGTGGACAAAACTGTTGCAAAGTGAGTAAGCGTTGTCGTGTTGTGACACGTACATAGTGGGAAGCATGCTACAAGAGTTATCTTGTAACTTTTAAGATACATAATTATATTTCCTATAATGTACATATGCATATTTAAGTATAATAATAAGCTTTATATCTCATCCTATTATTTATCTCAAGGGTAACATATTCTTACTTTACCGTCAAAAAATACTATGGAAAAAGTGTCAATAGCTCCGCCTCTTTAACTTGGGGCAAAAGCATTGATTCTTTATTTCTATAGTGTCATTATCATCTTACACCCTATCTAGATCCTATATCTAGGGTAAATTTCAATATATATATATTCTATGTATTTTTCTTATTTTTCTTATATTTCTTTTTAAATAGCTACTAGGAGGGAATCAAATCCTAGTGGGACACTAGGAGGCATGATTTCAAAGATACCCATATTTTAATGCATTATTGCAAGCATGATTACAAAACTTTGTCAAGGAGTAATGTCATGCTTTCATATGGCATGAGGTGTCCATTGGAATCAAATAAAAGTCTAGGCTAAGGGGACCACAAGAACACTTTGCTGCCAAAACTGTACCCTATTTTGATGAATTTTTTACACAAGGTTCCAATCCGAATTGGAAAAATAATATAGAACGGGAGTCGTAGACACTGAGCTGAATTGTGTGCCCATATTTTTACTTTTTTCTTTGGAGCCACGGTTGAGGAGATATGATCAAAATACTGGACCCTAGTCTTCCCCCATCATGCAGGGACAGTTCATTTCCAACTTTTTCAGTTTCTGTTCACATTGTCTCTTCTCTTCTTGTGTAAACCCTTGGGGGTTCCCTTCACCTATAAAAGGAGACCTCTTCTTCCTTGAAAACTATTGAAGCATTCAAGCCATTCAAGCCATTGATGAGAGGAATTCATGAGGGAGTGAATAGGAATGCCTAATTGTACTTAGCCATTAACATAAGCCTAAGTTTACACTTTCTCCTAGAGGAAGACTAGCCATTCTTGTAAGCTATCCTTGGAAGATCAACTCTAATCTAAGAAGATCTTGGACTTGGTATCAATGAAAGTTGAATTCTTCCTTCTTCTTCTCTCTCCATCAAAAATGGTGCCGAAGGGTTTGACTAGTAAGATGTGTTCTACATTGATATTTTGTTGATTCCTTGTTATTTTCTTTTTCATCTCTAATCCAACACACACACACACACACACACACACACACATATATATATATCTAATCTCATATCCTTAACCAAAACTATCTCTCACTCTTAGAAATTCATTCTCTCTACAAATTCTAGGTTCTCCTTGCTACAGGTACATCTCTCCCCGTAGTATCCTTATTGCCTACAGGCAAGAATAGGGCTTGGGAGGGAAACTCTCATCTCTTCACTTCTCTCATATCTACATTTCTCACATACTATCCTAAATGAATAATCCACATGATGATAATTTCTATCGCTTCCACTCTGTGCAGTCTATTAGAACTAACATATGGATTAGCCGTAAAATACACTTTGAACAAGGTATAGTGTTTCTCTTTGGCCCAAAAAGGCTCAACAAAATACTTCTTTCACCGGATCCCATCATACTACCTTTTATAGACTATAACCTTTCTTTTGATGTAAGTGTAGTTATCTTGCTATGAACCAAGAGGATTTGTATACACAATTAATCTCCATCACTAGACAAACATATATATTATGGTAAGCACAAAACTACAATTCCAAACAACAATTCGTAGCATGTTTGGTCAGCAAAGAATGAACGCCATTAACTCATCTATTAACCCTTTCATATTACCTATGATACGTCATGACCATAGCCTTGATGATTTCATTTTTGCGTTGTTTTGATATTGTCTTTTGTGTTCTTTCTTTGTGTGTGAGTACAAGAGAGAAAGAATGAAGCTTCTTTGATTGCACTTCCTTCCAAACCCTATACTTCATGGCATCTATGGTTTAACTCTTTCATATAGTTTTTGGAGTTCTCTCACAAACTCTCACAGCCAAAAGCCCGGTGTTTTCCTGGCAAGACGTAAATTTCTCAACATATTTATGGTGAACCCGACGCGAATCTGCCAGGGTGAGAGTTTTTGGGTAACCATGGGTGATCATGTTGAGCAACAGGGTATGCATTTTGACCCAGTCACAATGCAAATGTTTCAATCATTCGCAATGTTCATGCAACAACAACATGCCACAGAAAGAAGGGAGATTTCAACAACGAAGGCCATACAAGCAGTCGTCAATAGAATGGATCAGTTCAATGGCAAAGATGTAGCCAAGTACTTATGCGAGTATGTGAAGGAGATGGGGCTGCATCGCGTGTCAGAAGGTGAGATGATTCAAAGCTTTGAGCTAGTTGTGGCTCCAGAAATTAGGGAGCATGTTAAGGCAATTAAAGATGGGCATGGGAGAAATTGGGAAGAACTCAAAGTAGCTTTAAAGGAGGAATATTTTATGGAGGACTCTAAGAGAGTGACCAAAAGGACATTCTTAGAATGGGTAGTCAAGCCAAAGCAAGGACTATCAATAATAGAGCTACTTAGGGAATTTGAGCGACGCTATGCACAACTCACCAGGACAGAAAGGGCCACACTAGATGCAGAGAAGACATATCTTTTCTTACAAGCTGTAGGTAAAGAGTTTTAAGAAAATTTGGAGCTTCTTCTTGAAGATAAAGATGTTGAGAAAGGACTAAAGACCGACTGGAATGAAGTTGAAGGTGTTGTCTCATTGCTTGCCAAATGACAAAGAAGAAGGGACAAGATGGTAGCAAACACTACAAGTCCTTCAACCTCAACTTCTGACAAAATGGTAAAGCCTACTTATATAGCTCCTAAGTTTGATGAGTCTATGCTAGATGAGCTTGTGAAGGTAATGCCTGACTTGAAGGTGAAGCTTGCAAAGCTTGAAGAAAAAGGCCAACCATCAGGGCCACTTCTTAGGCAAAGACAACAGCCCAAAGAAGGGTTTGTTAATAGATGTATTTGGTGTGATAGTAGAGACCATGTAAGAAGGGATTGTGATGATTTTAGTGATGCTTTGTCAAAAGATGTTGTCTTTTTTAAGGATGGTGAAATCCACTTAAGAGAGACAGGTTTTACCCTTGAGAACTAACTTTGGGAAGGAGGGAATGCAAACCTTAGTTGAAGATATGGCAACTAACCATGCTAATTCTTTAGTTGAGGCATCTACTTATGGAGTAAAAATTGAGCATCTTAGTGATGAAGAGGTGAATGACCATCATGGTCAAATTTGGCCAAATGTCATGCAATTAGCTAAAAAGGGAAATCTTTACAAAAGATATTATACATAAAGCAGGTAATTGCATACGTCTAGAAAGAGGATGGAATGATCCAGTGGACTCATTGTTAGTGCATGCCTACATTACAAAATGCCAACAAAATGAGGCTATTGTAGAAGAGAAACACAGACATGAGAATGCTAATGAAGGACCGTCAAAAAGAGATTCTAGAATTGGGGGAATAAGTGACTCAATTCCTTCCTCCACCTGAAGTACTCATGGAGAAGTCTACAATAGGGAAGTATAAAGAGCCAACAAAAGGTAAGACAAAAGGCCCAACTTATAAACTACAATCTGATATTGAGGTTTCTACAGATTTGAAGAAAATCTTAGAGGAAAGGATCTTAGTTTACTCTGGGAGAAGTTCTTGGCATTGCAAAGCGTGAATTCCATGAGGAGATCATTGACATCATCAAGAGGAAGAGGCAAACTCTTTCTGAAGTTTCTCATCCATAGGTTGAAGGGGAAACCTCGAAGACACAAGGGATGCAGTTGTAAAATAAGGAGGAGGATGATGGAACTGTGGTAGGATGCTGCCAATCTAATGAGAGAATGAAGCAAGTGCATTTCTCAAATGATGATGAAGAAGTTGAAGCTATTCCTGGGAGCTACTATTCACGAAGTCACTGGGCAAGGGCTACTACAGAAACTTTGGTCAAGGTAGGTGATCTTGCAGAGCCATTTGTTGCCTTGATTGACCATGGTTCAGAAACAAACATAATGTCAAAGAGTCTCTACAACAAGTGCAAATGGACGATGGACACAGATCATGGCTAGATGGTAAAAATGGCAAAAAATTCATCCGGTGAATTGTATGCAGCATGTCCAGGTGTGAAGGTGACAATAGGTGATGTAAAGATTGACCAAAACTTCTTTGTACAAGATACATCTTCATATCATCTCATCCTTGGATAGCCCTACATTGTGGGAGTTCGAATGGAAACAAAGGTAATGGACGATGGTTCAGCATATGCTAGGATACACAGCAAAGATGGTAAACGTGTTTTCCAATTTCTCACAGTTTGTGTAAACCATGAAAGAAATCATGACAACCTCAGAGATCATCCTCTACCAAAGGTGAGCAAAGAGTTTCATGACCATAGAGAAATGATGGGTTTTGGCCAAGTACCATTGTAAAGCGGGATTACAGTGGTACAAAAAGAAAAAGGGTCTCGCCTGATCCCAAAATATGTGAAACTTTCTCAACGGGCTCCTTGGTAACAAGGAATGGATCAGTATGTTTTACAAAAATTGAAGATTTGAAGAGATGTGAGAGGCAATATGTACATAATGTACAAATGGGCATGAAAGAGAGTGGGTTGCTAGAGCATATAGAAAATGTTGGGTTTGTGTGAGCAAGTTTCTTTTGTAGATACTATGGGTGAGCTTGATGCTATAATGGAGTCTAGTTCTCATCTTGAAAATGAAGTTGTGGAAGTATGCTCTATGGACATGTATGAAGTCATAGAAGCCTTTAAAGAAAACCAATGTTTCAAGCAAAAACTTGGCCTAGAAGTCCATGTTGAAACTAAATACAAGAGTGTAGCAAAGAAGGTGAAGCCAATAGCTTCATCCTTACCACCCAACAACAGAGAAAAGATTGAGCAAGCTTCTTTGCAACCAAGTTTGAGGAATCCTAAAAAGATTGGGCATACCTTCACAAAGGAGTCTTTTCAAGAGTTGCAAATTGATTGCGAGGAGTTTCTAACACAGGAGGAGACAAAGTGCTTCAAAGAAATGCTTTCAAAGCATGGTAAGGCTTTTGCATTTGAGCCACATGAGATAGGATGTGTTGATCCTTCTATTGTAGCTCCTATGGTAATTTTCACAATACCTCATGTGCCTTGGAATCTGTGGCCTATTCCGGTTCCAAAGGCTCATTTGCCAAAGTTAGTAGAGCTATTGAATGAGAAAATCAAAATGGGAATCTTGGAGCCTTCTTGTGCTCCATACTCAAACAGGTGGTTCACAGTTCCAAAGAAGAATGGTTCTCTACACTTCATCCAAGATATGCAACCAGTGAACAAGGTGACAATTAGAAATGTAGATACAGGTCCAATTGTGGATGAGTCTGCAGAGGCGTTTGCAAGGAGGGCAATCTACTCAATGGGGGATCTCTACTCAGGGTATGATCAATTTCAGCTTGCAATCGAAAGCAGAGACTTGACAACCATGAGAACACCTTTGGGTTGGGTAAGGATGTGTACCTTGCCACAGGGAGCAACCAACTCGGTTTCACATATGATGAATGGGATGAATAAGGTCTTACGTGACTTTATTCCTCAAATTACAATGCCTTTCATTGATGATTTGTCTATCAAAGGATGTGAAGCAAGTGAGAAAGATGAAGCTTTGGATCTCACGGGATGTTGCAGGTTTGTAGTAAATCACATAAATGATTGTGATAAAATTCTATCTAGGTTGGAGGCATTGAATCTTACTTTGTCAGGGAAAAAGTCTATGTTTGGTGTCAATGAAGTGCTCATTGTGGGGCACATGTGTGGACCATATGGTAGGAAACCTTCTCCAACAAAGGTAGATGCCATCCAAAGAATGAAAGAAACGTGCACTAGCATCACTGAGGTTAGAAGGTTCCTAGGAGTATGTCTCTTTTATGTTATTTGGATTCCACATTATGCACATGTAGCTGATCCTCTTTATCAGATGCTTAGAAATAATCAAAAGTTTAAATGGACAGAAGCACATGTAAAAGCCATGAGAAAGCTAAAGGAGTTGCTCTTGTCAGCACCAACTTTGAGAAAGGTAGACTATGAGTGTCAAAGGCCAGTAATTGTGACAGTAGACACCAGTCCTACATGGATTGGATGGGCAATAGGGCAAGATGACAAAGAAGGACACAGGTATGTGGTGAGATTTGGAGCAAAGATACTGAGTGCTTGCCAAAGAAACTATCCACAAATAAAGAGAGAGTTATGGGGTATGGTTACAGCCTTGAAAAATGGAAAAGAGTACCTAATTGGTGCATGTGTGGTTGTAGAAATAGATTGTCTACCACTTCTTGGGATGACTACAAGCTGCTCAACGCCAAACATTGCTATGTTGCGGTGGGATTGCCTACATCAAGTCTTGAAACCCTGAGTTTAAGCACATTGCAGGTAAAGACAATACAGTGGTAGATATGCTATCAAGGGCAAGGTAAGAAGATGAGTCACAGATGATTGATGAGGGAGATGATGTGGACACAAAGTTCTATTCCATCTCTCATGTCAAAGGTAACAAATCCTGCATGACTAATCCACTTGAATTGTTCTTGAAAGATCTTTATGAAGGTGATTGTATTCTTATTGGAAGATACTTGAGTACTATAACAAAACAGGATGATTGGTCTGAACATGAATTCGAGAGGATACGCAGGCAAGCATATGGTTACTTTTTGAGGGATGGTTACTTGTGGAAGCATCCTAAACAAAAGGGTGCTACACCACAAAGGGTTATATGTAAAAAAAAGACTTAAGTAAAGCTCATGCAAGAGTTTCATGAGAGTCTATGGGCTGGACACAGGGGTGTGTGGGCAACCTTCTCAAAGTTGAAAGAAAAATACTGATGGAAGGGTATGTATAAAGATGTGTCTCAATTTGTAGAATCATGTGTAACTTGTCAAATGTATTCAAATGTCCGACATCGTGATGGATTGCACCCTACATATCCATTAGCCGTGCACTATAAATGGGTTGTGGATCTAGTCACAAAGCCTTTAGGACTTTGGCAGATGAGATACTTGGTTCTTGCACAAGAGGACCTAACTAACCAGGTTGAAGGAAGAGCATTAAGAGCTAAAACCACAGAATCTGTGTGAAAATTCCATCTTGATGAGGTGATTTGCCGTTATGGTTGTGTGGGAAAGATCACTGCAGACAAAGGTGAAATAGATGCCAAAGAAGCAAGGGGGTTCTTTTCTAGATTAGGAATCAAGCCTTCTCTTACTACAGCTTACAACCCTGAAGGCAATGGAAAGAGTGAAAGAGGGTACCCTCCTATCATCAAAGCTTTGGCCAAGGCTTGTGAAGGAAGAGTTGGTGAGTGGCCAAAACTGTTACCATATGATTTATGGGCTGATTGTACAACACATAGCTCAGTAACTGGCTACATGCCTGCGGAGCTAATGTATGGTCAAAAGTTATTGATGCCGATTGAAGATACAATTCCCACATGGAATGTACTACCTTGGCAAGAGGAGCTTAGCAAGGAAGATCTCCTTGCACTGCGTATAAGGCAACTAGAGAGAAGACCTGGAGACATTGAAGCTACAAAAGAATGACTCAAAAACGCAAGGTACAAAAACAAGGACTACTTTGATAAGCGACATTGCTTAGGAGCAAAGCAATTAACAAAGGTGACTGGGTTTTAGTATATGATAGTAGCCTTGATAACCAGCACACAGTCATGCGTAAGTTCTCAAAAAGATGGTTTGGATCGTATGTTGTAAAACATGTACATGAAAATTCTACTTACAGCTTGTCTAAACTAGATGGTACAGAAGTAAAGATTCCCATTGTAGGAAAAAGGATCAAAATGTTTAAGAGAAGAGGAGACAATGATCCAGAAGATGTTGATGAGTAGAAAGAGAAAACCACATGCAAAGATCAAAGTGAATATGAAGCTTTGGAATCATCTAGTGAATAAGAAAGCAAGGAAGATGTACAAGAGGGCTGATCTTACAAAGAGAGAATGTGGCATATATGAGAGGATGTCGTCCTGTGACACGTACATAGTGAGAAGCATGCTACAAGAGTTATCTTGTAACTTTTTAGATACATAATTATATTTCCTATAGTGTACATATGCATATTTAAGTATAATAATAAGCTTTGTATCTCATCCTATTATTTATCTCAAGGGTAACATATTCTTACTTTACCGTCAAAAAATACTATGGAAAAAGTGTCAATAGCTCCGCCTCTTTAACTTGGGGCAAAAGCATTGATTCTTTATTTCTATAGTGTCATTATCATCTTACACCCTATCTAGATCCTATATCTAGGGTAAATTTCAATATATATATATTCTATGTATTTTTCTTATTTTTCTTATATTTATTTTTAAATAGCTACTAGGAGGGAATCAAATCCTAGTGGGACACTAGGTAGCATGATCTCAAAGATACCTATGTTTTAATGCATTATTGCAAGCATGATTACAAAGCTTTGTCAAGGAGCAATCTCATGCTTTCATATGGCATGAGGTGTCCATTGGAATCAAATAAAAGTCTAGGCTAAGGGGACCACAAGAAGACTTTGCTGCCAAAACTGTACCCTATTTTGATGAATTTTTTACACAAGGTTCCAATCCAAATTGTAAAAAGAATATAGAATGGGAGTTGTAGATACTGAGCTGAATTATCTGCCCATATTTTTACTTTTTTATTTGGAGCCACAGTTGAGGAGATATGATCAAAATACTAGACCCTAGTCTTCCCACATCATGCAGGGACATTTCATTTCCAACTTTTTCAGTTTATGTTCACACTGTCTCTTCTCTTCTTGTGTAAACCCTTGGGGGTTCCCTTCACCTATAAAAGGGGACCTCTTCTTCCTTGAAAACCATTGAAGCATTCAAGCCATTCAAGCCATTGATGAGAGGAATTCATGAGGGAGTGAATAGGAATGCCTAATTGTACTTAGCCATTAACATAAGCCTAAGTTTACACTTTCTCCTAGAGGAAGACTAGCCATTCTTGTAAGCTATCCTTCGAAGATCAACTCTAATCAAAGAAGGTCTTGGACTTGGTGTATCAGTCAAAGTTGAATTCTTTCTTCTTCTTCTCTCTCCATCAAAAATGGTGCCGAAGGGTTTGACAAGTAAGATGTGTTCTACATTGATATTTTGTTGATTCCTTGTTGTTTTCTTTTTCATCTCTAATCCAATATATATATATATATCTAATCTCATCTCCTTAACAAAAACTATCTCTCTCACTCTTAGAAATTCATTCTCTCTACAAATTCTAGATTCTCCTTGCTACAGGTACATCTCTCCCCGCAGTATACTTATTGCCTACGGGCAAGAATAGGGCTTGGGAGGGAAACTTCTCATCTCTTCACTTCTCTCATATCTATATTTCTCACATGCTATCCCAAATGGATAATCCACATGATGAGAATTTATATCGCTTCCACTCTGTATATATTCTATTAGAATTAACGTATGGAAAGGCATTCAAAGAATATAAAATTGTATGGAAAGTGTATCTAATAAAATGGAAAAAGAATTTAAAATGGGAGTCGTAGATACGGAGGCTGAATTTTTTGCCCATATTTTTACTTTTTCATTTGGAGCCACGGTTGAGGAGATACGTTTCTTGGCCAAAGAGAAACACTATTCGTAGCCTGTTTGGTCAGCAAAGATTGAACGCCATTAACTCATCTATTAACCCTTTCATATTACCTATGATACGTTATGACCATAGCCTTGATGTTTTCATTTTTGTGTTGTTTTGATATTCTCTTTTGTGTTCTTTCTTTCTGTGTGTGAGTACAAGAGAGAAAGAATGAAGCTTCTTTGATTGCACTTCCTTCCAAACCCTATACTTCATGGCATCTATGGTTTAACTCCTTCATATAGTTTTTGGAGTTCTCTCACAAACTCTCACAGCCAAAAGCCCGGTGCTTTCCTGGCAAGACCACAAATTTCTTGACAGTGTATCGAAGGAAGGGCCTCCACCTGACACCATGGCAACCTTGCTCTCCCAACACGGTTTGTGAGTACCCACTCCTAGAAGGCACGGGGGTCGTGCATCATACCGAACACTGCCGCGGTAGCCTTGAAGAACCCTAAACCGCGGTAGCCTTGAAGTACTCTTCAATGGGAAGTTCCCACGTATACAAGTTTCCTGCTTTTTTTTAATAAAAAAACAGAAAGAAGCCTACTTCCTTCCATAATTTGAGGCTTTATAAGATTAAAAATCTAGGTTTATTTTGATCCTTGCCCCCCAACCCCAAAACTCTTTCTCTCTCTCTCTCTCTCTCTCTCTCTCTCTCTCTCTCTCTCTCTCTCTCTCTCTCACACACACACACACACACACACACACACACACACACACATTGTCATTTATGCATGGCTAGGGCTTGGGGAAAAATATGTTTGATTTATCCAAAGCATGTTCAAAATGAAAGATGGTTGGCTCAAATCCTTGCAAGAAGGTTCTCAAGCAGGTTCAAATTATGGATTTTTTAGTGATAATATAGCATTTGTGGTGACCCAAAACCCCTCAAATTTTTAGTAAGCCATCTTGTATACGTATGAAAAGGTTCCAAAACCAACTCCACAAAACACTTGCTTTGCACAACCCCCCACCCCCCGCGCGACCAACAACAGGCACACACATTGTGACATTGTGTATATGACAGAGAGGGTGAGAAAGCCACATTCCAAATCTTATGCACATGCGCGTGGGTGTCAGAGAGAGGGGCACACATTTTGAATCTCTGTGTGTGTCTGTGCGAGAGAGCCAGGCACATTTTGTGCGCATGTGTGTGAGTGAGAGTGGAAGCAAAGTTAGCCAACCTCAATCTCTCTCTCTCTCTGCAGATGCGACGTGTCACCGCGTATTTGGTGTCGCTTTGTCAGGGGGCCCTCTGCAGATTCGAGCAATGGCAACCTTGGTCCTCGAAGACTTAAAAGACGAACTCGAGCCTTTGAGCTTGATTTTGACCTAGGCTTTTAAAATGGAGTTTTTTTTATTTTTATTTTATGAACTCGCCGAGTTACGTGGCACGCGACGTAACTTGCTCATCTCAAAAATGCATCCGAAGTAACTTGAGCTTTGCCACGTACATGGCATTTCCAATAAGTAGCACCACGTAACTTGCCGAGTGACGTGGCGTTACCTCTTGGCAATGCCACATAATTCACCATGGCAAAGCTGACGAGTTGTCGGGTTTGCATGCCACGTAACTCGCCAAATTACATGGCCATGCCACATGGACATATGCGTGGAAAGACCACATCAATCAGTGAGTTATGTGTCATTACCAAGCATTAACTCGATGAGTTCTAGCTGTGTACCACACGTTGTAATCTCGTGCTTCGGGATCAAGGGAAGCTCGACGATTTAGTTGCATCATAGATGTCACGGTTGGGTGCGGACTGTGGGAAGTGGGTACAGTCTATCTTGCATACACCCAAGTGTATGTGGTTTCATGAAAGAGACCCCCATGCTTTGCATCCTTCAAAAATAGCCATAGCTTTTTTGCCCTACCCAAGTTGGTCATATCCCATGATCAGTGCATTCCAAGAGACGACACCCCGCACATGAAGCTCCTTAAGCACTTTATGTGCTTTATGAAGTGCACCACATTTGGCATACATAACAACCAAGGTAGTTCCAAGCATGACATTTTCGTTCAATAATCCCTTACTAGCAATATCATTGTAAATTCTTTTGCCCATATCAGCAAGTGCAAGTGTGCATGATTGCATTTGGCCCGTTTCTTTAAGATGCAAATATATGTGATTGCATTGGAGAGACACCCTCACTTTGCATCCACCAAAAATAGCCCTGATCTTCTTGGCCTTGCCCAAGTTGGGCATATGCCGCAATCACTGCATTCTAAGAGACCACATCCCACACATGAGGATCTTCAAGAACTTTCTTTTCTTTATGAAGTGCACCAAATTTGGCATACATGTCGACCAAGAGAGATGACATTTTCCTTCAACAACCCTTAAGACTAACAATATCATCATGACTTATTTTGCCCATATAAACAACTACAAAAGTATGTGATTGCATTTTTCCCTTGCCTTCCAGATTCAAACATATGTGATTGCATTGTAGAGACACCCTTGCTTTGTATCCACCAAAAATAGCGCATAGCTTCTTGTCCCTACCCAAGTTGGGCATATCTCATAATGAGTGCAATCTAAGAAATGGCATCCCCACAGGAAGCTCTCAAGCACTTTCTATGCTTTATGAAGTGCACCACATTTGGCATACACGTTGACCAAGGCATTGTCAAGAATGGTGTTTTCTTTCAACAACCCCTGACTAACAATATCATTGTGAATTATTTTTGCCATATCAACATCTTGTTTAATGCCACATGCCATCAAGGTGCAAGTGTAGTTGATTGTATTTGGAGAGATGCCCTCTCTCTACATCTACTGAAAATAGCCCAGACCTTCTTGAGCCTAAGATTGACCCTGGTGGACATATCCTGCAGTCAATACACTCCATGAGACAACATCTCGGATATGAATCTCATCAAACACTTTTGGTGCTTTATGAAGCGCACCACATTTGGCATACATGTCAACCAAGTCAGTAACAAGCACGATCTTTTCTTTCAGCAACCCCTGACTAACAATCTTATCATGAATTATTTTTCCCATATCACTAGGGGAAAGTGCACATGGTTGCATTTTTCTCTTGCCTTCAAGGTGCAAGCATATGTGATTGCATCGGGGAGAGACACACTTGTTTCCTATCTACCAAATATGCCCAGAGCTTCTTGGCCCTATGCAAGTTGGGTATATCCAACAATAAGTGCATTCCAAGAGATGACATCCTAGGTATGAAGCTCCTCAAGCACTTTCTATGCTTTATGAAGTGCACCACATTTGGCATACACATCGACTAAGGCATTGCCAAGCACGGAGTTTTCTTTAAACAACATCTGACTAGCATTATCACCGCAGATTCTTTTGTCCATATTAACATCTTGTGCAATGCCACATGCCATCAAGGTGCAACTATAGGTGATTGCATTTGGAGAGATTCCCCCTCTCTGTATTTGTTGAAAACAGCCCAGAGCTTTGTGATCACGATCTTGCTCGACATACCTTGCAATCAATGCACTCCATGAGACAACATTACGGATAGGAAACTCTTTGAGGACCTATTAGCACATTCTTTAAGTGAGATCACCAAAGAAGGACTTATTTTGGTCCCCTCCGTGTTTGCATGTTTAGTAGATATTGTTTCTTTCTTGGTGTTGCTTTGTGCTCACAAAACCATTGTGTAGCGGATATCGTTGCTTTGTCCATGTTTGCTTGTGTAGTAGATATTGCTACTTTTTTAGCATTGCTTTGTATTAAAAGAAGCATTGGTGCTTAGAGAGAGTACATCGAATGCTATATGACACCCACAAACCTGCTCTAGAATACACAGTTGGTGGCCCCTCTAGTGTCACTCGAGGACGAGAGAAGCCCACATTGGGCATTGCTAGAAAATAGTCCTCAAAATGGTGATTTGCACCCTATGGGTGATGGGCCTCGGCCTCTTGCATTCAACTTCCTCTACTCTAAAAACTACTCGTTCCAGGAGCCTTGCAAAGTTGCAGGCCCCAATTTTTTTCGTTTTTCTCTGTCTCTCTCTGTCTCTCTCTCTCTCTCTCTCTCTCTCTAACTTGCTATTCTTGCTCTCTCCCAGGGCACACTCGTCAGATGATGAAGAGGGAGACATGTGTCTAGGGGACAAAGTCCCTCCCCCTTTTATGTATAGTATAGATTTCAACAACCCCTAACTATCAATATCATCTTAAATTCTTTTGCCCATATCAGCATCTTGTGAAATGCCACATGCCATCATGGTGCAAGTGTTGGTGATTGCATTTGGAGAGATGCCCTCTCTCCGCATCTGCTAAAAAATAGCCCAAAGCTTCTTGACCTTCATCTTGTTGGGCATATCCTACAATCAATGCACTCCACAAGACAATATTGTAGAAAGGAATGTTGTTAAGGGCCTCTTAGCATAGTCGTTAACACTAGTGTGGTAACCTAACAAGACATAGAAGTTTCCTTTTAGGGTTTTGGAAAAATTTCCAAACCCATAGTAGATCCACTCATTTTGGAAAATCCTTTCATGAGCTTATATGTCAAGGACTACATATGGAAAAAATGAGAAACTTGTAAAATTTCTCATCTCTTGGTCACAACAAGCCTCCAAAGTTGATGGATCAACAATCATATTTTATGGTTGATTTCATATAAATGAGACTAGGGATTTTTGTAGGACATGAGATAAAATTCCTTTTTAACTTCAATGGGTTGGTGATGAAAACATATAGATATAGTTGCTTTTGACTCACTTTTTTTTAAGCAAAAAAAAAAGTTACAAAAAAGTTACATTTTTGCCGTTATGCATACCTATCATCGAAGTTTCTATAGTCACGCTCAATAGAGATACTAGATACATGTTTTCTTAGTTTCATTTGGGCCTTTGGACTCAAAAGGAACCTTGGATCATGTCAAAAGAATAATAAATCTCTTACCAAGTGGAACCTTAGGGACAATGATGAAGTGCTAAATACAACAAACATAGAAAAAATTGGGTTTAGCATTATGACCTTTAGAATTCCATCAAAATTACTCAATATCTAGCCAAACTTTTAGTTTATCATTAGATATGGTTACTACCTAAAAAATAGTCATAATTGACCTAAGAAACTAGCAATGTTGAAAAAGCTATACTTGCTACACTAGAATGTCTCATATTCTTTTGCAAGTGAAAAAGTTAACCATCATCATTTATTATGAAATATAGGGTATTAGGTGCCCCAAAACTCAAGGAAAATTAGTTTTATGTTACACATGCCACTTAAACAGTCAAAATTGCACTTGGATATCAAGAAAGCCACCAAAAAAATCATAAAAAGGGCTAAATTTGCCCAAAAAATAGGATTAGGTCATTAATGTAATTTGGTCATAACTTTCAACTTTAACACTTAATTCTCCTAGGAAGCATCAAAACATGTTGAGAACTACTAAGGCTAATCCTCTATCAATATAGCCCTCAAAAACATGAATTTTTAGAGTGGTATAGCTGCAAACCTTTGGAAAAAAAAGCCAAAAATAGGACTCGTTTATTCACACAGTTTAGGTTCACAAATGTTGTGCAAGAGTAAGACTAACCGTGATATCAATATTTCAAAAAAATGTAAAGTTTTCTTCAGCTCATAAGGCAGCTTTGTGGATATATAGCACCTAGAAAATCATTTTCAAACTCTTCAAATAATTTAAACAAAATGTCACTTAACAGGACATAGAAGTGTCATGTTACCAGTCTAGTGTTAAGTGAGCTGACACAAGAACGGATTATTCTCTTCCCCACCATGTTTGCTTGTGTAGTGGATATTGTAGCTTTCTTGGCATTGTCTTGTGTTTAGAAAACCAAGTGTAGAAGATAGTATTGCTTTGTCCATGTTTTCTTATGTAGAAAATATTTCTAATTTCTTAGAACTTCTTTGTATTAACAAAACCATTGGTGCTTAGAGAGAGTGCATGGTACCACTACCCAGCATCACAAAACTTGATTTTTTAGAACTTCTCTCTATTAACAAAAACATTGGTTCTTAGAGAGAGCCCATGGTACCACTATCAAGCATCCCAAAACTTGCTCTAGAATACAAAGTTAAAAGTACCTATAGGTTAGCTCATGGCCAAGATAGAGCCCAGATCGGGCATCATTGGAAAATAGCCCTCAGAAGGGCAATCTACACCAGCACATGGGAGTTTGGTCTTAAGCTCTTACATGCAACCACCTTTGTGTTCAAAACCAAGACTCTCTTGGTGCAAGAGCCCCATAGGCCCCAAACTTTACCATTCTTCTCTCTCTCTCTCTCTCTCTCTCTCTCTCTCTCTCTCTCTCTCTCTCTCTCTCTCTCTCTCCTAACTTGTTGTTCTTGCTTTCTCCTTGTTTGTTTAGGGTACACCCAACAAATGAAGCATAGGGAGACACATGTACAAGGGGGGAGGAGGGGGGAAATCCCTGGCCATATAAAAGCATCAAATTGTAGGCCATAGATGATGCATGTCCCAAGAATCATTAATGTATGTGTAATGTAGTTTTCCTATCCTCCACAACTTTAGAGGGACGCAAACCCTCTGCAACCAAAACAAAAACTAGACCTTTTTTAGCTTCTTTCAAGCCCACTACCCAAATAAACAATAGGTTATCCCAACAACCTTGGAAGCCCATACTGCAAAAGATTGAATTTCAACTTCCCTTTGAGGAGGAGGAAAAATAAATCAAACATTATTTGACCCACACCATGACCAACTCCCCATAGTTCTCCATGGCACTCTCTACTTTTGCTCTTCCTATGTATAATGGGGCAAGTGCAACAAGATGATCTAGCCTCGTCAATGTATGGAGACATTCATTCATATTCAAACCTATCCATGTACTTTTAATCTTCGCAAAGCCACTATGACACTTTCTTCAATGCCCAAGTTAGCTAGTGCAAGAAGCTCAAGGTTGAAAAATATAGCAAGGCCAATAAGGAGAAGAGTTGCATGTTGTGCAGCCTTGGATTTCAAAAAGAAATAAAAAACCAATGTGAGTGCTCATCTGAGACCCAAGAGAGATGCTCTCTCTCTCTCTCTCTCTCTCTCTCTCTCTCTCTCTCTCTCTCTCTCTCTCTCTCTCTCTCTCTCTCTTGGGGGTTCCATCGTTGCAATAGCTCCAATGATCAACAAAATTGTCAATACGGAGGGATGAGCTACCCGGCTAGGGCATGAAAACACTCACACAATTATTGAGCTAATCATGCCAACACAAATGGTTAACTCTATGAGGTGAGTTTCTCGGCCTATGGAGGAGATAAGACGCAATGGAGGGCAATCTCCACATCCACTTCTCTTCACCTCCAATCAACTCAATCACACACACTATGATTGCAAGATGCACACAAAACTAATCCTACCATGCAACAAACTAATCACAAGCACACACACACATAGATCTATTGAGCGCCACACTCCAATCAAACCTACATGCACACACAAGCAAAAGAGGACAATCACACAAGATTAGAGAGGGATCAACCACTAATTAGTTAAGATCTAGTTAATATAAGCATCATAGGCAATCGTAAGAAGCATGAGGGAGGCATAGTGAAAGAGAATGAATCATTGATTAGTGTTAATCAAGTCTCACGAGCAAGGAGAAGCTCAAGGACTCCATAGGCACACACCTCAAGATCTCTCACCAAAGAGTGCTCTCAAGTATTGAGCTTGAGAACCCCTAATTTCTTTTACACATTGCCTTATGTACCTAGGGTAAAAATATGCAATGTCCGGGCGCCCAAGGCCTTTAGGGCTCCACCACTTAGTGAATCTGCTACCTAGGCACACTAATTAACCTGTTCTTTACAGCTTGGAACTCCCATTGAGCCTGCAACACATTAAAATATTACAATGGCTTGAAATAAGTCCGGAATTTACAATACGTGACCATTTTGGAAAAATATGAAAAATGTGTAACTCCACTCTTTACTTCTTTTTGTATTCATCCTCGATGTGCATCCGTATGTCTTCGGTCTTTAACATCTTTTGTTAACTAACATTGACTTACTTAACATTCCCCCCTTCGATTTTAGTGCCCGTCATTGGGCACTATTTAAAAGTGTCCGCGAAGGCTGTGGAAGGTTTTTGATTGTTTTTTGATGGGCTGATCGTCTTCATTTTTTGTTGGATTTGTTGATGAGGTTCAATTTGCTGCAGCATCTTCATTGGTTCAAATATGTTTGATGTGAGAAATGATGTTGCAATTGTCATAATAATCAATATCTAATTCTCCTAAATGATTTTCTCATGTTAAACTGATCATTTAATATGGGGAAGTGCCAGGGGAGAAAAAGCTAGAATATTGGTTAAGCTAGCAAACCGGCCACAATAGGGATCCAAAGGAAGGAAAATAGGGATCCAAAGGGGGGGCCATCTGCAAAAGATCCATGTGCAAAAATGGGCTAAAAAGACCCTAAGGTTTGACCCATTAAGACTTCCAAAATTCTAAGGTTCCAAAATTCAAAGGTTGTGTCCAAAGGTCAACCATAGGGGAATTGGATGCTTTGTGTGTGTCCAAAAAAGTCTTTACACATCCCTACTTAGGAGGGGGCAATCCTTGCTTGTAGGGGATGAGAGAGAAAGTCACACACACACACACAAGCTCCCTTTACACAAAGGGAATGAGGGACACATGTCAGCTCCCTAGCCCAGATGCCCACAAGGTGTACCCAATTTCTATTGGATGGCCTTGGAGGTGGACCAATGAGAAGTGATGCTATCCATCCCATGTGTTTGTTTTTCTGTGTTGATTTACTATCTTTAATACAAACCGGATCATTGACTTTGACTAAACTGCTCGTAACAAACACTTGCTTGACTATCTTTTCCTTTCTTGAGTACTTGGGCTGAAATATCTTTGCTTTTTTGGGTGTCTCCTTAGAGGTTTTAGTTGGGTCAGCAATTGACTTGAAGTTTTGAAATCCTAACTTACTTGAAGAAGCTGATCCATGAGGGTTGTTTGATGTAGAGGCATATTCTGTCACACCTTCTTTGCTAATCGGTGGAGGGTCCACTTTAGCTTTACCTTTTTTGCAAGATTTGTCTTCAATTTTTGTGACTTTTGTAGCTCTGAATCTAGCATTAATGGTACCTGTAAATGTGTTGTTGGCTACCTCTTGTAAAAGAGAGTATTAGCATTTTATCTTCTTTGTAGGCTTTGTGTTGGTCTAACCATTGATGTCCAAGGATGACATCTGCAAGCATTTCCTTTGAAGGCTTTACCTAAAACTTTACTTGCTCTTCATGATTTTGGATGCTAAGGGTAGCAACCATTTCTTTTTGACTTGTAGCCTTACTCATGATTTTCCTGTTATCTGGCTTGTCTTGAGTAATCTCTAGAATGCTCTGGATGTTTTCTGCAACCATATTGCACTTTGCTTCTTTATCCAATAGAGCATTGCATCTGACACTTTCTCCTTTTGTACTGGTGAGAACTATAGATATTCTCATTGTTGGCTCTATTGAATATTTTTCTCTTGCTCTTGCCATGGTCTCATCTTGATTTAGCTGTATCTTTATGGAAGGTGGCTTGAGACTCTGTTTTCCAATCTGATTTACATCAGCTAATTTAGTTGGCAATGTTAGGACTTCTATTGCTTCTTGGTTGTCTGCAACGTTGTTCTTCTTTACTTCTGGCTTTGGTGGCATTCTCTGCTCAATAGCTATCGTGGTTGCTCTTTGTTATATTTGATCTGCACTTGCTATTGCTTGCTTTGCTTTAAGCTCTTTTAAAGTTCCGTTTGATGGAGATGAATCATCTTCAATAAGAGTTTCTTTGATATTAATATCCATTTTAACTGTGCTTGAGGACCTTGTGCTATAATCCACCGGTGACCAGTCTTGGTCTTCATTCTTTGTTATCTTTGAAGATTGCATCTTTATTGAACTCTGTATCTCTAGGACCTTTTGGGCCATTGGCATTCCCATTATAATGTCGTCTGGCATATCTTTTACTGTGATCACATGGAATTGGGCTATGATGATCTATGAACTTACTTCAATGGGGTGGAGATGATTCCTTCGCATTCTTCTTGTTTGTTTCCAAATATGCTCACAAATTCATGAGCATCTTCTAGATGTGGTTGGCCACATTTCCAAGTGCAAAAAGACATGAGGTTCTTGTCTAACTCAAAATCTAGCTTTACTTCACTTGATAGCTTTTCTTCATTTTCACCAACAATGTTGAACTTGATCGTCTTAGGATTCGTGTCTGAATTGACCGCTTTTGTTGTGGCAGCGTCCTTTGGTTGAGATTCATCTACATTTTCTTTGCTTTGACCACCTGCTTTTATTGATGTTGGCTCCATTGGCTGTAATATTACACATTTTTACAATTGTAGAGCATTGTCCACCTGCATCTGAGTAGCCTTTGATCTTAATAGATCCACTGTACTTTCTGGTAGAATCTGTCTCTTTGGAGGAGATTTTGGTGGTGACCTTTGTGTAGCTTTTTGAACTTTATGTTCTTTTGACTTTGACTTTTTTGTCACCTATTCTGGCAGCTTAAGACTTTGCATCATCTTCAGATAGTCTTTGACTTTAGTCTTACCATCCAGAGGGGTTTGTACAAGGTCATGAACCTGTTGGCATTCATTGCCATCTGCATCTTGATATACATATGTGAGCTTGGTCACGTGTAATTGTTTGAACACTATTGGATTTCTCGGCTTTTGACTCTGATCTGTGGAGATCAGTTAAAACTTTTGTCCCTAATGGTCTTCATAGAGGTATTTATCTGTAGACTCTAATGAAATCTGGGTCAATTGGAAACTCCCAACAACCATATGATCTTTCAGTAATTTTTGCTTTGAAGAGGTCTATTGGCTAGAAGCTTTAGGGCTTCTAACTGCTGTTGTGGTTCCTGATACATCAGCTGATTTTGATGGATTTGCATCTCCCCCCTTCCTAGGGCGATCACTATTGCCTGCTTCATTGTAAGAGTTCAAAATTATTTGGCTCTGGTTTAGTCTCATCTTTTGGGGCTGTGAAGGTACACTTTGGGTAGCATTGTTGATGTTTGGCATTTGTAAGCCTTCTGCATAGTTTCCTATGTATCTTTGTGAAACATGACAAATTATTCCCCAAGTCAAGCTGTAGATAACATTATCTTTGCCTTGATATTGTCTATCCGATGGGTCTCCTGTGATATGAGCTTCTATGGTTTCAGGACCTAAGGCATCATAGATGCTAGACTCTCGTCTATATCTACGACTGTTTTGGTCAAAGTATATATTTGTTTGGTCACAGTATGAAAGTTTGATTTTTGATGGAGGAGAGTTTCGTTTTGAACAGATTTCTTGTTTCACTCGGATAATATCATTTAGCTCTAGAGAGGATGTGCTATAATAGATTCTTTCCTTTGAAATGAACCATCCTTTCTGGTCCATCACTGGACGCACTTCTACGAACTGGTATGGGGGTCGTTCAAACACTGGTTGATCCTTTTTGTACAGTTGCCCTTTTTGGTCTACATAGTGTGCATATGAATTATGGGTGCCATACAAAGCTAACAGCATTATGTTTGATGTGTCCCTTAGACTTGTGAATGATTACAAACTTGTGGTAGTGGATGAAAAATCATTTGCAAACCTAACAGTCTTTTCAACATTCGGTGATATCTGGACACCTTGACCAAATTCATGCAGGAATTTGTTGTTCAAAGAATCAATTTTAAGCTTTTCAGGTGCCAGTGCATCTTTATGCTGATTTTGAACTTGCAGTGTTTTTACTGGTGCTTCTAATGGTAATGCAAAATCATCAAATTGCATTAAAAGTGACGAGTTAAATTCACTTACATCGAGATTCGCATTTCCAATTTTCTTTGTACCTTGCTTGGCAGTTGATGTGTCCTTGTTGTCTTGATTTCTTAGACAATCTTCAAAAAAGTGTCCACCTCTTCATCCACATTCTGAGCAATAAACCATGACTGGTGGTATTTCAGGTGGTTGTGTCATGTCAAGATCTAGTTGAGAAGTTTCTGCTTCTATGTTGGCCAAGTTTTCGGCATCTTCTTTTAAAACACTAAGCATCAAGCTGTAGATTGCTCTGTCTTGACCTTTGTACCGTCTTTGGCTTGGTTCTCCAATCAGACTGGCTCCTATGGTTGATCTGTTGGATCTTGCAATTTTGGTTCTCAATTATAGATCTAACCATTGTAATCCATGTACAATGACCCTGATTGCATATGCACTAAATGTATGTTTTGCTAGCTTGTGTAGATTTTTGGATAACCTCTTGGGTCAATTTTTTGCACTTCTATCTACACTTCATCTTTGAGCTTGCCATACCTGGCTCCACTAAAGTCTGTGAACATTTGGGAGTTCTCTGAATCTGGTGTTACCCTGATCAATAGGATCTTGGCTCCTGTGCTTTTATTGCTCATAAGATACATGTGACCTTCGGAATCTGTGCACAAGACTTTATCTCCATTGTAGCCATAAAGCTGCAAAATTTGCTCTGTCGTAGTTGTGCCTGTGTTGTCACTGCTACTAGCTTGCTTTGTTGTACTTGAACTCTCGGCTCGGTTTGAGTCCATGTTGGATGGTTCTACAAAAACTGTCTCCTAGCAGATTTTGGTGTTGATTAGAAAAATTTTTGATGCTCGTACTAGCCTAATCTGCAATCACATGTGAGTTAAATCCATGTTCGTTCGACTGGAAGCTCAATTTGCAATGCTAGACTTGCACCTGCTTGTTTTGCTTGCTTTTTTGGCTGATCTGATTCGCTTTTGTGCTGTATAATTTTTGACAGTGTATTTTTTCCGGTGTTTTTTGCTTTTCGGCCTCGTTTAGGCTTTTTTTGGCACTTTCTAGCACTTTTTGCGACTTTCTTTTTTCTTTTCTTAAATTTTTATGAAATTTTGAATTTTCTAAAAAATTTAGTATTTTTTTGATTTTTTTGAAAAGGTTTTGATTTTTTATATTTTTTGGTAATTTTTTATTTTTTTGTGATGTTTTTGAAGGTTTTATGGATTTTATAATTTTTTGGGATTTTTAAAATCAATTTTGGATTTTTTAATGATTTTTTCTGAGTTTTTATGAATTTTTTATGTTTTAGGGATTTATCTGTGTCACTTTTTTTATTTTTACAAATTTTTGTGATTTATTTGTGAATTTGTTATTTTTTTCAAGAATTTTCTAAGAGTTTTTAATTTTTTGTAAATTTTTCTATGTGTTTTTAATTTTTTCTAGAACTTTTTAAACTCTTTTTTGATTTTTTATGAGTTTTCTAAAGGGTTTTTAATGTTTATGAGATTTTTCTTTTTTTATGAGTTTTTTACCAATAATTTGTATGAGTTTTTTCTCTTTTATTCTTTCTGCAAATTTTTATTTGATTTTTGTGATTTTCCATTTTGTGTTTTTGTAATTTTTTATTGGTTTTTATTTTTTATATCTTTTTTGTTTGTTTTCTTTGTTTATTATTTTTTGAAATTGAAATTAACAAAAACAATTTAAAAAAATACTTACCTGCTTTTACCTCTGGGCTGCACGCCTGCGGGCTTAACAGAGCTGATGGCGATGCTTTGACCTCGGAGAGGTCTGTAGTGTGAAGCGAGGGCAGTGGGCGCGATGATTGCGGGACCAGCAGGCGCGCCAGGAGAGGGCAGTCCTCGCACGCCTAGGCAGTGGGCACAGACATGGCGCCGGCAGAAGAAGACAAGAGGAGAGAGAGAGAGTGAGACAAGAGAGAGAGAAATATAGAGAGTGCACACGTGGGGGGTGCAGCACGGCAAGCGAGAACTTTAGAGAGAGAGAGAGAGAGAGAGAGAGAGAGAGAGGGAGAGAGAAAATAAGTTAGAGAGGGAGAGAGGGTGAGGGGGTTAGAGAGAGAGAGAGAGAGAGAGAGAGAGAGAGAGGGAGAGTGAGATTGGGAGTGTGTGTGTGTGTGTGTGTGTGTGTGTGTGTGTGATGGGTTGGTGTTCACTCGGAGTGAGAAGAAGAAGAAGAGTTGTCGGCCCGTGGGAGAAAAAAGAAGAAGAAGAAGAGTATTTTATTGTCGGCAAAAATTATCGCAAGAGATTGTAATGATCTAGTCGAGGAAGTTTTTTTTTAAAAATGCGCCGCAAGGCAAGGCGTCGAGCTCAAACCAATTTTTTATTAAATTTTTAATTTTCAAACGTCCACAAATGCCAAAAATAGGCCAGAAATCACCCAAAAATCTAGAAAATCCCAAAAATTGCCAAAAAAGTCCAAAAAATTTCCCAAAAATTTTAGGAATCTTAAAAAAGTATATGCAATCACAATTGAACACTTTCGACACGCAAAAGCACACCAAAATAGTAGTTTTTACCAAAAAAGCAGGCCTCAAAAATAGCAAAACGCTCAAAAACTCGACCATGGAAGGCACAAATGCGAACAAAATGATGCCGTAAATACGCGCACACAAAAAAGCTCGTAAAAATTGCAAAATTTCAAATTTTTTTGGCATTAAGCGAAATTAATGCAAAATTAGTTTAAAAATTGCCAAAAATTTGCAAAAATTGTCCGAAAAATACCCAATTTTTTTGTAGAAAATCTCCACACATAGGGGATTAGTGAAACCAAATAAAATCACACAAATCACATCAATACAATTGCCAAACAATTTCATCAATAAAATCAAAACTAGGCAATTAAACCGGCAAAATTAACGACAAAATTAGGTCAAAAAATGACGCAATAGGAGTGTGTAAATCCTTGTTTTGAGCACAAAAATGCAGCAATTATCCATTACACACATCAATCATGCAAATTAAACACTTTTTAGGCACACACACACAGACACTAATAAAATTGGCAGTTTTTACCAATCTTTTGGTGCGCACACAAAAGAGTTAAACTTGACGAATTTGCAATGTGACTTCATCATTAGTTGGGCATACAAATCAATCATCACAATTGAAAAATCACTAAGCACACATTGATTTTCGATGCACAAACATGGGCAAAATAGTGCACACACACCTAAAATTAGGCGTACACACACTCAACTAGAATGCAACCACACTTGATTTTAGTGCACACACACTTGCAATTGACCATCCAAGCATGTAATTAACTCAATTAGGCACCCAATTAGCAATCTAAAATCACCAATTAGCAATTGAACTTATCAAAATCATGCGCCACCAAATCTTAAAAATTTGGCATTACGACGGCATGAAAACGAACAATCGAAAAACTTTCCATCCAACATAGCATCAACATTACATTGCATCATGGTGGGATCTTTACACAATTCTACACATCCTTAGATTATAGGGAGGTTGAGAATACCACCTTGATTACCTTTTCATTAAAGATCAATTGAATGATCGAATGCTCCAATCCTTCATAGCAAATTAGTAAGTTAGCAATAATTAGTCAAATTAGCAAGGGATTAGTGTGAATCTAGAGTAAGTAGACACACAATTGGTAAAAATACGGTGACACATTAGAGAACTATGAACACGTTGCTTCATGCACACACATCCAAAATCCACAAAAACATAAATACACAAGTAAAATTAGTGAGGGAACGCATTCGATTATGCTGCAATTACACTAGTGTAGGCCATTGTCCCCGGCAACGGCGCCAAATGTTGGGGGTTCCATCGTTACAATAGCTCCAATGACCAACAAAATTGTCAATACAGAGGGATGAGCTACCCAGCTAGGGCATGGAAACACTCACACGATTAGTGAGCTAATCATGGCAACACAAATGGTTAACTCTATAAGGTGAGCTTCTTGGCCTATGGAGGAGCTGAGCCGCAATGAAGGGAAATCTCCACATCCACTTCTCTTCACCTCCAATCAACCCAACCACACACACTACTGTTGCAAAACGCACACAACACTAATCCTATCATGCAACACACACGCATAGATCTATTGAGCACCACACTCCAATCAAACCTACATGCACACACAAGCAAAAGAGAAAAATCACACAAGATTTGAGAGGGATTAACCACTAATTAGTTGAGATCTAGTTAATCTAAGCATCATAGGCAATCATAAGAAGCATGAGAGAGGCATAGTGAAAGAGAATGAATCATTGGCTAGTGTTAATCAAGTCTCACGAGAAAGGAGAAGCTCAAGGACTCCATAGCCACACACCTCAAGAGCTCTCACCAAAGAGTGCTCTCAACTAATGAGCTTGAGAACCCCTAATTTCTTTTACACATTGCCTTATGTACCTAGGGTAAGATTATGCAATGTCCGGGTGCCCAAGACCTTTAGGGCTCCACCACTTACTAAATCTGCTACCTAGGCACACTAACTGACATGTTCTTTATAGCTTGGAACTCCCATTGAGCCCGTAACACATTAAAATATTACAATGGCTTGAAATAAATCGAGAATTTACAATACGTGACCATTTTGGAAAAATGTGAAAAATGTTTAACTCCAATCTTTACTACTTCTTTGTACTCATCCTTGATGTGCATCCATATGTCTTCAGTCTTTAGCAGCTTCTGTTAACTGACGTTGACTCAATTAACTCTCTCTCTCTCTCTCTCTCTCTCTCTCTCTCTCTCTCTCTCTCTCTCTCTCACACACACACACACACACACACACACACACACACACACACACACACACACACACACACACTTTGTAGAAGGCAGGGACCACCTCTAGCAAGCGGCTGGCGAGTACTAGAGGCTTCCAAAAGTAGTAACTAGAGAGTTAACAGGGTAATCGATAGTGCATAATCAATCAAACACCAATCTGAGAACCTATAAATAGGATTGAGTATTCATTTTTGGGTGACGTGTCACACCTTGTAATCTCTCTCTCTCTCTCTCTCTCTCTCTCTCTCTCTCTCTCTCTCTCTCTCTCTCTCTCTCTCTCTCTCTCTCTCTCTCTCTCTCTCTCTCTCTTCTTGTGCACTTAATCGTTGATCTTTTATAATCCCAAAGTCCTATTACTCTATTTGGAGCTATTTACTGGCATACTTGTCCTTTCTAGTGTTACTACTACCAGTTGTACTCTGATTAGTCTTCTAAATAAAATTCCAGTTCTAGTCTCTGTGTCTATCATCATTTTATTTCCAATTCTCCCTTCCAATATTTTGAAGTCTGATCTGATCGTTTTGAGTAAGATATCACTAAATCTAATTACCAACCTAGAATAGTTGTGTGAACTTATCTAGCTCGTTCCATTTTCGCGATCACGGTGGTTTGAGCCACATTTCTCTAAGACAAACAAACTACCTCCCAACTAGTATCAAAGCTACTGTATATCATTGATGGCACCTAGAAGAAGCACACGAGGTCATTGAACAACCACTCGATTCAAGGAGAACCCAAATCAAGTCAATCCAAATACAAAGGAGACGGAGCCACGATCTGAGACTTATCAGCAACCCAGGAAGGAGACTAATGTTGCTCTAGGAGGGGGCATTGTCGAGGAATCACGAGATTCCCAGCATTCCAGTCCTTCCAGGTGAAGGAGGATAGAATCGGTTGAGAGAATGATTTTGTTTCACAAATCTTACAAAAGTCACAAACATAATGACGAAAAAGAAGTCATCAATCATTGCATAAGGCGACTAAGAGGAGAGTGGAACATACAGTCTCAGAGATAGAAAGAAATAAATGTGACACTGATACTGATCAATATAATAGGCAGAAACCTAGAGACAACAATCCAACACACAAAGTCAGCACCAGTCGGGGCAATGAACATTCCAACAATCTTAAGATTTCTTTTTCATTATTCAAAAGTGGCAAAAGGGATGCTCTTGATAAGCCTTTGAGAAATACGCAAAACTGAAGCACATTGATGAAGCTGAATGGGGGGAATAATTCCCACAAACATTGAAGAAAGAAACTCAAAAATGGTACTACCATTACCCAACTTACAGACTGAAGTCATACATCAAGCTCGTTAAGGCATTTAAATTGGAATATTCAGACAATAGGAGAGATGAATACATTTTTTGCGAGCTTGATAAGATTAAGCAAGGAAAGTTGTCAGTCAAATAATGTGAAAAAAATCAAGGAGCTAACCAAACAACTTTAAGCACCTCCCTCAGAGAAACGAATGTGAGCTTGGTTCTTGAACGGATTTTGGAGTAAGAAATTGAGAGAGCAAGAAGACCAATGCCAAGTAGGAAACTCAATCCTTTGGTACAATGGATACTAAAACTGGAGAAACATGCTAAAAAAGGAAGGGGCCATATGAGAATACATTCTAGTGACAATGATTCTTCTACGAAAGAAAGCTTTGGGTTCAATTCTAGTTCGAGTTCGAGTTTGAGTTCATCTAATACTGAATCAAATGATAAAGATAAAGTAAAGAAAAAGGGGTCCTGGACCATGAAGATTGAAGAGATGTCCAGATAGATTGCTGAGATAGCAAAAATGAGACCCTCATTAAAGAAAGGAAAGATATCGTGTTCCAAATATCAATCAAAGGATCACATATTCAATGAATGCTCTCAATGCACATATTGTAAGGATTCAAACAATTGCAAAATCAGAATTCACCATTCAAAGAAGGAGAAGGATATGTTGATGATTATATTCACTAGTCCTGAAGCATATAAGATATATACGACCTGTGCATCTAAAGAATAGTTGGGGTTGGTTGGGAATGGTACCAGAATGGTGCTGGCAGGGGCAGATCCATAGGAGATTTTTGAAAGAAAAATCTAAAATGTTATCAGTGTAGCAAGTATAGCCACTGTGCAACGAAATGTCCTCTAGCAGGAAGAGAGCTAGAGGAGATTTTTGAAATAAGAATTTAAAGTGTTATCAATGCAGCAATTATGGCCACTTTGCAGTGCAATGTTTAGATTCACCCAAGCCATAGGTACTCAAGGGGAGAAATCTTCTGGTTTGGATAGCTACAGCTCTGGCAACAAGCAAGATGAAATTTTTGTGAAGGTCTATGAACACATTTAGAAGCTAACAATAGAACAAGATGACATTAGACACATATATTCTAGAGGCTACAAAATTCATTAGGCAAAAGAGGAAAGTTGAGGCTGAAGCTAGGATTGTGGACTTAGCAGGTTTTTGGGGATGATGAGGTCCCAGCAATCCAAATAGATTACAAGCTGCACAAATAGTGGGAACCTTTATCTGGGGTAATTCTAGATAGAGGAGTAGAAGACTTAGTCAATATTCTCGGTGAGCACCTAAGGAAAAAGCTAGGAATAACGAAGATGAAGCCATCTCCCTTTAGAATAAGGATGGTCAATCAGAGAGTAGTCCAAGCTATTGGGCTTATTGAAAACATGCAGATAAGAGATGGAAGGAGAAGTTTAACACCAGCTTATTGAAAACATGCAGATAAGAGACGGAAAAGAAAGGTTTAAAACCAGCTTTTTGGTACTGGACGTACAAGGATCTTATGGTATGTTTCTAGGAAGGCCATGGCTTAAGGTTGCTGGAGCAATTCATGACTATGCAAACCCTGACAATTCAAGAATCCAACAAAAGAATTTAGATTAAGACAAATAACACCACAAGATGGAGGAAGGCACTGAGACTAGAGGAATTATATAAGAAATGTAAAACTAAGAAGATTGAAAGAGTGCTTGCATCCATGAACATCTTTTCATTAACAGAAATTGATCTTAGCGTGATACAAATGGATAAAGAGAAAGGCTATGAACCAAAAAAGCCAGTGTTATGATCAATTCATTGAGCTAAGGTTTGGAGAACGGATAGTTTGGATTGATGGTCCCTCATCAAAATAGTCAACATAAAAAATGTTCGACTTCAACTTGGAGGAGGAAAATTCAATAGCACTTGCATTGGGTCTACATAATGATCTTTTAGAAGTCAACAACCCTTTCAACAATTACACTCCAAGCATTCAAACTGGAAAAGAAGCAGAATTGATGGCCAAGAGAAAGGGAGGTGGGCCAAACTAGTTACTTCCAGATGATCGAGAACTAGAGGACATGAATCTTGGCTCAAAGAAAAATCCCAGAATGATCAAGATAAACAATCCTCTAAAGACAAAGATTAAAGAAAAGGCCAGGGCATTGTTCCTAAAGTATAAAATGTATTTGCATGGGAACATACGGACCTCAAAGGAGGCAATCCAAAAGTCTTGACAACATCGAATGCCACTAAAGCCAGATGCCAAACCTATTAGAATGCAAAGGTACATAATGAATCCTAACTATGCTAAAAAGGTTAAGGAAGAAATTGAAAATTTTCTTAAAGTTGGGTTCATTATAGAAGTAGCAAGTATAACTAGTTGTTTCCCATAGTGATAATTCCTAAGAAGAATGTGTGTTGACTATAGAATGCTTAATGCCCATACCATTAAGGATCCTTTTCCATTACCATTCACATACATGATGCTAGATGATATTGCAAGCCATGAAATGTATAGCTTCATCGACAGCTATAATGGCTACAATCAACTAAAGATTGCACCAAAATTTGGGCCAAAAAAAAACTTAATCATTGAATGGGGATAATTTATGTATTTAGTGATGTCATTCAGGCTTTGAAATGCTTTGACAACTTTTCAAAAGATCAGACTACAGGGACCTTTATCAGAGGCATAACCTTTTAAAGGATGCAATCATGCAAAAGTATATTTATCATGAACTGGTACAAATTGTGGATAAGAATGGTGATTTGACTCTCAATGTTAGATATTTGGAGAATTTTACTGAAACAATTGAGTTTGATTTCCAAGGTAGGGTATCTTAGTACACTATGAATTTGTCCAATCAGGCACTCATGGAGTATCTAGAAAGCCAAAAGAACCCACATGAAGACCATGACAATGAGGAAGAGGATGATGATGAAAAAACTTAGGACCAATGAAATCAAAAGAAGGATGATGATGATGTGGTGGTGGTGGTGGAGAGGATGGACACAATATAGGCCCAGCTACCAATGTGATTCAACCTCCAGATCATGCTGAGGATAGGCAATCCAAGGATTTCTAGTTCAAAGAAATGACACAGATCCTATTCAAAGCATTGTTAAATGTAACCAACCCTTGCCTCACAGATGGCTGCACACTGCATCTTATAGCCATAAGTTGGCTAGGGCAAGAGCACTCTCTATGATGCTGACACCAAGACATGGAATACACTCACACCTTATGAAGTTATGATGAAGACTACCAAGAAGGACCAACTGGAGCAAGAGGCACTATTCTGACTCATTCATAAGGAAAATTCTGGTGCAACCACTTCCAAAGCATCTCAAGAACCTTCTAAATGAAAGAAGGCACCTGACAAGAAGAGGGTTCGTTGGAAAAACACTGGTTGAGCTGCTTGATATATGTTTTTGGCCTCCTTTTACAAGATAAAGTAGATCCAATGGTTTTAGAAGGCACCTTTGGAGTCCTAGGCAGGTAATCAAGAGTTAGCCACCCAGATACAAGAGATAAAGGAAGTAGTGGAGCTAACTTTGACACCAACATTTTCTAGAAATTTTGGTACTATACCAAAATTCAAGAAAGGGGAGGAGGAATGTAGAAGGAACGAACCACCTCTAGCAGGCAGCTTATGAATACCAAATTTTTCTAAAAGAAGTAACCAAAGAGGCTACCATAGTAACTGGCAATGCACACTCAGTCAGACACCAGTTCGGGAACCCATAAGTAGAATCCACTATTCATTTTTGGGTGACGTTGTCACACCTTGTAATCTTGCACTCTCTCTCTCTCTCTCTCTCTCTCTCTCTCTCTCTCTCTCTCTCTCTCTCTCTCTCTCTCTCTCTCTCTCTCTCTCTCTCTCTCTCTCTCTCCCCCCCCTTGTGAATTTGATCAATGATATTTTGTATTCCCAAAGTCTTGTTACCATATCTCAAGCCATTTATTAACATACTAGTAGTTTTTAGTGTTACTACAGTTGTACTATTGGTTGTACTCTGATTAGTCTTCTAAATGCAATTTTAGTTCCAATCTCTATGTCTTTCATCATTTCATTTCCAGTTTTGTCTTCAAATATTTTTAGGTCTAATCCTTTAGAGGTTTATATCAGTAATTCTAAGTACCAACTTGTCTGAATATATCCAAATCATTCCACTCTCTCTCTCTCTCTCTCTCTCTCTCTCTCTCTCTCTCTCTCTCTCTCTCTCTCTCTCTCTCTCTCTCTCTCTCTCTCTCTCTCTCTCTCTCTCTCACACACACACACACACACACACACACACACACACACACACATGCATGCATTTGAATAGAATACTTATCATACCTTAAAGTTGGTCGACAATGTAATTGCCCCAAAGAACTCCCCAAAAGAAGTGCCATGCAAGTGAGTAAAAAGGATTCAAAGTAGGAAAAACATGAATTGAGTTCCAGGACAACTACTACATCCTTTAGTGATTAGTGAAGGGGGTCCAAGGAAGCCTAATATCTTGTATCATAGCTTCAAAAAATCAACAAAATTATCAATCCATGGATAGGCATGGCAGCATCACACTTGGGTGAGTGTGTGAGAGTAAGAGTAAGAAAAGAGTGAGGAAATTATAAGAGTCCATCCAGATTAGGAAGAAGAGAGAATTAATGGAAGGGACTAGTGTCACACACATGCTAGAATTTATGCTAATCATGCATTGCTCTTAATTTCATTCCCTACTAATTCTTGTAAGCACATTCTAAACACAAGATCACCCAAGCTCATGGGGTTACGAGTAGAGCAATGCATGCACACAGCATCGTTAACCAAACAAACAATAGGTAGTCAAGGAATCAAAGGACAATTAGTTCCCAATACACACAAATCAAGACACTAATACACAACTTGAAGGAAAAGCAAAGAGAGAATCAATAGGACTTAACTTCATTGCATGCTTAACTCAATTTATGAAGAAATTACATGCGGCTCCAAGCCTCCACCTCCATAGCCTCCTTCTTTTTCCTTACTCTATTTTTTCTCACAAAATGATCCTCCCCTTTCACATGACCTACAATTCTTATATGCCTAGGGTCTGAAAAATAAATGGCTGACCACCCAAGGCACATGAAGTAAAATAATAGATACAATCTGGAACTAGTAGAGTGCCCGTAAATATATACAAGGTAAATGAAAAAATATGCTCATGGATAAGAGGTAAATGACTGCAGGTGTTGGACACTATCAACATCCCCCCCCCCCCCCCCCCCCCGCTCCCTTCTTCTAGCTTTGTCGTCCTTGACAAAGGCATGTCATGGTAGAAGCCCAAGGAAGGATGTGCCTAAAAAAGAAAAATTTTAGGACAGTAGCAAGCTCAACCATATGGCAATAAAGTATAAGGGGAAGGCAAAGCACATGTGGCAACGAGTAAGTACAAATTATTATGAAATGCTACAGTGCCATTAAGGACAAATAAATTTCACTTTGCTGAAATTAATCAATCGAGAGTTTTGGGCTTGTGGATGCGTGTATTGATTAGTTTGCTATGACTAAGGGTTAAAACACTCACTCTAGCACTAGGTATGTTAGGAAGACTATCTTGAATTTTTCACTTGAAGCTCAATGGAAAAAAAATTCATGTCATTTTTCTTTCTTTTCCTTTTTACTCTTTTTTTTCATTTTGTCTTCACATTGATTCAAAATCATTTGACATGTGTGCTTATTTTGTATGCCCAGGCCTTTTTTGCTTCTCAAAGAAAATTCCCACACCAGAAACCTCTAGGGCTCTAGTACCCTAGGCAATACATGTAAATGAAGTACCAAAATCAAGGCAATATTTCTCTTCCAACTTATTCTTTTACACTTGTGACGCTTTTGTTTTTTGCTTCCATTTCCTTTATATTCTCACTAGTGCTCTTTTTTGTTTAAGTGAGTGTAAAATGTACCAAAGCATGAGAGAGACTATAGTAAGTTGAGGTAGTCAATTTTTTAAACACTACACATTAGTCCCCTTCAGTCTCAAAAGTGGAAAGGAACCTTCTTACTTCTTTTTGGAGAGTTGTCAATTAAAAATTCAACAACATGGGGCTCATGCATTTAACCAACTTCTGGGATGGTAACATTTGAGGAAGGAAGTAGAGCACGTCGATTCCCAGTTAAATCTTGAAATGGACTGGTTACTTTTGACAGCTATTCTAGGTTAGAATGTTGGAGTTAGTCCGATCTAATCAAGCAATCAAACTTCAGATACAAGAATATAAAATGATTGAATTGGAGGTAGAAACAGGAGACATACTGGGATTGGAATTTATATTTAGCTAATGAGAGTACAATTGGCATTAGGTACAATAGTGAGGGCCAAGTAATGCTCATAGAAATTTCCAAAAGAGCATAAGAGTACAACTAGCTCCAAAGTCATAGCTACAATAACAATAGAGATGACAATAGCCTGCAAAATGAGTAATGGGCCCCATTTTAAGGTGTCAAATTGGGTCTTTGACTAACTATTTTGTGTAAAAATATAGTGGTAATTGGGCTCAATGATTACCACTTCCTATTGTCGATTAGATTCTTGATTAAGGTAAATTCCCACTTTCTACATTTCCTTCCCCCCTTTCTTTAAATTTTGGAATATTTCAAAAAATTTAGGTATGCTTCTGAAAATGATTGATATACTTGGGAGAGTGGCCTAAGTCTGCCCACTTTCCTTTCTTCTAATTATTCAACAACAAATGACAAGCTTCTTTGAGTGCATCATACTTCTTGCCAATCGAGGTTGGGCCTATCAACTCTCTATTATTATGCTTTATCTTGCATATGTGGACACTTTTTGGGGTGTCAATGTTTCCTTTTATTTGGAGCCTTCTTCCTTGTGGACTTTGGAGTAGATTGAGGTGGAGCATTGGGTAGCAACATTCTCTTGTCAACCAAGCTCAAAAAGAGATTCTTGTTCCAAGTGCTCCTTAACATCAATAATCATCTCCATTTTGTATGGCATCAAAGAATTCTAGGTGTTTGTATTAGCATCATATAGGGTACGCCTTCCCCTTTGGATCATGCCAATTTGTGACAGACTGATGTTGTAAATCCATCCCTCTGGTAGTGGTTGATTTGCCTTGGTCATTGCCTATAAAACCTCAACCATCTCTTTGAATTGTGTCTATGATGATTCTTTACTTTGCTAGCTCCTTTTCAGAGCTTTTGGAAGCTAAAGGAGCTCACTATGTGAGTCAAATCAGTCGCATGAGTTGAGCCTCGTCCTCCTTCTAAAGTGATGTCATTCGGAAGAGGATGGTTCTAGGAAAGCCTCTTTATTTTCCATGAGATTATGGAGGTAATTAACATTTTGACAAATAGATGCATTCCATGTGTGCAAGAATGGTGGGTATGTAAGAGAGGTGTAAGCGTAGTCAAAGGATGCACTTCTCCCCCCCAAAAGGGAATGGACAACTTTATGATTTTTTGGCCTTTTGTAACTCCTACATATGATCTCTTATTTAAGCAAGGATTATAGATCTAGAATCTACATGCGGAGCTCCTTTGATAGATATGCTACATGATATACTTTTGACCGCTAGATTACAGATTTCTTGTAGAGGGGAAATTTTAATTCAATTAAACCATATTTTTGGCCTGCTTGAATTCAAAAGCTATCCTTTGATTGCTTTCTTAATACTAAAGGTTTGACTCTCTTAAATTGCCAAATAAAGAGGCCCTCCTAGACTCCATTCTCTTCCTAATGTAAATCTTCCTTGTTTGAGGACAGATAAAACGGGCATCCACCTGGCCGGACACGTAGCCGGACACCACATTTGTACTCTATTAATTTTCCGAGCTAGTGTAGTGATACATCATGTAAATCCTAATTCTAGAGTAGCACGTCAATTCCCTGAGTTGTAATGATGTCATGATAATTGTAAAGGTCTGTGTGAGCCGGCCACTGGCCATTTAGAATGCCCTAGGTATAAAGGTCAATAACCTTAATGTGAAAGAAGGCTTATCTTGAGAAGAAGAAAAGAGCTCCACTATACGTATGCTCAAGCTACGAGCTGCTCCAATTTGTAATCGACGCAACTAATGAATGGGTAATCATATTTTAGTTTTTAAACTTGCATTGTGTTCCTCTCTCTTTGATCTTTCTTTCAAGTGTAAACATTGTCAATTTTGTTGAGGTTCTCGACTACACGTTATGAGCCTAATCATCAAATTTTAGTGCTTAAATCACTATTTTTAGACGTTTTGACCATAGGAGAGTGTTCTTAGACCATAGGATGACATTGTTGGTATGTTCTGTTGCAATTTTTATGACCTTTTTCATGATGGATTGTGATTTCGGTACCTTGTCAGATTGCAACCAGACTTGCTAGGATAGTGCCCCTAGGTTTCCTTGACCTCCTCCTAAAGTTTTGTTGCATTTTGAGTCCGTTCAAGTGCCGAAATGGCGTGATGACCTAGAGTTGTGAGAAAGAACATAGGTAAATTTCCGTGATCGTTGAGTGTTGTTTTGCTTGTTGAGCTAGTGTGTTTTCTTGTTAAGGTTCACTACGTGAGATTGACGATCTCATAGAGTCTCCGTGCCCCATCCGAGCCACTTTGCCTGAGTATTGACATTATGTTAGTGCCAAAAAGCTATGCTGCAGACGTCCATTGCGATGACCCGCTAACATTGGCGTTGTTGTCATGGATATGATCCTTAGATGGTGAGTGACCTAGTGCGTATTTAGAGCGTTCTTTTTCAAATATTTGTCTTTCAATCCATCTACACATTAGCAGTTTAGCAGCTAGACATGGGATTAAGTGCTTGATACAATCTAGAAGTTGAGGACTTGCTAGATCTATTCTTGAGAAGTAAAGAGGTTGTGAGTGAGATTGCCAAAAGCATTTCATTCTTCGATTTTCTCATTACTTTCAGAGTGCTGTTCTGTTTTCCATTTTGACTTTGTTTTGTACCATTCTGTTTGTTTTTGTTTCATGTTTCATTTCATCACTTAGAAGTAGGATAAGTAGAAACTACCACCATCAAATTTGGGCTAAAAGATTAAGAGAAAAAAAGGGTGAAAACCATGTTTTGGCCGAAATGACCATAGCTTTGAAATTATGAAAATTTGATGGTAGAGACCTCAAAAGTGATCCAAATTCAAAAATTTGTGGATCAAAGGTATCAGAAGACACTCTAGAAGCAATTTGGAAAGTTTGGCCAGATTCTGTGGAGGAACATGGATCGCAATCCATGTACCCCAGAGACCATTTTTGGTGAAAAGTGATCAGTGACATTGAACATCAATGGGAAATTGCTCTGATCAAGTTTTCTTGAAAGAAAAACTCAAAAATTACATCATAACTGACTGTCAGGGCAAAAACAGCAAAAACAGGGATTCAGACACAAAACTGGGCAAATGTTGAGATTTTGGGATCCAAATTCAAAAAATTTGGCTTCTACAGGGCATCGAGAACCAACAGAACAAAATTCAAGAAAAAATGCTGCCAAACATGGATCGCGATCCATGTACCTTTTTTATATTTGGGGCTAATATTTGACAAGTGCATTTCTAATGACTAGTGGAACAACTTTGCCAAAAAGAACCATGTCAAAAAGTTGAAAAAAGTTGATCAAAATAGCCAAATACAGAAACTAGTCAAAAACCGCAGGACAGACAGAAAAAACTTGCTTTTGAATTAAAAAAACTAGTCCAAATCCAAAACTTTTGATACCATAGCATCTAGTAAACATGTTGATTCTGATGGTACAAAGAAATGTCAGTTTGGCTTCCAAACATGGATCGCGATCCATGTACCTCATGAAAACATTTTTAATTTTTTTTTACTGAGATTTGAAGCGTAGGTACCTGAGACATAGACAAACACTTTTACCAAAAGAACCATATGCAAAAAAGTTGTAAAAAGTGGTCAAAAGAGCCAAAAATAGAACTTTGTCAGAACTCTCACACCAGACTGTAGAAGTCAGTTTTGGTTGAGCAAAACTAATCCAAATTCAAAAAGATTTGTGGAGCAAGCTACAAACATCATAAGCTATCAGCACACCAAAAATTCAGATCCAAAAGGGGTGGAACATGGATCACAATCCATGTACCTATGAGAAAATTTTGGAAAAAAACTTTTCTAGCCTGTAGCTGAGATCATTGTGAACAAAAGTCCCCAAAAAAAATTTGTCAAAAAAGTTCAAAAATTGGGTCAAAAGTGCCAAAAACAGTGCAAAGAGAGAAACCCTAAAACAGACCTAGGGATTGACTTTTGCTTGACTCAAACAAGTCCAAATCACACAAAAACCATATAGCAGGGATCAAGAGACCAAGGACAACCTGTGTGCCAAGTTTCAGTGCAATCTGACACATAGGTACATGGATCACGATCCATGTTACTTTGTCACAAACTAATATCAAACTTGCATCATAGCTAGATCACATCACAGCGAGTCTAGTGGTCTTTTCAAAACTGAATTTGGATACCAAAAACCAAAACAAAAGCCCTGAACTACCAAGTACTCTGACAAAGTGACATAACTAACCTAACTTTCAATCCAGAGGTCCATTTTCAAAAAAATTGAAACCATAGGACCTCCTAATCATGCTAAGTCTGAATGGTACCAAGAAAAGTTAATTTGGGCTCCAAACATGGATCATGATCCATGTACCCATAGTGAGAGCTTGACCTAAAACTTTCCAGATCAATAGTGCATACACAAGAAAACATATCCTCAAGTCCAGTTCTGGGGAAAAATTGAGCAAATTTGGGTCAAAAGGAAGCAAAACAGGTGACAGATAGAAAACTGTAGGGCAGACCTAATGTTGGCTATTTGACGTATCAAACCAAGTCCAAATCCAAAAATATTTGAGATTTAGCTTGTGGACATAGTCAGGAACAAGCAGCCAAGAGATCAAGTCCAGATGTGGTTGAACATCGATCGCGATCTTAACCTCAGAATTTGCTGAAAATTGGCACAGAACCTGCACATGACCTTGTCTACACACATTCAAAATTTGGGAAAATTTGGACAAAAAAAAATTGACAGGGAACATGGATCGCCATCCATGTACCTCAACATAGTAGGGATATTTGACTTGGTGATCGTGAAGATATACTTGAGTACATTCCAAATCTCGGGTTTGAGCTAAAATACCTTTTGGAGGCCAAGATACAATCCAAAGTTCCTGTGTTTTGTTCCTAAAACTATTTTGAGTGTTGTTTCAAGTGCAGTTCACTAAAATTTCTCTAACTATTGATAGACAACTCCAAATTGAGTCAAGTATAGCTAGGAAGAAAGCCTACGGGCAATAGCACATGCCTAGATAGTTGAATTTTTTGGTTTTAGAGCTAAATTTTTCTAGGTTTCCTAAATCCAAACTTTAAGGGTACCCCAAGAACAGTTTCCAGAAACCAAAAAAGACAAACTCTTGACTTTTGAGAGACTTGATCAGGGGCAGCAAGGGATAAGTTGCACTATATTATCAGTTCTCTTCATAGAGGGCTTGAGTAATGAAACTCTCAAAAAGGACCTACATTTGAAAGGATGCATGGCATTTGATCAAGTCATTAGAGAAACTCTATATCTAGTTGACAATTGTAAGGCCTATGGAGAGGTGACTAAAGATACAGACAACGCAACTAGTAGTGCCTCGTCTCTGCAGAGAGAACAAAAAACAAAGAGAGATGTTCAAACTCCTTAGGAACCAATAATTGATCAAGTGGTTGAGGGAGTGATTAAAAGAATAAACCAAGGCTACAAACAAAACCTGAATGTGCGACAACCTGAATTGAGGATATGTAATACTTGTGGAGGGGATCATCCCACTCCATGGTGTAACACTCAACCGAAACATCAACAAATGCTAGACCAACAACCACCTCTTTTGAATTATGGTAGAGTTGTAGTCAACTACACTCGGCCAACACATGTGCCACAACCCATGAGAAATCCATACTCCAATGCGAATACAATAATGTTCATAGCCAATCATTAGGAGTATTGTTCAAAGAACATTCTTACCAAAAAAGAATGACCATTGTCTAGATCACCAGCTATGAAACAACAAGGTCCATGCTATGAGTGTGGAGGTGATCATTGGGCACGAAGTTGTCCAAACAAGGTTCTACAAATAGAATTATTTGTATCTTGTGAAGGTTGTGGGATAGACCGTCTACGCCAACACTATGCAAAAAATCCAAACTACAAGGGCAAAGCAACAGTGAATGATGTAGGTATAATGCCTTCTTCAAGCGGATCCGAGTTAGAGCATGCAATTCCTTTAAACGTGATTACTTGAGCTCAAGCTCAAGAAGTTGCCAAAAATAAACCAGCTGAAGAAGCCACATTGCCTGGTTCAACCAGAAATTGAAAACTTATCGGTGAGAACAAGAAGAAAATCATGGAAATCCAAACGAGACAAAATGAAAGGAAAAAGGCTACAGGACAAAGCAACTTTAGAAACTAAACTAAATCAAACAAAAGAACATCTTAAACGAGAGCAATTAAGCAAGAAAAATGCAAAGGACCTAAAGAGTCAAAGACTAACTCAGGAGGTTCAGTCTTGGTCGACAAAGTCTTTGAACCTTTGGATACGATCTTGAAAGATTATGATGCTAGGTTAAAGACCAACCAAACCCAAGAGGATAGATGGCCGACATATCCTCATCCAGGGTATGAAAAAGAGAGGTTGCAAATGTGCAAGGAGCTCATCCAAAAGGCCCAAGCTCTTATGGAACTAGTTCTAGATGCTCCAAAAATGGAGGTGCTAGTCCGCAAAAATATCCAAGAACTAGAAAGTCTTGGTATTGTAAAGAAAGACCAGGAAGAGCCAGGAGTTGAGGCACCTTTAGATACAAGGGAAGTAGCCAATACCACAGATGGGGTGGGCTCACAAGGAGTAATGCCAATTCCAGATGTAGAAGAACCGTGGCCACAATCCTTATGGGAATCAATCAGAAACCAAAAAGATGGTAGTGCTACCTTACAGTCAGCACCTATCCGTGAGATAAACATGGATCATGAATTTTTCCCAGGGGATATAAGATCTCTATATGGGGATACTAGGTTTGTCACATCTGAAGAGAGAAAACCACATTCTCTATGGACTTTGCCATCTTTCATAGGAGAACTAGAAACAAAATTAGAGGTTAAAATGGTACCTTCTCAGTGGAAAGCCACACCAAAAATGATGGATACCAAGAGCTTGCACGAATTGATCTCTTCTCCTATACAATGCACACTTTAACTCTCAGAGTTGCTAAAAATTAGACCACATCTATGGGACCAAATGGGCAAAACCTGGAAAACATGGGGTTGAAAATCCCTTTACATGACCAGCTTGCAGACAAAAACATGGCTGACACCTCACCTAAGAAACCACAGACAAAGCCATTACCAATACGTAAGGAGGGTGACTAATATGAAGGAGAAGAAGGAAACACCACCTTACCACTTGAGTACAAATGAGTAAATATGGTTTCTATATTAGATAGTGGAGCAGGAATTGCCATTGCAACCAAAGAGATATGGAAAAAATGGGGAAAGTCTGCTCTTACAAAAACTCAAATGAAACTGCAATTAGCGGACGGATACATGGAGAACTATTGGAATATTAGAACAAATTATTGTATCCTCGTGTGGCATAGAGTATGAGCATACCTTCGCCATAATGAACTTTAACAAGAGTAGCAACTTTGACATCATATTGGGCAGACCATTTATGCATCAGCTCAAAATGGTAGAAGATTGGGGATATGACTATATCTACTTGAGACACAAAGATATCACTACAAAAAGTAGTGTCAAAGATCATAGTTATAGAGATGTAGAACAAACCCCGGGGGAAGACTTAAACTCCACAACTGATTTGGAAAGCAAAGCACATGTTTAGATTTACGGATCTCCTGAGAGTGTAAGTCTAAGGAAGGAGGATTGTATTCTCGATCGACCTGTGGAGGGGACACACTATATTCTAGAACCATTTCCAGGAGGAGTTATTTGAACCCTTTGGATGGGATCAAATACTGGCCACTCTTGATGTGTGTGTGAATGAGGTGACCCTGACTAAATTTTGCAACGAAGATGGGTATGATATAACTCCCTTATTTACAATAAAGGTGTTGAAGGAAGCTAATGAATTTAGTGAGTGTGAAAGAAAAAAAAGTGAGACAGATAGCTATGTCTTGGAGCATTGTTCCAAGGTGCAAACAAAGGAAGTAGAGAAACCACAAGAATATGTCATTATTGACATACCCAAAGAATCAACAAAAGCTATTTCAAAGAAAACGACTCCAGGAAAAGTACAAATGAAAGCATATGAAGGAGCAAAGTTTCCAATTTCAACGGCAAATCTCAAGACAAGAACAAGAATAATGAAGAAGATTGATTGTCTCCTACGATGATCAAATTCATCATATGTGGAGAAACAGGATTCAAAATCACATGTTCAGCTGTGATAGATCCAAAAGCAACAAAGAATCTAATGACTTATGGAACGTGGATCATGATGGGAAAGCCGCAAATCATAGAGCTAGAGAAGATCATGTACACGAGTTCAAAAATGCCAATTTCTAGCTTTGGCATGTCAGAAGCCGTACTCAAGTTAAGTACTGGGGAGTACAAGGATACTTTTCACATATAATTGACTCCCACCATATCAAAGAGAGTCTGATCTTGACAGAAAGCTGGAGGAACATCTTCTTTCAACCACAAGAAAAATCTTCAACAACAACACCATCAAAAGCCCCAAAAGCACCTCAAGTCAATGCAAAAAAGGAGCAACCAAGTATAGCAGAAAAAGGTAAAGCAAAGGTAAACATTGAAGTATATCAACCTCGCAAGATGACTTTACCTTCAATGAGCCTCCATCAAACTTTCAACGAGGCTTCTACATCAAGATCCAACCCATCGAATGCAATGGAAACCAAAGCACAAACTCTACTAACCAATGTTTCCATCACAAAAAAGCATCCATAAGAAGCCAAATAATTTCAACCAAGTGTTGGTATCCAAAGAGCACATCAAAGTCAAAGACCCAGTTTTGATACCTAAAGCACAAGTTCAACCACAACAACATAAAATGACAGGGTGGGTAGCATCAAACGAGTCAATCACTGCTCAGGGTTACTTCAAAGGAAACATTAATGTTTGGGCCAAAAATCCTAAAGTAACAGCTTGGATGTACTCACCTCAAGAAAGAAGTTCTAGAACGAGTGAGCCAAGCTATCAATGGAATACAAAAAACTCATGCAATTGAAAGAACAACAACAAAAGGCAAACGAAAAGACCTTCCAAGCGGGCAACGCAAAAAGTATGGGTGCCTAAGTCAGACCTTAGCGAAGCTACCCAACACAAACACGTGAATCAATGGATGATTACAGTTAAGCTACTCGAAGCACAAGGATTTTATGAAGGTAACACTCAAATATGGTTACCAAAAAGTATAGCTCAATCTGGAACAACCAAGAGAAATCATGCATACAAGCTTCTACCCAAAGGCAAGCAATGATAACCAACAACCAACAAAAGCAAATTGCAACCAAAGCTGCTGCAATCTACAGATGGATACCTCGTCATCAACTACAAAATCAAGGCTTCTACAACAGAAACAATTAGTTATGGATATCGAAGCCTAGTGTCCATCAAGTCATCGAGCGAAAGGAGAAAATGCAATATTTGGTCACACACGGACCAAAGACAAGGTGGGTTCCAAAATCGCTCATGGAAACTCAATCACAAAAAACCCACACCTCTTGACAACCGCTTCTCATGGAAAATAACGAAAAGGCTACATCAGTCCCTACCAGAGCTAAAGAACTTGTTTCACAAAGCAGTGTCAACATACGACAAGCAAGTCAAGAGGAGCCAAAGTATGCCAGTCCAATTGACAAAATGGTGGCATCCAAAGACCAACACAATGGAGAAGGCCTAAATTTCTAGAACTTATGGAACTAGGTTTCTAGCCTTGAATAGGTAAGTCCAAGTTGCCATTAAAAATACATGTCATAAAAGTCAAATCGGGAAGCTAAGCCACTGAATGAGCGAGGTGTTAGTCCCAATTCTTCATGTAATATTCTTTGTGGTCTAAGCGTCTTAGCTATTCTAGGTACTACTCAAGCTGGAAGAGTTGAGCATAGTTACGTTTTGTCACTCATGTTGGTATAGGTGAGCATAAGAGTCAAAGTCAGTGTAGTATAGTGGTACGTGAAGGAGGAAGTCCAAACGACACTCACGCACTCAGCACAGTGAGGTATGAGTGGAAAAACTTCTACATCAAAAACCCTTCTTGGAAACGTGGAAGCTATTGAGACGTCCTTTGATGTCACATGTGCTACATTTTTTCCTTGAAGCACCCATTATCTCCATCTCTTACACTTCATGCTTTTGTTCGACAAATTTTCATATGCATATAGAGTGTCCCATAATTGGCACTTGCATTAGGTACTCTTCCTTTGTTTCTCCCAAGCACTCACCTTGCATGATAGGTACTTCAATTCCAAATGCTCAACTCCAATTAGAGTGTATACCAAAGACACTTTTTTCCCACCGGGTTTTTTCCCTTTGGTCATCCAGGTTTGACCCTAATCTAGAATCACATCATCTTCTTGTATATATTACTTCTACATCATCAATAAGAAAATGGCTACCCAAATGAATCGGCAACGACTTGGAGCTACAACTACAGGTCTCCATATGCTTATCAAGAGAATCTTTTATCTTCAAGGGCGACAACAAAGCTCCAACAAAAAATGGCAAGTCAAAGAATGGCCTACAATGACAAGCAATGAAAAATTCCACAAGAGAGTCATCAATGACAATCAAAACTAGCACACACAGTGCTTCAACATTGGTGACCTATTGCAAACAACTCAAATTGCAATGGACATGGAAAGAAAACCCAACATCGAAGCTTGTTCTAGTTGTGGGTTGTCTACAACACTATCAGCCAAAATCATGTATTTTGGAGCTCTCTCTAGCAACTGAATAGTACTTGGATGAGGAGGCAATTTACAAATGTGCTGCTCGTGATAGATAATCATCTATCATTATTCAACCATGCTTTTGGCTCCTACATAGCATATGAAAACATTCTATGTCTGAATAGGTAGTCTCATCATGAAAGTCCTCCTAGATTTTTATAGCACTCTACTTTCTTAGGTGCTTATTCAAACTCATCAATTTAGTGGAATAATCCAAGTCGATATTTGAATTTAAGTCTATCACAATATCTTTTCATTTTGCCAACCTTGAGCACTGTGTTGCCTAGTGGACTGGTGCTAGGTCTACTGTTGGGTCTAATCAGATCGAGTCTAATATTCTTGATGCATAGTCTAATCTACCTATTTTCCACCCTTCCCATTTTTCCCTTTTGTATTATTGGTTTGGTAGCCATGTGTTGCTCTACTAGGTGCTACTGAAGGAAAGGGTGGACTACCATCATCATCATCTTTGGCTTGGACCTACCCATCCTCCTCTTGCTCCTTGTCTTCATCATCCTCATCTTCATCATCATCTTTAATCTTTGCATAATCCATTAATTTTCCATACCATGAACACTGACTTGAATGGGTTTAGACAAATCCGCTTCTCCTTAAATCTCTCAAAAACCATTTTTAAAAAGAGAAAATGTATTTCTTTAGTTGAGAAAATTGTAATATTATCCATAAAAATAACCAAAGATGTATGCAAAAACTCATTGAAGATATCCATCATACATCTTTTAAAAGTGGTTGGAGCATTACATAACCCAAATGGAATCACCAAATCAGTGAATGCTCCCCAGTTAGTGATGAAATTTGTCTTTTCCTGAACTTTTGGTGCAATTTTCAACTGGTTGTGGCCACTATATCCATGCATAAAGCTATATACTTTGAGACCAACAATCTCCTCTAATAGCATGTCTATGAGTGGAAGTGGCAATGGATCTTTGATGGTATGAGCATTGAGTTTTTTGTAATTAACACATGCCCTCAACTTCCTATTCTTCTTTGGTACCACCACAATTGGAAATAACTAGTGATTCCTTGCCACTATTTTTATGAATTAGGTTTCAAAATATTATTTATCTCTTCTTTTACCCGCTTAACATAATTGGATACCACTGAACCAGACGTCAAATTAGTAAGACATAATTCTAAAAGTGTTGACTTAAGATCCTAGATTCCAAGTTTCTGTCTCAAATGTTCTCCCAATATGTTCACTCGTGCCCCACCATCCAATATAGCTCTTCAAAATGGTTTCCATTGCTCTTTGACCTTATAGTCTACTTGAATAATATGAATCTCATTGTCTCCTATGGCTCACAAGTCTATTACCGTGGCTTCTCCTACTAATTTTCTCTCCTTCCTTATGAATTTTTCAGCTTTTTGTAAAGTTCTTCTGATGTCATCTAGTTCAGTTGTAAGCTCTTGAATCCTCTCACAGTCCTTAACATGTATTTCATTGAAGGGTCGGTGGTAATGCGTGTGCTAGTCTCCACCCAACCCTGCTATCTTATAGCCTCCCCTTAGAGTACACACCGTTCGGCCGTGCCGTTGGCCTTGCCCGTAGGACCCATGTCCTTACATTACCCCCCCCCCCCCCCCCCCCCCCCCCCTTCCTTGGAGAATCGTTTTCGTCCTCGAAAATGAATGTAGGAAAGTGTTTCTTAAGTGCGGAGATATTCTCCCATGTCGAACCTTCTTCAGGTCTATCTAGACATTTTACCAACACCTGTCGTCTGACATGACGTCTGGTGTGAAGCTCATGAGACTCCAAAATCTTTTCAGGCTCATAAGGGATGCTTGGCGGTTCAATAAGGCCAACTAACACACCTGTGTCAATAACATTATCATTCTGTTCTAACTATTTTTGTAAACGGCTAACATGAAAAACAAGATGAACTCATGAGTGCTCTGGAAGAGCTAACTTATAGGCCACTGGACCTATATGTTTGAGAATGAATTCCCCGGAACCTTGAGGAAAACCTTGTCTCCTTCTTCAAAAGTAGCAAGACGATGATGCTCATCTGCATACTTCTTATGTCAATCTTCAACTTGCTTAACCTTCTGTCTAGAAACTCGAAGCATGTCAACAAGATCTTGGAGAAAATCCTTCGCTTGTTGTATCTTCTCCTTAGCCAACCCCACCGTAACATGTGATCTATGTTGAAATCCATATAAAAGCATAAATGGACTAAGCCGTGTAGTCACATGCTTTGAACTATTATAAGCAAATTCCATTATAGGTAAGTAGTCTTCCAAATTGATTTGCTTCTTGCTAACGTACGCTCGTAGCATATCCTCTAGCACTTGATTAACTCTTTCGGTTTGACCATTTGTTTCTGGATGATCAACCGTACTAAGATTAAGTTTAGTTTCCAACTTTTGAAACACAGCTCTCCAAAAGTGATTATCAAACTTTTAATCTCTATCACTAATGATACTAGCTAGAATACCGTAGAGTCTATATATATGCTCTACAAATAGCCGTGCTGATTCATGTGTCTTAATCATAGTCTTAGCGGGAATGAATCGACCCATCTTTGTGAGACCGTCTATAATTATCCATATGGCATCATGGCCACGATTTGTAGTAGGTAGTCCTACTACAAAATCCATAGAGATACTCTCCCACTTACCTTGTGGAATGTCTAAAGGATGTAAAAGGCCACCTACCTTGAGGTACACTAGTCGAGGGATTTGTGTTCGAAAGCTGAGCCGAGAAGGCGTAGGGCCTCTGGCTGTGAGAGGTGTGAGGAAGACAGTTGCAGCAGACACAATGAATGTAGACAAAGCTTGAAACAAACAACTTGAACAAGATCCTGAAGCTTGATTTATCATTAACAGTACCGCTGCTTACATTATTTAAACTCCTTCCATGATTAGAGTGGCTTGGAAGCTTGGATTAGAGTGGCTTATGGTGTCTTTGATTAGATTGGCTATGGAAGATTGGATGAGAGTGGGCTATGGAAGCTTGGCTTAGGATTAGAGTGGTCAAGCTTATGGCTTCCTCCCCGCTAATATAGCAGAGCACGAAAACTTGAATATCTCCTAATTGGTCCAGAATTAGCCTCTGTGCGTGAGACGCAAAAATGCTGAAAACGCCCTTTTCCTTCTGCTTAAGCAGCCCGTTTTGTCCAGAAACCTGTTTTACAAAAACATTCCAGAATAGGACTTTTTCGGCCTCCCTCATGCAGAGATATGAAGTCTCTCACACACTTTCCTTTTTACCACTGACCACATGTCTTCCTCTACTCAAGTTGCCTTATATGTCCTAAGAGCCCTTTCACATGTAAAACCTTTTCTTCAAGCATGAAATCTCTATGCTTAGGCCTTCATAACCACATAAAGCATACACTTTCTAGATCTCCTTGCTTGTTTTCGAGCCCTGGTCACTGCTCAATAAATGTGTGAGCTTCAAATAGACTTTTTCTGCTTCTCTTTACTCTTTTTTCCATCATGGAAGCGGAGCGGCATGACAACGTACTCTTGGACATCATGATGTAAGCATGGCCAATAAAATTTCCGTTGAACTAAGGCATACGTCTTACAAATACCTGGATGACCAGCACTTAGACTATAATGATACTCAAATAAGATTTGGTGTCTAGTGTCTGAGTCCTTTGGCACACATACTCTACCCTTGTGGAGTAAGTACCCATCATCAATGGAAAATTTCTTCCATTGCTTAAGCTCTTCCTGAGTAGGGGTGGAGCTCTGTGTGTGGTGCAATTTTTATCTATGCATGCAAAGACATTTGATCTGGCTGTATAGAGACATGTAAGTGTAAGGGATCCCTTTCAAAACTTCGCTCACACTTTAGCATATGATTGACCTTGTGCACACTTATCACGTAATGACTCCAAAAATCCACTCTTTATTTTCATAAAAGCAAGTGAATTAACTTGAGGCATCCGACTTAGTGCATCCACTACTACATTATTTCACTCGTTGCGATATCGTAGCTTACAATCATAATCTTGAAGGATTTCTACCCATCTAGCTTTATGGCCCTTCAAGTCTGTTTAAGTAGTAAACCATTTAATACTCTCATGGTCAAAAACTACTTCAAACTTTGCACCATATACATAGTGTCGCCACTTTTGTAAAGCGTGAACTATGGCATATAGCTCTCTCTCATAGACAGAATAATTATGTTGAGCTCTATCTAGCATTTTACTTTCAAAGGCTTAGGTATTTCGTCCTAGAGAAGTACTACACCAATTGCTTTATCACTAGCATCAGTCTCTACCATAAATGGCTTAAGTGGGTCAACGATTGCTAGGGTGGGAGCAGTGGCTATAACTGGGTGATATCATGTTTAGGTGGTACCAAAAAGGAGTGTCTTGGACACTCCTTTGGGAGGAGATGAATTGGGTGGTGGGTTATTCATTTTCATTTCATATAAAGGAAAGAGAAAATATTTTTGGCTGAGAGGTTGGCATTTAGGTGGGCTAGAAATTCCATTTCACTTTACTGCTAAATCTTAAAGTAGCAAATTGCCTGCGCATTTAGGCGGGCTAGAAATTCCATTTCACTTTAATTCTAAATCTTAAAGTGAAATGGAATTTAGCCAGGCTGGAAATTCCATTTCATTTTAATACTAGATCTTAAAATAGAAAATTGCATTTGCATTTAGGCGGGATGGAAATTCCATTTCGCTTTAACACTAAATCTTTGAGTAGCAAATTTCTTGCACATTTAAATCCCCTCTCGCCGCCGCCACTCCTTTGGGCTCTCTGTAGTGCTGCTTCAATGGGTCCCTCGGCCTCTTGTGCCCATTCTCTCTCTCTCTCTCTCTCTCTCTCTCTCTCTCTCTCTCTCTCTCTCTCTCTCTCTCTCTCTCTCTCTCTCTCTCTCTCTCTCTCTCTCTCTCTCTCTCTCTCTCTCTCTCTCCCCCTCCCCCCATAGCCTCCGCTGTCAGGCTCATGCAGCGTCTGCAGGCTTGTGAGCTCAGTGCTCTCTCTCTCTCTCTCTCTCTCTCTCTCTCTCTCTCTCTCTCTCTCTCTCTCTCTCTCTCTCTCTCTCTCTCTCACTCACTCACTCACTCACTCACTCTCACTCAGTACTATGGCACTGTTTTGACTGTCTTCATTGTCGTGTTAATAGCATCCTTGCACGTTCCACATGGAATCATATAATACTCATAATGGAAGTACAAACCCCCTTTACCTTCCTCCATTATCTGCTACACAACATATCCCAAGGGATTTTCTGTTGAGTCTACAAACTATTGGGTTGCAAAGAAGAGGGAACAAAGAAACATGCAAAAACAGATGGTATGAACGCGAGAGGATGGTGACATTGATGAGCATGAGGCAAAGAAAATCTGTAGGGCAGTTGCTAAGTGTTGGCGTAATCAAACAAACGGGCTTTTTGAGGGCCTTCAATGGAGCATTCTACAGCAACTTCTCAGTCATCCAACGTTCTTAGTGTTGCAACCCACATCGGAGATAGTTGGGAGGCTGATTTTCTCTAACATTTGTCATATATAGTCTGAGGTGAAGACTCCTCGTTCAAACAATGAGCTATTTTTGAAGCGGGCTATTGTCATGGCATGCCTCAATGGAGTCAATGGGACTAACAATGTAATGAGCAATAATGATGTTGCGAAGGCATTAGGACTTCATCAAGGAAATGTCATGGGAGCCAGTTTCTGGCCGCAAACTGATATGGAGGAGGAGTCACTTCCCTTAGACACATGTCAAATGCTCTTGATGGTACACTTCTATGAATTTATTCTCCTTATGTATCCTCTTGGACGCTATATTCAACCCCTCACACCTCAATAATGCGTCCTTCTTTTGCTAGATCAAAGCCTTCAACTCACATAGCCTGTTAACTCCTCCTCCCCACCAATGACTCCAAATAAGTATTTCAATTGTGAACCAAGTCTGCATATAGATTCCTTGACTCTTTACAAATGTTTCTACTACACTGTTTCAAGTAGTGTTTTTTCATGGTGGGGCATGTATCCTGCAAGGGGCCATTTGTCTTTCTCCTAAAGATCTAAATTACGCTTTCTCCACACAAGGCCCATGTCATCTTGTGGGCTATGGGATTCTTTTTTTTCCACATGGCATTGCTCAAACACATGAAAAATTAGGGTGGATTAAGAATTGTAGAGTTCATTGCTGATACACTTGATGAGAGAGAGAGAGAGAGAGAGAGAGAGAGAGAGATTAGCTCAATGCACAATAGAGTAGAGTGTGAACAAAGGTACCATAGACTAGAATGTGAACAAATGTAGCTTGATTATTCAACTCACGTACGTTGTTCTGCAAACCGCTTATATACACGCCATAGGTGACGTCTACACATTTCCAAAGGATAGTTGACTCTTTTCCAAAGGGTAATATGCTAGTTTGGCTTTGGACCCATCATATGGCCTAGAAAGCATCACATGGCACACATGGGTTATCACATTGTTTCAGATGGGTATTGCTTACCTATCTGACACATTGGACAAGGGGAATTCTTGTGGTGCAACAAAACCTACACCTCAATAACATAGATGCATGAAAACTTGCCCATGATCTCACCCTCAGGGGGTTCACTATGTGTAAAACTACCATATCATGTGCGTTCAAGACGTGTTTGTAAAACCCCTTATCTGTGAATTTTGTTAAGAATAAAATGTACCCTTTTCTTTTAAAATCTGTAAGTTTGTTTCAAATTTGAAAAAATAATGCCCTTCTGTATATATATTTGTAAGTTTTAAGAACTTTAAATACCCTTCTGTTGAACTCACGTGATAGGTTACATTTTTATTAGGTGACCTCCCCGGGATCTCATCACAAGAGGGGAGTTCTTGATATACCTTGAAGAACAAGAACCCATGATCATTCATTAGAAGAGTGCATACATAGTTCAAGTAGATATTATCACCTCTTTGAGGCTTAATCTTAAATATTGCAGCCAAGCATCTTTGGGGCGGCCATCCTCATTTCAACCCTTATGAATTTTGGGATTAGGGAGTGAGTGTGTGTGTAGCTGTTTAAATCTTAACTAATAAGACATAATTGAGTTTTTACATTCAAAAGACAGCTGGCCAAGGAATAATGAACTGATATGTACAAAAATAACTCACTAGCCGAATTATTTAGGTACAATGATTGTAGGAAAGAGGTCCTCTTTCAGTAAGACCAGTAGTATAAGAACTTCCCTGTTCCTCAGTGAGTACTTCTTTAAAGTAAGGTTGCTTGCCAAAGAAGAGAAAACCCTCCAAGATAAGATAGAGTCCTTACCTGCATCCATCCAAACAAGGCACCAATTCAGCTAGCCTTGGATGTGTTTTACAAAGGTATCAATGGACCATATCAATTATTATCCATGTCCATCTTACATAATTTAATTACTTTAGACAAGCTAGGTCTTTTATCAGAATTTGTATGTTTAGCAGTCTTTACCCATTTCTTCAAAAATGAGTGGTACAATCTATCTTCTAATCTGAGTGGTGAAGTCCACCAAATAAATATATATATATATATATATATATATATAGTGAAGTTAACTTGTTTAGCCATAGCTCGGTAGCTATGCTTTAAGCCCACAGTAGCAACCATATACTTACCAATCAAATAGAGTATCAAAAAACTCCATTTTTACCAAGTGGAACCTCATGTCACGAGCCATAGCCCAGTATTTATGCCAAAGCTGAGAGTATCAACCATATACTTACCTTCAAATTTCCAAGATTTCTATTAAGTCATTAGCATCCCATAAAGTATGGTAATGTTCGGCACTGTTTGATTTAAGATACCTTCATGTTTCCACAGCCATGGGTACTAGATGGGCTAAAAAAACCCCAACACTTTCTCCTCATATGAAATCATGAGGGAAAGTACTTTACACAAGTTCAACTGTGGCCATAGTTCACCAAAGAAAACACCAAAAGTATCCGTGTAAGTGTTCGACAGAGATCATCACCATTTTTGATGCAAAACGAGGTTTCAATACCCAAGGTTCCATTTATATCCAGAGCACTCATAGATCACCAGCCATAGCTTCATGCCAAAGCCAAATGTATTAGCCATTTACTTACCTTCAGAATCCCAAGTTATTAGCATCACACAAAGAACTGTAGTGTCCGGCTAAGCTAAGCCTGCAAAGTCCTGTAGCGGCTAAAACAGAGCCAAAAAAGTTGATTTTGAGTGTAACTACTTCAAAGAATAAACTCCTTCCCCCTTTTTTAAAAAAAACCTTAGTTAAGCCGGCAGTTGTCAAGACCTGCAGCGGCTTGAACAAAGCCAAGAGAATCCGAGAGATGCCAGATGATGCTTAGTTTTTCCTCAAAAAATCAGTCGACAGAAATCCCCAATAGTCAATCTCTTTAACTAACAAATCAATTTAGGTAAGCATTTAGAAATCAAATGCCTTGCTACAAGATTTAAGAGCCACAGTGGATAACTCTTGAAAAAAACCAGTCAAGTAGAATACTGTTGAAAAAAACCAGTTAAGTAGAACCCCTAAAAACATAAGCTGAAAAAGATTGTCTGTAGACAGTTCAACTCTACTGCATGCTTTGAGAGTAGCAACCAAATGTTATGCTACTAGAAAAAACTAATAATCAAAGTAGATGACTGTCGAACCATCTTCCTTAATGTTTGAAGCGACTTTCCTTAGAGATTTTACTCAAACACAGGCGTGAGGTATGAAAAAAGCCTAGAAGAATACCTTAGCCGCTTGAGTAGTGAGCTCCATAGCTCGAACCGTGAAGCAAGCTGTAAATCCCCTTAGTCAAAACAACAGAAAGTAAACACAGGCTAAGTGAGGGGCAAGGTGCACCCTCACCTTATTTATAGAGGTTGGATTGCTTGTTCCCAAGCATGAACGATGAGAGAGGAGAGCCGCCCTACTGTGTGGTGTCATCAAGCGGTGTAAAGAAAGCATTGCAAGGGGAGATCCATAGCCAGGAAGCGCAGGCCGCCTACCAAAAGTAATGAGAACCTGGAATTTTACTCACACTCGTTATTCTATGAGAGACATACTTTATGATTGTTATGCAAAGGTATAGTCCCGTAGCCCATTACTGGCTTTTTGTGAGCAGTATCCCATTGATGTCTAACAAGTTTAATGAGTGTTTAAGGGGGGGGGGGGGGGGGGGGGGGGGACTATATAGAAGGAGGGAAAAAAGAAACAAAGTAATTATAGTATCAAAGTGTGTGTGTGTGTGTGTGTGTGTGTGTGTGTGTGTGTGTGTGTGTGTGTGTGTGTGTGTGTGTGTGTGTGTGTGTGTGTGTGTGTATACCTGCCCTAACCCAGGCACCACACACAATGGGTCGGTAGTAGGCCCGTTGTGTATGGGCCTACTACTTTATGAGAGAGATGAGACTCTCTTTCTAAAATAATAGTCCAGGTCAATCATGTCGAATGAGAGCTTGTATGATGGTGTTACGGATCTGATTGTGATTAAATCCGTTCTGGCAGTATTTTTTAACTAGTACAGAAATCTCTTCCCAGGCCAAAGAGGGTGTAGATGAAGAGTAGCAGATTAGGAAAAGAAGGCCAATACAGGAGCAAATAGAGGATTTGTATGGCCTATTGCTATTTCTTTTAATGAATTCTATGCGAGGAAGCTTAAGAAGATCCTTTCTCCAGATAAATCTAAGGTCATATCCACCTGTAGATGGGGAGTGAAGGGATATTGAAAGGTTAAGAAATTGGGCTGATTTGCAAAAGTCCCCAAAAATAGTCGAATTATCTGAGAGGGAAGTAGGCTCAATTTTTAGGCAATGGGGGTAAATTAGATCAATCTCATTAGAGAACATTCTGTTGTTAACACTAAGCAGGTCATCCATATATCTAAAAGTATGATTGAATAGTGGAAGTATTTTATGGTTAGTTTCCATGTTCTTAAGACACAATCTGTATTCAAAAAAAGCCAGGTAAATATTACACATAAGTGGTGAGCAAGAGAATCCCATAGGGATGCCAAGGCATTGGTTAAAGCAGCAGCCGCCTGAAATAATAGTGCATTTATTCAATAGCCAAAAAATATAGGAGCAAAGTTTTGTTTCATTGAAGTGTAGAGGGTGTATGGAATGAGATGCTTAAATCCATCTAGGTTTCTTGGATAGGGAGATAAAATGATGCTTTCTCTTTTTAGCATTGGTAAAGGCTAAATTAATAACCTTGGCTAAAACAATCTTAAGGCCGAGATCCCCACTAAGTGGGATGTTTTCGTAGCATTGTGTAATATCAATTGTAAAGATGTGGAAGATATGTTGAGGAAGGTTAAGTGTGACTTCTGTAGCGTTTTTTGTTAACCAGAAGGGATTATATTGGATATTTAGGAAATCCTTGCAGATTCTCTGCTTCTTTTCACAAATGAGCTCAAATTCTGTGAGAATAATATCAAGGCAAAGAGTAATATCTTTGGTGATATCTGTGAAGATACAGTTAGAGGCATCAGATATCCATCTGAACTTATGTTTGTGGAATTTATATGTAGGAAATAGTACTGGTAACTTGGTGTTACTAATTGAGTATCCAAGCTGTCCTAAATGTTTAGAGATCTTGTTAGAGATATTTTGTGGTGTATCATTAGTATGACAAAATTCTTTACCTAATACTCAATCCCGAGCTGCTTACCAAGCAAGGTATTTGCACATAATAGTAGGACAGTTGGAGCTTTTGTCAAGCCCGACCACTAACCATTTATTTGAGATTAGTTGAAAATCAAGAGCTAGTTGAGGTGTAAGCCAAGAGTTATCAAAAGAAAGCCACTTCCTAGGAAGTAGAGAAATTTTATGAAGGAAGCCTTCCTTCACTAATTCCTTCAAGTCCGGTGGGACTGTCATCTCCAGTTGGAGAGCACTGACAAGGTCAGTGAGGCAGCTAAGTAAAGCTGATAGGGCAAGGTAGGGGTTTTCTGGATAGTTAGGTATGTGATTGAGCCCTTTGCCCAATAACTTACGTATTGTGACATTATCGATAATACTGAGATCCTGAGTACAGACATGGTTACCAATTCCTTCAAAATTCCTACAGAATGAGGTAAATTGAATGCATACAGTATGATGATATCCTTTTATAGAATGATGATATTTCCATCCTATGAGAATATTGTCAAGCAATTTATGATTCCCAAAAAGTAAGTCAAAACACTCACAAAAAAAAAAATTTGGTAAGATTCAATCGAGAAGTATATTGTGAAAGAGATAGTGTATGTATATAGCACCACATTTCGAGTCTTCTCTACTGAGAACTCTTCTTCCACACGGGTTTGTAGAGACCTGCAATATATTCATGGGTTAGATTTCAGGGAAGTTTCTGATAGCAGGGAACCTGCCTCTCCGTCTTGTAAAGCTACGAGTTTTTCCTCGATTAGATGAGGAGCTAGGTATAAAAACCAAGGTGAAAGAGTTGGGAGTAGCCAAAGAGTTTGCTCTTTTCAGGGCAAGAGAATCATCATTTTCAATGCAAGGTTTAAGCAGATTAGTGATGAACTTGACCCCTTTAAAGTTATTATAAGTGGTGAGGTATAGACCGGGCTCATCTGCTTTAATCTCTTTCAGAATATCATGCATAAGACCACGAAAGATATTAAAGGCAATTTGTGCAATCACAATCTGCATAGCCTTTCCACCTAGCCAAGAGCAGATGAGGGATAGATGGAAGTCGACCGATTTCTCTGGGAATAATAAATCCAGATGGTTGAGCATAAACCATATCAGATGGTTAATCTCTTTCAGAATATCATGCATAAGACCACGGAAGATATTAAAGGCAATTTGTGCAATCACAATCTGCTTAGCCTGTCCACCTAGCCAAGAGCAGATGAGGGATAGATGGAAGTCGACCGATTTCTCTGGGAATAATTAATCCAGATGGTTGAACATAAACCATATTGCATTATCAAACCACATGATGCTTGATTCACAGGTAGCTTTGGGGTCAAGAAATTTGCAAGCACATTTCACATAGGGGTGGAAGATATTCCAGATGGACTCAATGTAGAAATCTGCGTTACTTTCCATGCTACCCTTAGTACGTATGTACAATCCAGCATTTGAGGGGCATTTGGAGTGGTCGATGAGATGAAGGTTAAAGGATGCTTTAATCAGTTCTCCTTTGTCCAAGAACTATCCACCTTTAAGAATCTTGAGTTTACAGTTTTCCACGGTTGAGGCAGGAAGGTTGGCCAAGTACACCCAGGTTTCACTGAGAATAGGAGCCAGGAAGGCTTTGTTTGGCAGAACCCAGAATTGATGGTCAACTCCAAGAGATTCAATTTCTATTTGTCTTATTGGTAAGACGGGAAAAACTTTAGAGATTTTTGGTACCATCTCAAGGAGGTTAACATCATTTAGGGAGCAAAGATTATTTTGAAATTCTTTTACTGCTTCTAGTGCTGCACTATCCCGACAGAATATGGCACCAGTTGGAGGGATGGAGGGGGTATTTGGAGTGCAGACAAATGAGGGGTTAAGCCCACATGGTTTTCTAAGGAAGTTTGACAGCTCAGCTCCAGATGAGGAGAACAGGGCAAGCTCTTGCTGATATTGTGAAGCAAGGACAAGAAGTTGGGCAATATATTGGGACAACAAATTAACACCTTCTAGGGGGTCTTTTCCCAATGTAGCCATAATTTTTACCCAGTCATTAAATGACAACATATGCAAGACAGATAGTTTTTTATCCAAGACAAGAGCCAAATCATAAATAAGTTGTGAAGCATCCAAGCTGCTAATACATATGAGGACAAGAGAGGAGGCCACAGAGAGGGGCTCCGAGGTTAGTTCCAATCCTTGAGATAGAGCAAGAGTCTGCAAAAACAGTGAGGTCAAGTTTACTTTTTCTTGCCATAGTATGTATTACATAATTTGGCTTTCCTAGCAAGGAAAGGTCTAGTTCTAGTAGCCAAGGCATTCTTTGGTGTATGGTCTTCAAGGTAAAGCTTAATCTGATCAAGAATCTTTGCATGGGTTGTGATTAGTACTCATGCGAGCTGTCATTCTATAATGTAAGCAATCCTGAAACAGAGGTGACATAAAAATTAGCAAAGTGTCTATATTGTAATGTATACTTGGTCCTACAAACCTTCAACCGGCAAAGTCAGAGACTATGGTAGCCGTGAGCAGGGAACCAAAAAAGAGTCTAAAAGGGGCCACCTAACACTAGTCTACCAATGAAGGAATTACAGATTGTGGGTCCAAATTAGAGCTCCATTCCTAAGATAATTTCCTAGGCCAGCATCTCGGTTTCCCCCGAAAAGGAAAAACCTTATATATAGGATGTGTATGTAGCTGTTTAAATCTTAACAAATAAGACATAATTGAATTTTTACATTCAAAAGATAGCTGGCCAAGGAATAATGAACTGATATGTACAAAAATAACTCAGTATCAGAATTATTTAGGTACAATGATTGTAGGAAAGAGATCCTCTTTCAGTAAGACCAGTAGTAAAAGAGCCTCCCTAAATCTCCTCATAAGAGCTTTTGCTTCTCTCATTTTAGTAGAGAGACGGGCATTTTTGCAAGCCCATGTACCTTGCATTTGCCTTACCAAAAGCATGGAGTCACCAAAAGCGTTTAATCTCTTAATTGAATTATCGAGGCACCAACAAAGGCCATGAATTAGAGCATGATATTCTGCTTCATTGTTGGAGTGGACATCTTCTAGAGTGATCCCTTCACCATGGATCCTCTCTCCCAATGGGGATAAGACCACGATGCTTGCAGCTGCCTTATCCTTGGTTCTCTTGTATGCTCCATCAAAGTAGAGGCTATAAGCATTGACTAAAACCTCTAGAGCTGGAGGTGGTGGAAGTTCCTTTCTCTTCAAATGGAAAACTTTTTCATAGCACTTGTTTGTTAAAATGTCGGCTAAGCATGCTCGAGTTGTTCTTTCAACCTGTATTGTATAATCAAACTCTTGAAGTCGCACCACCCACTTTGCTATTTTGTCAGAGATTTCCATATGTTGTAGTGCATAGGGAAACATATCCTCCACAGTGATAATTACAAACCTCTTCGGCAGCAAGTATGGCCGAAATTTGGTTACCGCAAACATGAGAGCTAACACTAGCTGTTCCATCAGGGTGTAGGCCTTCTCTGTGTTTTCCATGAGGCGGCTAGCAAAATACACAGGCCTCATAAAGGAGGTTTTTGGATCTTTTTGTAGGAGGGCAGCACCAATGGCTTCTTCTCCCACACTAGGGTTTACAAAGAATGTTTCTTCCCAACAAGGTTGGAGGATTACAGGGAGTGACCCTAACATTTTTTTAATCTCTCTAAAATGCCCTTCACTTTCTTCACTCCAAATAAGCGTCTCTTGACGAGTCAGCTGTTGTAGAGGAAATATCACTTGGGAGAGTAAGTGTATGAATCTACTCAAATATCTTAGCTTTTGCAAGAAGGAGATTAATTGTTTGATGGAAGTTGGGGAAGGTAGATTTAGCAATGTTTCTATCTTTTCAGGATCTACCTCGATTCCATCAATGGACACTACATGCCCTAATAGTGTAACCTTGCTTTCCCCAATGTGACATTTGTCCTTGTTTAGTTGTCCACCCAGCTTAGCTAAACGAGTAAATCCTTCATCAATCTTGCCGAGATGCATACTTTTGGAGCTGTAAATACAAAAGTCATCTATGAAAACCCTTATGGACTTACCAAAGTAAGGTTGGAAGACCATGTTCATGAATCGTTGAAAGGTTGCTGGAGCGTTGGTGAGACCAAAAGGCATGACTCGAAATGCAAAACATCCCCATGGTGTGATGAAAGTAGTCTTTTTCTGGTCCTCCTCTGCAATGTGTATTTGAAAGTAGCCAGAGTAGCCATCACACACTGTGTATCTCTCATGGCCTGCTACTTCATTTAGAATCTCATCTTGAAATGGGAGAGGGAAGTGGTCCCTCTTTGTTGCAGCATTTAGTGGCTTGTAATCCACGCACACTCGCCATTTACCATTCTTCTTTGGCCTCACCACTACTGGGGAGACCCATTCTGAATCTTCTACTGGGTATATGAATCCTGCTTCTAAGAGTCTCTTCACCTCAGACAACAATGCATTTTGTTGTACAACTCCTAATCTTCTTAGTTTTTGTACTACTGGCTTGCTCCCTTCTTTTAGATGGATATGATGCTTCACTGCAGTGACACCTGTAATGTGAGTGTAATCAGAAATAAACAATGATGCATGCTTCTTGAGAACATTTACATAACCCTCCTTTTCTTCTTCATTTATATCCTTGGATAACATCTCCTCTAGGCTGGCATCCCACACATTCTCCATTTGGATCCTTGGATTGTCTTCTGATGAGGTAGTTTCCTTTATGGTGACGCCCATGACTTCGAGAGTGCTATCACTCTCTTCACTTAAACTCTCTTCCTCGTCCATGGATGAGGAGCATCCACTTGAGCTCCACTCATCAGCTGACGTCTCTAGTTCAAGGTTCTCTTGTTGCCCATTCTTTAGGTTATAAACCACCTTCCGACTATGGCCACCCATGCGAGGCCTCAACTCCAAGTCTCCTGTTGCCCAATCTTGCCTAGCTCCTATACCCATGAGCCAAGGTCGTCCTAAAATAAGGGGGTATCCTTCTCCCTTTACTGGCATCACATAAGCATCAACCTCTGTAGTGATTCCAAAAACAGAAACTCTCAAAGCTTTCACTACACCCACACAAGTGACAGAGACATTATTGGCCATTTTTGCCCTAAAGTTTGATGATTCCATTACCTCTAAACCCAATTGATGCATTAGCTTTTCTGTCATGACACAAACCTCTGCTCCACTGTCAATGTAAGTTTTTGGAATCCGTTGTCCCTTGATTTGAGCCTCCACCAAAGGCACTATATCCTTGAGACCATATGCTTTGATTACACTTACTAGCTTACTTCGCTTTGCCCTCGTGCTCACCATTTTTGACCATTGTCGTCGAAGCTTTGGGGAGATATGAAGTAGTTGTGGCCAAGTAATCTTTGGTCCTTGAGAACTCACATCAGCTGTCAAGTCATAAGGTTGTGTCCGAGATCCCATAGGGAAATCAGAGATGTCAATTTGAGACCTAGTACGGGTCTTTCTCTTCTTGGCTTCATCTTTAGTTGCCCGAGATGTACTTGCTTCATTGCTTGCATCCTTGCTTGTTTCTTTACCTACTTCATCTTGGACACGCACACGTTTGATAGGCATTGTAGCCACTTCATCTATCTTCATCTTCCCTTTAGCTATTTCTTCCTGGTTGCTTCTGCCCTTGAGGACCTCCTCCATCCTTATGATGCTCACATTTGGTTGAGTAGCAGGGGCTTGAGCTTGAGCACGAGGTGGCTGCAAAATTTGAGGTTGCGGTTGCTCTTGTGCTTGAGCTCTAGCACGGGGAGGACTTACTTGTTGTCGAGGACCTCTGACAGGGTAGTCATATCTTCTGGGATGAGGGCAATTATACATGCCGTGGCCAATTTCCCCACAATTGTAACACAACATTTCCCTTGCTTGACGTCGCATTGGTGGCCGATTCCCACCATTTCCCTCAATAGGCCTTCTTGCACCCTGCACAAGATTTACTCTCAACCCCTCTAGCTGGTTTGTGAGATTGTTTATTTGTTGGAGCATATCTTCTTGTTGACCTCTATTGAGGTCTGGTGCATTAGGCACATTTGGAGGTATGTGAGAAGCTTCCATAGTTGTGATATTGCCTCCCAAAGCTAGCTGGCCAGCTTGGGCTTGATAGAGAATCTTTCTATTCTTTTCCCTAGCAATTCTTAAGGCATCTTCAAAAGCATTTGGAAATTTGCTCTTTACCTTCTCCCTTAGCAAGGGGTACAAACCTGAGATAAATCGATCCTTTTGGAGGCAATTGGGAGCTCGCTCACCAGGGTTTAGTGAGTCTGACCATTGCCCCCAAAGTTTCAGAAAACCTTCCTCATAGGTTGCATAACCATGAGGGTCAACTTGATGAAGGGACCGAAGCCGTTGCCATAGTTCTTCTGCCGAATTGGCTCGTTGAAATCTTCGTAGGAAAGCCACCTTCAATCCCTCCCAATCAATTCTTTGGGTTGGATCTAGAGCCTGGAACCATACCCTAGCTTCTTCTTTGAGCACCAAAGGAAAAGCTCTCAATTTCAATGCTTCGTCATCCCTCCCGGAGACAAGGAAATCCATCTCCAAGTTATCCAAAAAATCCCCAGCATTTTCCCCACTACGCCCAAAAAATTTTGGGAAAGCCATCATAAAAGTGGGTTGCCTTCCTCTCAATACAGCACAAAGATGAAAACGTCTAGGCCCAAATCATATCTTATTAAGGGTAGAATAAATGGATTGATAGATGCATTAATCTCAGCTAGACGACGAGGGCCTAGTAAGTCCCTTATGATGTTTTGGAACCTAAGCTTTGTGCTAGCTATTATATGCACAGTTTGTTTAGCAAGAGGTTGGAAAGGTCCATATAAATCCCTATGATTCATGGGGTATGCTTAAAGCAAGATGAAGATGTGAACATCAAAAGATACATTATACTCCAAAATAGGAAATATTATAGGGTCAGGGGACAGCAATATCTCTCTCAACCTCTCAGCTCCAAAATATAAGACTAATCTTTGTTGGAAAAAAATCTTTCTATCAATGCGCACATTCACCCTAATATTTTGAACTGATTGAAAGTTGTAGAAAATGGGATTATTCATTGGTGCATTAATTACAAACTTCCATGAAGCACTTCATTGAAGTTGAGCTCTCTTGGATCCCACCATTTGAGAGATGCGAAGAATTTGCTCACCAGTGATTAGCCTAGCTTTGGTGTGACCATCTTCAGCTTTGTAGAGTTCATAGGGTTCAATGGCTACCCTCTCAACCACCTTGAGCCTTCTTGCTAGTAGTAGTTGGAGTGCATCACCATATGTAGCCTCTTGCCAATACCGCACCCCATTGATGTGTAGCTCCCCCTCCAAAAACTTGTTAATACCCGAGTTTGAGAGTGCTTTCACCACCTGAAGTCGAGGCTTCAAAGGAAGTGTCTTCACACTAGCCACAAAGCACTCAACACAATTTTTTGACCTAGGGACTTGATGACTACAAGATTTTCCTTGAAGCAAAGAAGGGTGTGTGTAGTTAACTCTCTTTACCCGCATACGTGCCGTTTGTCGATAAAGACGCTTCTTTTCTCGAGCTTCTTGGGGAGACCATAGTGGAAGTCTCGGAGAATTTGATGGATCTTCCTTCATAGGATTGATAGAGCGCTGCTTGAGAACTCCTCAGTGGGGGCACCAATTTATGACGAAGGAAATTTGGAATGGCGGCCTCTACACCAAAACAAACTCCATTGCGCCACAAGGGAAATGAGATGAGGGCACCACCTAGTCTTGGAAGCGTGGACTAGGACCGCTACACAAAGAGAGAGAGAGAGAGAGAGAGAGAGAGAGAGAGAGAGAGAGAGAGATCACTATGAATGAAGCATTAACCGTAGTGTGTGTACAAGGAATGGATGACTTCAAACACTCTCAATACAAATAGCATATAGATTACCAAACAATCACTCAAGAATTAGCCAAGATCACATCAAGCACTCTCACACACATATAAAACATTTCTCTTAATTAACATAAGTAAGAGGAGGAGAGGTTACTAGCATGAAACAATTTGCACTCTAGGATGTGCAAGAATAGAGTGAATGAATGAGCTTATGGGCTCATGGTGAGTGATACAAAGGCTCAATGGGGCTGAGGGAGGCTTGAAATTACAAATGGGAAGGCCTCTTTATATAGGAAAGAGAGTGATTAGGAGTGAGGTTAAGATCCAAGTGTAATTTGTACAAATGAAGCTTGATTAGGGACATTCAACCAATGAAGAAGCTCCTTCCAAGTGATTTGTTGACCAATTAGCTCCATCATCACTTGTGTTGTCTTCACTCCTTCCTCCATAGCTTGAGTCCAAGAGCTTCCTTATTTTAAAATGTAAAGAATCTACATAAAATCAATACATATCTAGTAATAATAGGAAGGGGTTGAATGAGAACTTATGAACTACAACAAGATTAAGCATGACTTGAGAGGTGATTAGAAGAGGAACTTTGATGGGTTTTTGAGCTTGAGAGAGAGAAGGAAGGAGAGGAGGGTGAGAAGACTAATGGCTGATTTTAGAGAAGGTCTCAATGTGGAAAAGGAAGGGTGTGTGTGTGTGTAAAGGTAGAGGGGGTGGTCTCCACCACAGTTGAAAAAACTGGCGTCCACCATTTTGGCCATATCTCCTAGACCGTAGATGCAAAAATTATAAAAAAAATATGGCCAGAATCTCTAGCTCATCAGTTACAACTTTGATGAAGACAACGTTTCTTGGATCGGAGTGGAAGTATTTTTTAAAAATTCAGCAAAATCATGTGTCTGGTTTCTTCCTTTACCAAGTCTTCCACTTGGGTCCCATTTGTTTGAATCATCATATGGCTCCAAAGCCATGATGATATGCGCCACTCATGACCCTTGAATCATGGGTGCATGGCTCCACAACCACATCATATCTTTTCTTTTCACATTTACATATTTTCCCTTCCCTTTACCACTAGGTTCTCCCTCTACCTTTCACCTCTGGTGAACTAGTCAAGAAAAAATCATTTTTTTTAAATTTTTCCAAGAGGTTGTTCTCACTCTTTCTTTTATTGTAAACCTCTAGAAGCAAGGAAAACCAACAAAATATGATCAACAAAAATTTGTGATAGGCTCGGATCAATGTGCAAGGGTGAAAATTCTTCTTGAAGTAATCTAAGTTCAAAATCCAAGTCTTTATGCTCCTAGGTGCCAAGGGACACAAGTGGGTGGTGGTTTGTGTTGTTTCTTAGGATCCCTTAATTTCATTATTTTTAATGTATTTCCCATAATACTCCCTCCATGTGAGAGATGTTGCAATGCTCTTTGTGGGTCCATCATTTGAGGCTACACATGGGGAAACCATTATCCCCCATGAAGTGGTCCTATCCAAATAGAATCTCTTGAATAGTGTCTAACCTCCCTCTCACAAATGCACAATAGTCCCCCTTAGAGGTGATGGTAAAGTGTTGCAAGTTGTTGTGCTAGGATGCAATTCTTTTAATGCAAAATGGGTTTGGGGAGAGAGAGAGAGAGAGAGAGAGAGAGAGAGAGAGAGAGAGAGAGAGATATTTTTCCTTATGTGAAGCCACTCTTCACAATAGTAATCCTTGTCCTTTGCGTAATCCTTTTGATGTTTAGGTTTGCTCTTGAATGCTGTTTTGAAGCTACCTATTGTAGTCCCCTCTTGAAGATCTTCTTTGAGGTCTTTGATAGGTTCTCTAGAGGTGGGAACCTTGGCTTGTTGATCGCACATAAGTGCTAAAATGGGGCACTTGGGAATGTTCCTTGTGGACCTTTGAAGCTAAGGGCATGGGAAGGGAGGCCTAAACGGGGCTTAAGGCCTTAACACTAGGTTAGTAATGGGACACTTTTATGTCCTGTTAAGTGACCATTTTCCTTGAATTATGTCAAAAGTTTCAAAATGGATTTTCAGGTGCTATCTGTCTAGAAAGTTGTCTCATGAGCTGAAAAAAACTCGACATTTTTTTGGAATATCAATTCCATCTTTAACCTTGTCCTTGCACAACATTTCACAACCTAAACTGTGTAAAAAAACGGGTCCTGTTTTTGGCTTTTTTCAACTTTTTCCAACTATACCACTCTAGAATTCATGTTTGTGAGGTCTATAATGCTAGAGAGCTATCTTTAGTAGTCCTCAACATGTCCTGATGCTTCTAAGAAGAAATAAATGTTAAAGTTGTAAGTTATGACCAAATTACAAAAATTGTCAAATCCTGTTTTTTAGCCAATTTTAGCTCTTCTATGATTTTTTTGGTGGCTTTCATGATATCCAAATGTAGTTTTGATTTTCTATGTCGCATATTGTAACATAAAGCTAATATTCCTTGAGTTTTGGGGCACCTAATACCCTATTTTGCATAGTAGACAACGATGGTTGATTTTTTCAATTATAGAGAAAAGGAAACATTCTAGTATATCAAGTATAGTTTTTTCAATATTGTTAGTTTCTTGTGACAACTACATGCATTTTGTAGGTAGTAACCATATCTAGTCATAAGGATCAAATTTGGCTAGATATTGAATAGTTTCTATGGGATTCTACAACTCATAATGTTGAACCCAGTTTTTTCATGTTTACTGTATTTAGCACTTCATCTTTGTCCCCAAGATTCCCCTTGGTAAGAGATGTATTATTCTTTTTACATGCTCCATGGCTCCTTATGAACCTAAAGGACAATAGGGAACTAAGAAAACATGCATATATTATTTGTATTGAGCGTGGCTATAGAAAATTTGATGATAGGTTTGCAGAATGGTAAAAATCTAACTTTTTTGTACCTATTTCTTTTGGCAAAACAAAAAATAGTGAGTGAGAAGCAATCATATGTTCTGATCACCAACCCATTGAAGTTAACTAGGAAATTTATCTCAAGTCCTACAAAAATGCCTGATCTTATTTTTATGCAACAAAACGTAAGAAATGATTGTTTTGATGAAAATATACTGGTCCATCAACTTTGGAGGCTTGGTGTGACCAAAAGATGAGAAATTTTACAAGTTTCTTATTTTTTTATGTGTAGTAGGCCTTGAACTATAACCTCATGAAAGGATTTTACAAAATGAGTGGATCTACTATGGTTTTGGAGGTTTTTTTCAAAACCCTGAAAGGACACTTTTATGTCCTGTTAGGTTACCAACCTAGTGTTAAGTACTGATGGAAAAAGCTAGCACAGAAAAAAAAAACTTGGCTAGGTGGACCCAAAATGTAATTATTTGGAGGCTAATTTTGCATCCAACTATGGCACTATTTCTATGCATGAGAGAAGCTATCCTAGTGGAGCCACCTTGGTTATTTTCCCAATTTTACATGTTGATGGCATATGTCAAGCTTGCCAATATTGGAATGTGGGGCTTGATCTTTCCCCCTTTCAAAGGATTGATATAGTGAGCTAGACCACATGGCCTTCCACACTTGATTGTGTGAGGGCTTCACAAAGCTGCCTTATGAAACTTCACAACCCCAATTAGGATGTGCTAATCACCTCAATTGCTAGAGCTTCAGTATGCATTAAATAAATCTAGCAAAAATAAACATTATTTATTAATGTATCCTCAATAATTAATGCTCTTGTGTGTATAGTGGCACATGAACATGTACGTATACCATCAAAAGAGATAATTAATGAGAGCCTTAATGAAGTGCAGTCTATTATGTAATGGAAATGAACTTGATTCAAACACAACGGCAAGAGAGGATGCTAGTGAAAAATATTCTCAAGATCTGAGAGAGAGAAGTGATTAATTATTCTTAGGTATGAATGGTCGACTGTGATACCACATGATGGGATTAGGGAAGATTAGAGAGAAAGGCATTCATGTTAATTATATATTAGGGACAATGCTAATTGCATAGAGAATTGGAATAGTCGTCTCTGATACCACATGATGGGATTAGGGAAGATAAAAGATAAAGGCATTAATGTTAATAACATACTAAGGACAATGCTAATTGCATGGAGAATTGGAATAGAGTGTTGATAAGAAATGATTTATTGATTTCTTGGAAAAATACTACAAGAAGGCTTATTATATAGAGCTAGCCATGGCATCTCATTTGGCATCATCTATGATATCACATATAGGTGCAAATCAGCCAAAGCAGCTTGCAAGACTCTTGGGAAACCTTTGGAGGCATTTTAGGATCCTCTTAACTATCTCTAGGTGTATGTGCATGACCTAGGAATCCCCCTCATGGGTCCATGTACCCCTAGGGTACCTTTTCCCATGCTATCACATTGTTTTTTCTACCTAGACTTGCCTAGTAGACAGAGGTACATCATATGGGTGAAAAGCATCGTGCTCATGAGGAGATGTTCACAAAGAATATCTCTAGATCATAGGACAAACCCCTTTCACAACAATGAATCCCTCCTTCTAGACTCACACTATGCTCCATGTGCATCTCCTTAATTCTATTGTGGAATTCTAGTTCGCTAAATTGTAGTATCTACCCTTGTGTAGCATCCATGTTGTCAAAGTGATTTCACATGGTGTCAATGATCACAATCTAAACTATCCATACCTCAAATAATATGAAATCCTCAATTTAGCACAAAAAATTAGAATTGTGATAGTAAACACTATACATAAACTTGGACTTTATTCATTGGATTGATTCTTTTAAGTGTCTGGGATCTAATGATGCCTTATCTGAGTGTTTTTGAATTCCTAAATCTATATATGGACTCTTTTTTTCTAAAGAAATCCAAAGTGCACCTCTTGTGCTAAGACTTGGCATAATGGCCCAAACTCAGCCAAGAACTCCTAGCTTTTCCACAATGTTTTCAATTGTATGCACTATTTGGTGCTTTAGTGTTTCTTTTTATACTTCTCTTACTTACCCTATAATTTTTCATTTCTTTCTACTTCTCCATGATGGAGTACTTTTTCCATTCTTGAAGCCTATACCTAGTCTTGGAAAATCATAGCTCAAGCATGTATGTTCTCGATGTCCTGCAGCCCCGCTTCCATGATAAGAAAAAGAGCAGAGAAATGCAAGCTAAGCTTCTTTGAAGCCTACTTGATTAATGGTCAGTGATGAAGGCTTGTTAACAGGCCAAGTCTAATGATTAATGTATGTCAGACGCGGCTTTAAAGGGCCAATTGATGCCTTAATGATGCCAAAAATGGACTAAACTTAAAGTGAGCACAGATAGAATATTATGATCCAAAACTGTAGTGCTTGAAGAGCTCTACCGGTATGTCTTTACGGCTCGTCGATTGGAGCTACGGTGAAGAAGTTATGGCAGTTTGAAGTTTAAGTCGATTGCAGATCCGTACCGGATTGGGCAACTGCAGCTGATGTGACATAACTGAAATGAATGCACGGGCCTGAAGTGCTCAATTTATGGAGCCCGTCGGTCCTTTCAGATCAGTGATCGGAGTTTTGGTTGCCAAGATATTGCCAGTTTAAGTTTCCCCGGGGGGCCGGTTCCGTGCCAGGTCGATCGCCTCGATCGGAGCGCCATTTGGGAATTTACAGCCTTAGCAGAGTTTGTATGCAGAATGGCATGGCGGGCAAGCAGCGAGCAGGGAGGGTGCAAGCAAGAGAAGAAGATGGCGCTGGCCAGCTCGCGCGTCGGTTCGAGTCAGCCATGAAACAATCTGTTCAGCTCGGCAGCGCGATTAGCTTTGGAGCTATTTTGGCCGGATTTTGCCCGCGTCATTTTGGTCACTGCCACGTCATCAAGCTCCTTCCCACCTAGCAACGACGGCGCCGTCGTTGCTTAGGGGGAAGTGAGGCTATTAAAAAAGAGGAGGGTAATTGCATAAAGAGGAAACGAGTTGCTAAGCGAGGAGGAGAATAAGGGTTACAAGGAGAAGAAAAGCGACAAGGAGGGCTCTCTCTCTCTCCCGATCTCCGGACCAAGCAAGCGAGCCAAGGAGGGCACAAAGCCAAGGAGAAGAAAGAAGGGGAAGAAGGGGGAGGAGGAGGTTGAAGTTGCAAGGAGAGTTAAGAAGGAATAAGAAGGCGAGGAGGTCGAGGCGATCTCTTTCTCTCTCGATCTCCAACCGACACAGAAGGGAAGCTTGAACGAGCAAGCAAGGCGATATCTCTCTCTTTCTCAATCTCCAAACCAAGCAACGAGAGCTCTCTCCCTTGATCTCAAATCCAAGAGCTCTCTCTCTTTATCGGCAATCCAAGCAAAGCAAGGGCGATTGCATGAAAGCCAGGGAACGAGGGCATCAACAAAAGATGTCAAAGGAGTTCTCCCTCTCTCTCGATCTCCAATCAAAGCAAGAAGAAGAAGAAGGTCGAACTGGAAAAGATAAATTACCAAGGGCATACAAAGCCTGACGACAATCAAAGTAAGTTGATTAGAGTAGACGACGAAATTTGTGAGCAAAAATTAAGCCAATGCAAAGCACACAGAGCAGGAAGCTACAGGACAGTTAGCAATAATTGAAGCACGATGATTGACATAGTGAACTTAAATGATGTTTGTAGAATCTTGAATGTAGATGAAGCAGATAAAGTGACAGGCAAAAGTTTCCATCATCGTCATCAGTCTGAAGGTTGATTAATCAATTTGTTAAGCCCAGTGTCATTAACGTCCCGATTAATACTATAAAGCGAGAGCTTAAACTCCTGGTTAGCAGATGATCCAAGTGACGGCGCTGTTAACAGCCCGCCTTGGCTAAGGACTAAGTTGTACTCAAGTTAATAATCAATTAATTGATGATTGCGGTGATTGGCAGAGCTGTCATTGTCTCTTGGTCTCTCTCTCTCTCACCTCCCACAGCCAGAGGCCCGGCGCCTGCCGGCTCACGTAGCGAACACATATCCCCCGACATCAATATGTTGATAAAGGAATATGTACAAGAGAATAGTGGTGAGTGTTTTCTATACTACGCGGGTCAAAAACTTGGATGACCAAATGAAAAAGAGCCGATCAAAAAATTATGTCTTTATTATACACTCTAATTTGATTGGAGTACTTGGCATTGAAGTACATGTCCATGCAAGGTGAGTGCCAAGGAGAAACAAAAGAGGCGTGCTAAATACAAGTTCCAATTTTACGAGACACTCTATATTCATAAAAGAAAAATTTCATGAAAAGCATGCGATGCTAAAATAGAGTTGATGGGAGCTTCAAGGGACAAATATAGAACGTGTGACATCATAAGAAATTTCAATAGCTTCCACATTTCAAGATGGGCTTCCAGTGTAGAACATTCTCCACTCATATCTCACAGTGCTTAGTGCATGAGTACCTTTTTTACTCTTCTCCTTCTTTACACTAGACCAAAAACATAATCTTGGGAACAAGAAAGATTCTATGATTTTCCAAATTAGAAACCCAAACGACAAGAATTATACAAGGAAAAATGAACAAAACACATGAAATAATTAACCATAGACCAATGCTAATACGAACAAGAAAACTCATTACTTGCTGCTTGTAGGGGCAATTGGCTAGGTAAAAACAAGATTGCAAAAAGATTTGAAAGCTCCTTAATTAAGGACTAGAAAACAACAAGGCAAAGGAAAAACAAAAAAACCAAAATTTATGTGACCAATTCTTAAAGCCAAGCATACATGCTTGCATTATCCCCTATGTGCATGGATACACCCTCCTACATAGAGTTCTCTAACACATGCTACTCATGTTATGCACACATGCTACATATTGTATCCCACTGGTACTTGTTGTAGCCACATTCTACTTGCCTTCTACCATAAATTGTACATATCCCTCTCATCTTTATTTCCACCTTCAGCCTACAAAGCCACTATGCAAAGCTTGTATCAATCCCTGCCACTCCTATAATCAATCAAGCAAGTTTTCCTTCCATTGAAACTTCACCTTCCTATGGCACTCAAAAGCCCCTTGGCCTTAAACCTCTTCCTTATTAGTGCTATCAGCACTAGGGCCCTGGTTTCATAGCACAAGCAACAAGGAGATTCCAAAGAGATCAAGCATCAAATCAGCATATTTTCTAGAGCACTCAAACCAAGATTCAAAAGCTGAGTTTCTCTTCTTAAATGGATCCATTTTTCTTGTTTATGGTGATGATATAGCTATTCTTTTGTTGCAAAAATCACTTTGTATGCCATATTTGAGCTAGTGGCTCTACCACATTGTACTCTAAGCATGTAAAGGGTCAAGACACTACCAGGTCTATTTGGTAAGATAGCTCTACAGGTATAATGTCTACAAAATATTACAATTTTATTGGTAGTGGGTTTCACACCTAGCAGACTAAAGTAAAGGGGGTAGGGGGTGCTCATGAAGGTGAAACTTTTGAGGATTGTGAAACTGTCATCCGATTCAAAAGAAGTTAACACAAACTGGCACAAACCTTGAATGCTCAGCAGTAAGCCAAAGATGAGTAATTAAGCCTAGAATAAACTGGTCACTTGTGAGAACTATTCTAAGTTGGAGAGTTAGATTTAGTCAAATCTGATAAGAGACGATCACACAATGATTGAGCTGGAAATAGAAGACAAGAGACTCAGACAGGAATTGGAATTTATATTCAAATACTAAAATTATAACGATAATTTGATACAGGCACAAGAGTTAAATAATGCGTAGAGAAAATTACAAAGGAATACAAAAAGTAGAACTGGATTCCAAAATCAATAGCCTAGAAGATGAAGTAATGGGCCCTATTTATAGGTATCCAACTAGGCCTCTAATTGAGTGTGCACTATAGATTTACCATGGTAACTATTTAAGACAGAGGTGAAATAGACCTGTGAATAACCACCCAACCATCCTATATATAGGCCCCTGGCCCTCTAGTTCTTAGCTATATATAGACCATATACTGCAAGTGTCTCTGGCACTTTGTCAGGTCCATGTTGTCCTAGTCCCACCCTTGGCATGACATTACTTCCCCCTTGGAGAATCATTTTCTTCCTCAAAAACAAAAGTTGTAAAATCTTCTCAAAACCACTACTTGTTTCCATAGTGGCTCCTCTTAGATATCCATATGTTCATGTGACTAGTACACACTTCAGTAGGAGGTTTAATGAAACCAAAAGAAACATCTTGATTTTCCACATTGTTGTCCTTGTGTAATTGTTGGTGTAACCGGCTTTAATCCAACATAGTGCATAGGCTCTATTTATAACTCACTTGATTATTGTAAACAAGTACCAAAACTAAGAGGTGTTTAAGTAAATGACCAAGAGTCATACTTTCTTAAGATATTGGAACATTCAAGAATACCTCTTCTCAACTTTCCATAGAAGTGACCTACTGAAATAACCTATATTAATTCATTGACATGCTTTCATTTCTATCAGTAGACAACCCCATTAGGACTCGTGGTCAAGGTTGAAAACTGGACAATAACATGCAGGAACTACACCTAGTCCCAGCATGCTTTGCATCATGAGAAGCAAACTCCAAGCTAGAAAGGTAATCTTTCCAGCTGGGTTACTTCTTGCTAGCATACGCTCTTAGCATATCCTTAAACACTAGGTTATTACATACCAATTGTCCATCTGTCTTTAGATGAGTGGTAGTATGTGTTGTTGTTTCTCCCGAACCATTTACAAACACTCCTCCAAAAATGAATGGTAGACGTGGATTCACAATGACTTACAAAAATGTTTAAGAATCGATATAGTCTATACAGATTGTGATCAACCAACATGGTTAAAGAGTAAACGTGTTTGGAATAAATGTATACATTTTAGGCAATCTATCTACAAACACCCATACCGAGTTCTCACCTTGTATGGTAGTCAGTAGATCCACAATAGATATCATGTCCATGAATTTGCATGTCATTCCAAACAAACATGTGCTAAACACTAGGGCTCATAACACTTAGCATGCATGCATTCAACACAAACATTTGAACCTGCATTTTCATGACTAGACTTCCCATGATGCATACGTGAAAGGCTTGCCACAAAAGTTGGACCATAATAGAATGTGAAAACTTAATCACATCTAAGTACCAATAATGAAATATTTTCATTAACAAAACATAGCCTTTCTATATATGTAAAGAGCCATACTGTAAACTTAACAAGTCTATACTTAGTACCCAACAATTTTTGGTCATTGAAATTATCTCAGTACTATGTGCTCAAAATGGTCTAACAAATGGATGTGACCAACACCTAGGGACTCTGAAACATCATTAACAAATAGGCACGAGTGTCAGTCCTAGAGACTCATATTCTCCACTTCTGGAATATGTCTCAAAAAATGATGTAAATAAAAGTGACATCTAGCAAGTACAAGGTGTACTTGTGTGTGGAGGTAATTGTAAACACTCAGCAACATGAGTGAGGGGGACCCTCATCAACCTTGTTCCACACATGCTAAACCAAACTCCATGAGTTCCTAGACCATGTTGTACACAGTGTGCCTAATAACATGTACCAAACAAAACCCTACCATGTAGGTCTATAACTAGTTTAACAAGGAGCCGTTAAGAGAGAAAGCAATACTTCTTTCCCAAAATGCTATGCTCTTACATCACCTTGTCATGTGGCTGAAGAAAAAATTGGATGAAAACCTCCTAGCTTGTGCATGCCTCTTGCGGAGCTTAACCAAACTTATTTGGAATGAAAATTAATTGAAAGCATTTACTTTTACGAGATGAGGTGGAAAATACCGTATACTTACCCATAGGTCAAGTGCATATTTTAGCCTGTAAGGATACATTATTAAATTCCCTTTGACTTTCTAATCGGTAAAAATAGAGATTAGTGGAGATAAACAAATTCAAGCTATTAACTTTGGGTGTTGTCTTGGCAATCTGAACCCCTTGGTTAGATTTGGGAAAGAGCTTATTGATTACCCCTTGGCAGAACTTAGTAACCACCAGTGGGTCCTACCCCAAAAAATGGTGCTCTTGTAGACACTCCTACTGCTATAGAGAAAACTTCATCTCAAGTCTTATTCACAACTGGATTCTCACGAGACTTGAAAGTTTGTAATCCGGGTTCGTGTGGACAGTCATGTTGTTTGAAACAATGTGCTCAGCTATACACCATGGTATAGGTAAGCCTATATGATTTTAGGATTATCAAAAACCCAACTTGATCCTTGCATAAAAATATGTAGTGCTAAAATGACACCTAGAATATCATCAATGGCAAGGCTCTTCCTTGTCCATTAACGTCGATGGGTACTCCACTGGGTAGATATGTTCAATCTTGAGAACAATCACCCATGGACTAAAAATAGTTGGCTCTTCGTCCTATATATAGGCCCCTAGACCTTTGGATCCTATCTATATATAGACCCCTATAATGCAAGTGTGTCCAGTACTTTGCCAGGGTCATGCCCTCCTAGTCCTACCCTTGCATGACAAAGCCCCCGACTAGATTCTATTCCCACTATTTACATTTCCTTCCCTCTTTTCTTTGAATTTTGGGGTATTTCAAAATTTGAGGTATGCTTCTCAAAATGACTGATATCATCAGGGAAGTGGTCTAAATCCACCCATTTTCCTTCTAGCTTTGTTGTCTACAATAGACTGCAAACTTCTTTGAAATGTTGATTCTTGGGCTTTTTGTACATGATCTCTGGGGTGTCACCATTTCCTCTTATCTAGAGCCTTCTTTCGTGTGGGCTTCAAAATGGACTAAGGTGGAACTTGAATTTCTAGAGGTTGGCCTGTAATGGAATTAGCCTTTTAACTTGACTTGGAGCGGAAAGTTAATAACATATTGAGCATTTCCTTGAGCATTCCTTTCTGTGTAGATGTAGAATGAGAAAGAGAGTTCTTGGATGGAGAGAGCAACACTAACACATTACTTAATTAACATGGCATGAACGATAGTTATAAAAGAGAGTGATAGTTTAGAGAAACTGACACCAATAGAGGACTGGATTAGCGATTCCCCCTCCAATAGGCATTTGTATTATAGATTCTTCCATGATGAAAGCCTTGTTTACAATACAATTGATTGTGTTCCTTGAGACCTTCTTGATAATGTGAAGATGGAAAATTTCATTCATCAATCATTAGCATAGCAACTACAATAAACATGATTAGCATAAACTTGAAAAGTGCCCAGCCTCAATCCCAAGACCTCAAACACCATGAAAGGTGAGGAGAGCTGGTAGGGAGTGAGGAAGAAGAGAGAAGTAGAAGTAGCTCTATGAGAAAGCAATACCCCCTTGCACATAATCACTCATAGATCTTGTAGCATAGCTTAACATAGCTTCGCATAATGATTATGGAGATTAGAGAGATTGATAAGAAAGCATAAGCATTCTCTTGTGTGGATTTGCATCCATAGCCAAGAGCTTGTTGTAGTAGGCACTCAACTTCTCAAGCTTGGAGAAGGAGATGGGGGGGTCTTGCTTCACAAGAGTGTGTGAAGAGAAGAATGAGAGTGAGAGAGCTCGTGGGATGCTCAAGTGAGATATATATATATATATATATATATATATATAGAGAGAGAGAGAGAGAGGTAGCTAGGTTGACCCCCTTTCCCTGGGCTTTCCTTGAAGCTCATTGGTCCATGTAGCCCTCTAGCCAATGAGAACTTGGCTCCCTTTGGGGAAGTTGTGTAGTCTCTTGGCAAGTGTCCTTCTTTCCCTCTTGTGAGTTTAAGCTATCACCCCCCTTGCTTAAGCACATCCCTTGCCGGCTTGAGCAATGTGCCTCTACACTTGACATGTGGCCCCTTTCCTTTCATAAGAGTATGGGTCCTTGGTGAGGTGCTCACATACTATCCACCTCCCTCCTTTGTAGGGCTCGCCCCCTCCTTTGTAGCAAGTACTTTGAACTTGGTAAGCAGGCAAGCCCCCTGCTTAAGCACAGCCCTTGCTTAAGCTAGCTGCCCCCTTGCCTGCTTGGACCTTAATTGACTAAAGATTAAAAATTAAAGACTATGTATTAAGGCTTTTAACGCTTACCTTTGGAGGCTTTAATTAAGCCTTTCTTAAGGTCTTTTGCTCCATTGGTTAACCTTGCTCTTTGATAGACCATTTCTCATTTGGGTCCCTTTACTCTTGGCCCCGTGTTGAAATAGATCTATAAGCACATCTACATCTTAACCCTTGTTCCCGTTTATTCTCCCACATTAAGTGATCAAATTAATATGAGAAAATCATTTGGGTTGGTTAGATATTAGATTTTATGACATTACCTCTCTCTTGAAATCATAGTCGTCCTCGACTATGAGGTAGAAGAGATAAAGTCATAGTCATTAGTCAATTTTACTTCCTGTACTTGCCTCATGATCTCCTCTTGTTGAGCTTGAGAGACTCAATAAGGAGGCTTGTTAGTCGGTGAACTTCTTGGAAGGAGCTCAATATGATGGTCATTATCCCCTCGTTTTGGAGGTAAGTCCATAGGGATATCATCGATGAACACATCTTGGAATCCTTTTAGAACATTAGACAAGTCTAACTCTTCTTGATTCTTACCATTTGATGAAAAATTAGGATCTTTTAGAGACTCTTTGACAAAAATCATGTACGCAAAAATTGAGCTCTTCATTGACTTATCAAAAGCTTGCATATGGTAAGGTATTACTCGACTCATAAAGAAAAATTCTTAGCTATGAGTATCCTCTTGTGGGGCTTCAACTCTAGAAGCTCAAGGTAACTCATTGCGTGCATTTCTTTGGGGACAGGTGCGATAGGTGTGTCCTTGTTCTCCACACTTAAAGCAGTTGTTTTCTTTGCGATAGCTCACTAGCTCTTCAAGAGAGAGCTTGTTTTTACCTTTGAAAACTCCTTTCTCCTTAGCTTTATTGTTGTTATTATTGGAGTTGCCTTTGGAAGAATTTTGAGAGAAATTCTTCTCTTTGTACTCCTGCTTATTCTTCCTTTCCATGGGCTTAGGATTTCTCTTAGCCCCTTGTTGGAAATTGATCCTTGTGGCTACCATAGTATGATGGATAACCACTGAAATTGACTTAGGCCTTTGGGAGTTAACATATTCATTCATATCCTCAAGAAGCCCCGCACAAAATTGTTTCTTTTGTTCCTCAATGGCTATCTTTTTGTAGACAATGGCTTTGAGATGTAAATCCCAAAACTTGTCTACATATTTGTGGATAGACTCATAAGGAGTGAACTTTAGGATTCTCCATTTGGTGAGGACCTTATCCTTAGCATTGCTTGCCAATAATTGCTTCATGATGGAGGCTCTTAAAGCCTTCCATGTCTTTGGTGCCTCTCCATTAGCTCGTAGGCTAGCCCACCATTGTCTGGCGGACTTTTGAAAATACATAGCTACGTGACATAGCTTTGAGGAATCTATCAAGTCTTCATCTCCAAAAGCGGCATCAAATTGTTGGATAAAGACTAGCACCTTATCCGTGGCACCAAAAGTACCATCATAGGTGAGGAAAGAGATGTCCTTTCCTCCCTCCTTGAATTTATTTAGCTTGCTAGACCTCTTCCAAGTAGCATATGTCCTTCGGTGTCCTCTCCTTTTCTTTTCTTGAGAAGAATACCCGTTGCTTTCGAGGGTGATGAAGATGGAGAAGAGGGTGACCCCTTTCTCTCCTTCTTATTCGTTGAGTTCTTCACTTCTGCGGCGGTGAGAACTATGTGGTGACCTCTTCCGCTGTGGGAAAGTTGGAGATCTTTGAGCTCTTCTTCTCCTTGGAGCTATATCCTCCATGGATTCATCTTGAGACTCACTCCCTTCTCTCTCCTTTGAAGGTGACACTTCATGTGAAGCATGGTCTTTCTTCTTGGATGATGGCTTGCCTTCAAGGAGTCGTGAAAGCTCTTGATAGGGATTCTCCACGCCTTCCTTCGTAGAGAGTCCTCTTTTGGAGGTCTCACCCCATGAGACTTCTCAGGACCTCTCTCTTGTTGGAAAGGTGGAAGAATCCCATAAGCATGGAGTTGTTGTTGTTCTTTGCCTTGAAGAGCGGGATTACTCATGGCTTGTTGGAGCCTAGTAACCAACTAATTTACAACATAGGAGTATCATCATTAGCATCCTCATGAGCAAAATCAAAATCATCTATACTCATCTTATTCTCTATATTATTCACAGCCATGTTAGCAATATTTTATGAGTGTATGCTTTGGTAATTCAAAACCTTAGTTGCCACTCCTCTTAGCCTTTGAAGATCAGCTCTTACGTATCTACACCCACGGCTTGAAGTGGTTAATTTTAGAGAGTAGAGGAGTAGGTCTAGCATAGCAGAGTTGTTGAGCTCGTTTTGGACTTCTTATGGCTCAATAATGGTAAAGCCGTAGCCAAGTCTAAAAAGACTCCATTATTAAGTCTAAAGCTCCCGAGGTGTGCACCATATCCCACATAGTGGGCTCAACAAAACCGATACTAGATCCTAATTCCACTTACCCTAATATAATTAACAACGTCAACCATTAATAGGCTACTTAAGGACCTCTCTTCTTAAGCAAGAAAAGAGAAACCAAATGCTCTGATACCAATGTAATGGAATTAGCCTTTTAACTTGAGTTGGAGCGGAAAGTGAATAACATATTGAGCATTTCCTTGAGCATCCCTTTGTGTGTAGACGTAGAATAAAAAAGACAGTGCTTGGATGGAGAAAGCAACACTAACATATTAATTCATTAACATGGCATGAAAAATACTTGTAAAAGAGAGTGATATTTTAGAGAAATTGACAGCAATAGAGGACCGGATTAGTTGGAGCCGGTATCCCCTCCAATAGGCATTTGTATTATAGATTCTTCCATGACGGAAGACTTGTTTACAATACAATTGATTGTGTTCCTTGAGACCTTCTTGATGAGGTGAAGATGGAAAACTTCATTCATCAAGCATTAGTATAACAACAACAATAAACATGATTAGTATAAACTTGAAAAGTGCCCAGCCTCAATCCCAAGACCTCAAACACCATGAAGGTGAAAAGAGCTGGCAGGGAGTGAGGAAGAAGAGAGAAGTAGAAGTAGCTCTACAAGAAAGCAATACCCCCTTGCACATAATCACTCATAGATCTTGTAGCATAGCTTAACATAGCTTAGCATAATGATTATGGAGATTAGAGAGATTGATAAGCAAGCATAAGCATTCTCTTGTGTGGATTTGCATCCATAGCCAAGAGCATTCTCTTGGCTATGGATTTGCATCCATAGCCAAGAGCTTGTTATAGTAGGAACTCAACTTCTCAAGCTTGGAGAAGGAGATGGAGGTCTTTCTTCACAAGAGTGTGTGAAGAGAAGAATGAGAGTGAGAGAGCTCTTGGGATGCTCAAATGAGAGAGAGAGAGAGAGAGAGAGAGAGAGAGAGAGAGAGAGAGAGAGCTAGGTCGACCCCCCTTCCCTAGGCCTTCCTTGAAGCTCATTGGGCCATGTAGCCCTCTAGCCAATGAGAGATTGGCTCAAGTTGTGTAATCTCTTGACAAGTGTCCTTCTTTTACTCTTGTGAGGTTAAGCTAGCACCCCCCTTGCTTAAGTACAGCCCTTGCCTGCTTGAGCAATGTGCCTCTACACTTGACATGTGGCCCCTTTCCTTTCATAAGAGTATGGGTCCTTGGTGAGGTGCTCACATAGTATCCACCTCCCTCCTTTGTAGGGGTCGCTTCCTCCTTTGTAGCAAGTACTTTGAACTTGGTAAGTAGGCAAGCCCCCTGCTTAAGCACAGCCCTTGCTTAAGCTAGCTGCCCCCTTGACTGCTTGGACCTTAACTGACTAAATAGTAAAAATTAAAGACTATGTCTTAAGGCGTTTGACACCTACCTTTGAAGGCTTTAATGAAGCCAACCTTAAGGTCTTCTGCTCCATTGGTTAACCTTGCTCTTTGATAGACCATTTTTCATTTGGGTCCCTTTACCATTGGTTCGGTGTTGAAATAGATTTATAAGCACATCTATATCTTAACCCTTGTTCCCGTTTATTCTCCCACATTAAGTGATCAGTTTAATATAACAAAATCATTTGGTTTGGTTAGATATTAGATTTTATGACATGGCCCGTACCTTGAGCAGTGCTTCTAGCATTATCCTTCTGAAGAAGTTGATAGATAGCTTTCTACTCTAGCTACTCCCTACGATCACTCATCATCTCCAATTTGTATGGCATTAGAGAATTCCAGATTTTGGTGTCAGCATCATACAAAGTATGCATGTCCCTGGTGAGTCTCTGGCTCTAGCTAGCTTATACATGACTCATGCGGTATGGATTTAACCTTCTAGTAATGGTTGATTTACCTTGATGCACGTTTCAAACAATAACTCGGAGATCTCCCTAAACTATGGTTGTTATGTTTCTTTGATTGCCAGCTCCTGTTTGGAAACCTTGGAAGATTCAATTGGTAGTTAAAGGAGCTCGTTAGTACATCAAATCAATATTCATATTTGATTTATCCACCACCGATTCATCATCCCTCTAAAGAGATGGAGATAGTTCTTCAACTCTGAATGATAGTTTTCTATTTAGTGTCACTTAAAACATTTTTCCATGCCACCCAATCTGAGAGATGCCCCTCCCTAGAGGTCTATGTACAAACTATACAATTTACACTTTTATACAATTTTCAATGTACATCAGAGTTGCGGAAGCATTTGCATAGGGGTGGAGTTCTCAGCACCCGACCAAGCATGGACTTTAGGCCATGAGCCGGATTGCATCGAGAGGTACCTAGCAACTAGTGCTACCCCTGAATGGGTGTTATAAAGAAAGGCGTACTCAAGAAAAAAATACAACATTCTACAAGGTGAATATATATGTACATCGCGTTGCAGGAAGAGAGAGAGAGAGAGAGAGAGAGAGAGAGAGAGAGAGAGAGAGAGAGAGATAGCAAATCCTCAGGTCAACGACCCTCTAGTCTAAGGCTAAGTGATGTAGGTGATCCTAGTCTTATAGTGACAATGTCGGAGTGCGTGATTCTCTAGGGTTGAGCGGGAAAGCACCGGGCCTCTGGCCGTAGACAGGAGCTTAGCAGGCATGCAAGCTAGGATAGTAGAGTGCAGTTAGACGTAATCAATAGGTTAATACACATAATACTGAAGATTCAAGAGAATAGAGAGAGAAGACTGAAAATAAGAACAATATGTATTGATATGATGAAGAAACAAAGCTATTAAACTCAAGGGTTGTGGTACAGTGGATACACTATAAGAATTCTAGCAGCTCTTTTATAATCCAGTTGCATACGCCCGCTTGGTATGCCTTTTGAATTGCAACCCTCAACTCAAAATTCTTCCCCATAGCTTTACATTGCTTGCACTTGTCATAGTCCACTTCTGGTAATTCTTTGCACGGTGCACACATGGCTTTGTCCGCCCACTTTGGCCACCCAATCTCCTTTATCCTTTGGGAAAGACCTTTTTTCTCTCTTGCTCTCTTTTTCTCCACCTCTTGCTTCTTTGCCTTGGTGGCCGGGAGGATAGGCCCTTGAGCTTCCTTTGGAACTAGCTGGTGAACCCTCCCCTTTACTGGACTCGGGTCGTACTCTCTCTCTCTCTCTATTCACCTACCTGTTGTGGGACCCCTCCACTACCCGGAATTAGCAACATCGCTATTGGGGGGGGGGGGGGGGGGGGGGGGGAGACGCTACTTTTGTCTTCAAAAGAGGGGTGGGCGCGCGGGGCACTGCCCTTAGCCATGCCACATCATCACTGTATTGACCACCGCCTCCCATCGCGTGCCATCGGCTACGGCCAATGCCGCACCACCACAACCACCAAAATCTGCCACCAAGACGGCAACATCGCCGCGCAAATCACCACCACCAGCACCCCTGTGCGCACGCCATAGCCGGGCACCAAGGAGTTCCCATGCTCTACTCCATGCTTAACAAGACATTTACACCCCAGGTCTTGTACCCTGTCATCCGACCCCCACAATATGCATGTGGGATTACCCCACCCCCGCCACGTGGCAGTCTTTGGTGAGTTCTCTCCAAAGCTTGAAACTTCAAAAAGACTTTTCCTCAAAAAAAACCCAAACCTCTTTTTTCCCCACTGCTTGCCCTGCTTGCCTATTGGTCACGGGCGATCCGATCATAAAGCCGCAAAACCCGGCTGCAAAATCACTTGTCTAACTCTGGACTCACTCCACCTTGCCGCACTTCACAATTCCCCAAGCGCTCAAACCGAAGCCGTAAAAATGCCAAATTTCATCTGCAATCAACTTCGAACAAAGGCACCCAATCTTTCGACTGCTGTAACTTTCTGCTCTGGGCTCTGATTGACATGTAGTCAGCTCTTGTTAGCTTCGTATGATGCATATGTTGCTCTAGAACTTTGCCGAGGCTCAAAAGACTCCAGATGGCACGATTCCCCATGTGGCTAGATGGGCACCAACCTAGCCCCCGGCAAAACTTCAATTGATCATAAACTGAAATCTGAGGCTTTGATCTGCAATCTGAAAAAACAAGTAGGCTCCATATATAGAGCCCTACACACCTATACCTTGACATCCACTTGGGCCACCTGTCCCCAACTGCCATATCTGGCAAGAATCGGCAATACACTGATCCTTCAACCTTCGATAGTTTGGTCTCCATAGCTCTGTTTGATGAGCCGTCTTGACCTGGTCCTTCAACACTTCAAGCTCTACATTTCTAAGCAGAAAACCAGCCCTTTTTTCTTTCTTCACATGTCACCCCAATGAGTTCACTTTGATCTACAAAAACCACATAATACATACATTTCTGCTAATCTGATGCCATAAACAATTCTAACATAGTGCATAGATTTGTCAAAGTACATAGATACAAACGGAACTCTGTTTTTCAACTTGTGCACGCAAAGCGGCATGACATACACCCCCTCTAAACTTGCACATCTGCCGGTATGTGCCAATCTCTAGAGGTTGTCCAAGCTAACATCTTCATCAGAAATCTCATCTTCATCATTTAAACCCTTATCTTCGTCCATATTAAAGTCTTTGTCTGCAAGTTGAAGCTCCTCATTTCTTCTTTTATATAGCTTGACACGCTTACCTGCAATTGGAAGCTTCAACTCTGTACCATCCATCTCACATAATTTGTAAGTAGCATTAGGAAAAGCATGTTTACATATGGGCCTAACCATCTTCCACATAGCTGTGTATTGGTTGTCCAAATTTCTATCATAAACAAGAACCCAACCCCCTTCTTGAATAGCACATGGCCTTAGCCTATGCCGCTTGTCAAAAGCCTCCTTATTTTTCAAACGAGCACTCCTCAATTTCTCCTTTGCACATTCTATATCTTTGCTTCTCCTTTCTAGCTGGCAAATCCTTGAAGCAAGCAAATCTTCTCTCCTCATTTCTAAATCCCAAGGCAATATTCTCCATGTAGTCACTGCCTCCTCAAGAGGCATAATAGGATTTTGTCCATACATAAGCTCTAATGGCATAAAACTTGTAATTGTGTTGTGTGTAGTGTGTTCTGTCCATAAAGCATAAGGAAGTAGACAAGGCCACTCACCAATCCGGCCTTTACATGCCTTAGCCAATGCCTTGACAATGGGCGGATGCCCTCTCTCACTTTTACCACTCCCTGCAGGATTGTATGCAGTAGTGAGTGTTACTTTTACACCCATACGAGAAAAAAAATATTTGGCTTTGTCAGCATCCAGCTCTCCTCTATCTACAATAATTCTTCCAACACAACCATATCTACATATCACATCTCTAGCAAAAATTTTCGTACCATACTTGTAGCTTTGGTTCGCAAAGCCCTCCCTTCAACCTGGTTCGTCAAATCTTCCCTGGCAAGCATGATGTATCTCATTTGCCATAATCCTGTGGACATTGTAATCAAGTCGACTACCCATTTGAAATGCATGCACAATGGATACGTTGGTTGTAATCCATCTCGAGCTTTACATTTGAGTAAATTTGACATACAGAACAAGTTTCAACAAAGTTCTCCACATCTTTATGCATACCCTTCCACCAATATCGTTCTTTGATTTTAGCAAAAGTGGCCCAAACTCCCCTGTGTCCTGCCCATAGCGACTCATGCGACTCATGAAATTCTTTAAGTACTTGAAGCTGTGTTACCTTATCACAAAAAACTTGATGAGGGGTTCCTCTACGCTTCTTTGGATGCCGCCATAGAAACCCGTCCTGCAAGAAATACCCATAATCTTTCTTTTGAATACGTTGAAACTCTTGTTCGGTCTAGTCCTCCTGATTCTTTAGTGTACTCAAATATCTCCCAATCAGCAACCATTCACCTTCGTACTTTTCCTCGATAAATGATTGTAATGCAAAAACCGTGTTTTTACATTCTACATGCAGTCTTGAAGAGGTAAAGAACCTCAATCCCACATCTTCAGCTTTAGAAATCATAGTCTCTTCATCTTCAAACCTAGCCCTGGATAGCGTGTCAGCCATCGGATTGTCTTTCCCAGCAATATGTTGAAACTCAGGATTTAATGACTTAATATATGCTATCCAATGTAGCATGGCTATATCTGGTGTAGAACAACTTGTGATCATCCCAAGCAATGGTAAGCAATCTGTCTCTACTATTACATAAGCACCAATAAAGTACTTTTTGTCACACCTTAGGGTAGTTGCTACACCCCAAAGTTCCCTTTTAACCTACGAATATGCTCTCTGTCGAGCACTTAACACTTTAACTCCAAATCTGATAGCATACCTTTGTCCTTGCTCATCATCCTATCCAAAAGCCCACCCAATACCTGTAGGACTCGTGTCAACCGTCACAATAATTGGCTTTCTGCTTTTATAGTCCACCTTCCTTAATGTAGGAGCCTCTTGTAACATCTTCTTCAGTTTTCGCATACTTTCGAGTGTTCTTCTTTACAAAAAAAAATTATGTCCTTTCCTGAGTAACTAGTATAAAACCTTTGCAACATGTGAAAAATGGGGTAACCATATCAAGTAGAAAACACATGCACCTAAAAATCTTTGCACTTTTGTAATTGAACTGCATGTCTCATTCATCCTTTGCACTTCTGTAATTGAACTGCATGTCTCCTTTTTCTAACCTAGCATAATTTGCCCACATTTTCTTACTCTATTTGATGTTGTAGAATGAGGTCTTTCAAATGAAATGGTTCTTTTTTATACCCTTCAGCCCAATTTCTAGCCTATTTTAGTTCTTCATGTAGACTAGTCAACTCAGAAGCTAAAACAAAACCTTGGGCTTCAATCATGTGGCCTTGAAAATTGTGTTCCGTCTTACCTAGATGGTAGACACACAATTTTTAGTGATAGTGTTGCAATCTTTTTGATTTTTTTCACACACTATAATACACTATTAGGGAAGTTTGGTAGCGCACTAAGAATTGCTTATACAAGTCTTTAGAACCAGGTTACCCACCATAGGCTTCTTTTAGATCTATTGTAGGCAGTCTAGTATTAGATATTGAACAGACGTTGGTGCAGCCAAAGCTCGGCCGTGCAATAAAGGGTGCAAAGCAGGGTTGTATGGACTCTCAAAGGCTTGTTATAGTGATGGAGCAGCTAGAAAGGCCAAGAGCAGGCAAGGGGTAGTGGTTAGGTATGCCCTATGTGGTTTTTAGGGACAGAATGCTTTGCTACGGTGCCTATCAAAGGTGTGTGGTCAATGTGTGAAAAGTGTAGGAAAGAGAGTGCCATTAGTGGCCCTCAGTATGGTATGCAAGCTAGTCCAAATGGATCCTCAAATGGAGCTACGTAATGAAATAAATTGCTACTCAAAGCTGAAGTAATTTGCAGATTCTTGATAGAGAGGGCAATTGTTGCAGATGGAGCATCAGAGTTGAAGTGAATGCATGAGCTTGAAGTGCTCATCTTGTGGAGCATGCCGGTGTTTTCAGATCGCCAATCAAAATCCTGGATGTCAAGTTATTGCCAGATGAAGTTTTGCCAGGGGCTGGTTCTGAGCCGAGTTGATTGCTTTGAAAAGTTTGCCATCTAGAAGTTTTTGAACCTTGATCAAGTTTTGGACTATGCTATGCAACATATGGGACTAACAAGAGAAGACGACATGTCAATCGAAGCCTGGAGCGTGAAGTGATATACTTTCAGGTGGAGATTATGGCACGCTCATTGAATGAGTGGGTATCAAGTTGCAGAGCCTTGAAGAAGGAGGAAAAAAATGTTTTTATAGAGGTTTTTGTGGTGGCCTTATGTAGCCTTTTGGAGGAGGTTGCACCCAACATTGCCACATGAAGGTAGGAGAATGCATGGGGAACAAATGAGCACTTTATATACTAGAGCACCCCTCTCTCTTAAGCAACCTGGTGGAGATCTCTTGGAGCCCATGGATATGGTGCATGTGTTCCTTGTCCCTTTGGGTGTTGCTATGGTGTTGTTGGTGATGCTTTGATTGGCCTTCGGCGAGTGGTGCTCATTTGTGATGCAGAGGATGATGTGGCAATCTGTAGGGGCCATGCCCACATGCCATAACAATGCAAAACATTTTTTATGAAGGCAAAAGAGAACAGTCACGACGCTATGACTATTCCTTGGGGCTTAAGAAGGGGTACACATGCAATAACGTGGAGGTCAAATTGGGTGCCGAGAATAGTAGGGATTCACATGCAAGAAAATCGATTGAAAATAGCAAAAAATCAACGAAAATAGGGAGTTGCACATGGCCAAAAAGAACAATCTTTTGATTTTTGGGGAGTTTTCAAGAGGTAAAGAGCGGAGAATCTTCAATTGAGGGGTCAGACACGGTGAAGAAGAAGGAGGAAAGCACTATAATCAAGGCTTGCATAATAAAATACCCACCCTTTTCAAGTGTTATCAACACCCCATCCCCCTTTGTCTTCTATTTTCTATGCTTAATTGTCACTTGTGTTTGCCTTTGTTGGTGTGGCGTTGTGATGCCCCTAACAAGGTACAATGTGGTGCAAGGAGGGACAGAGATAGCATGGTTCAGTGGATGTGCTATGTGTATTCGAGATTGAAATAGTGTAGTGGAAGTTTGAATTATCAGGTCCGTGTCAGTGCATGTTTACAAGGTGTGTTCTGTCTCAGGTTGGGAAAGTTGTGTTGTGTTGAAGGTGAATCTGAGAGGAGTCAGGTGTAGTCAGTGCCATGGGCTATAGAGAGGGATTTGTGGTGAATATTTGGGTGTGTTCCCATTCCCCTGCTCCAACGTACTAGATCCTTTGCCAAATTACTAGCATGTGTTCCTTCCTTTCCTTTGTCCACAATAGTCTATGGAGGGGTACTAGGCAATTCAATAGCTTTGTCAGCTAAAGTCCCCTTGGTCCAATCAAATTGTGCCTTCTTCAAAGGATTTGACTCCGTTGTTGTTTCTTTGCTCTTGGCTTTAATGTGCCAACTTTAGATTTTTCTACCGTCCTTTTTGAACAAGTTGTGACCAAAGTTAATTCACCTGTCTGGACCTCTTGTGTCTCTTATTCAGTGTTCTAAGTCTCTTGAGTTGCCTCTACTGTTGGCTTTTGTCCAAGCAACGGTAGCTTTACATGAGGTGGGATACCAATGGCCCAATAAAAGAAATCCTAGGCATACCACTCTTTGAATAGGTTTTGGGACTTTACATTTGTAATTTGTTCCATTTTATTGTCATGCAAGAAATTACTGAGGCTAATATCATCTTTGGGGTTTTTGATCCCTGCTAGTAGCATGCTGAAAAGTTTCTTTGAAACATATGTTGGAATGTTATTTAGAGTGATAGCCTTTGGTACAAATTTGTATGCAGGTCTACCGATTCAAGTGCAAAGACTACGATACCCTACCCTCTAGTCTTGCATTTGTTCTCTGCCCTATTGACTTCTTTCAGAAATGTGCTTACTCTCTCAACATAACATGGCTTTTCCTTTGTTGAAAAAGGTAAGTGTAAAGCCTGAGCTAGTGCTACCTTTGTTCCATGTACTAGCCGTCCATTGATCTTAGTTGTATCTATGTTCGGGTTGAATGTACCACCTTTTGGATAGTCCCTGCATCAAAACTAATTTTGGTGAATGCAAGCACCACCTCCATGCTCCACAGCCTAAGTAACGTCCTCTCATTCTGGTGGAATACATTTCCCTTTCTTAAGGTGTGGTAAAGAACATTGTTGTTTGACTAGATTGAGAAATTCTTCAAGCTTCATATTCTTAGCATCAATTGACTCTTGCATGGCCTGCACCATTAATTGCTTGTTGTTGTCCATCTATGAACCCTATGAACTACCCTATGTAGAGAAGGAAAACTCACTTGGTGAGGAAGTCAAGCTAATATAGGAGGATTGTAGAGTATCTAGTTTTGCAAAAAATGTTGTAGATGGTGAAGGAGATGGTGATGCATGCACAGTGAGCGATGTAGATGGTGGTGATGCAAATGATTTGTATGCCAAGGTGCTAATTGTGCGAGATGTTGAGATACTAAAGCTAGATCACACATGCATTGGATAGTTATACAAATTTGAGCCATAAATACACCACTCTCTTGTAGCGTCAAAGTTATGTCCACCGTTTTTGACATGGAGCCCATGTGTTGGTCAGTCTTTGTAATGATTACTAGCAATATTTCCAAAGGTTTTGATCATCAATGGCCTACCCATTACCATTATGCAATTCAGGCTCTTTCAATTCTTCCTTGATTTGATCTTAAGCTTGGACCATCCCCACCATCTCTATTGATTTTTTACTTTCCTCTGCTTCCATTACTTGTGATCTGATATTGAACAAGTTTAGGGGTTGCTCATCTAATTCTCAATTAACCCCTAGCAAAAATCCTAATAAATAGCACAATGTCATACTATTGTCTTGGTTGTCCATATCTAAAGTGAGAGTATTATTTTTTTGATTAATCAATTGATTTGTTGTTTGCCAATCACGATCCTTCTTAGGTCTCCCAAACTGAAACCTCGTCCTCCTAGCTAGTTCTCTGAAGGATTCCCTCAAGTCAGTTGCTTGAGCCTTGGGCTCATTTGTCCTCAGGATGCCCATATGAATTCCTATATGTCGGTGTATTGTCCATCCCTTAATTCTTTCTTGTGAATTATGGTTGGAAACCTTTGAATCGACGTCTTTGTTTCAATGGAATGTGGTGATGATCTTACAAACTCTAGCCTTCAAGAGTTTTGATGTTTGGTCATTGCCTCTTCCCAGATCTTAGGTTTCCCTTATTTTGAAGTACTAACACCTACCAAATTGTTGTTAATCAAGCAACTTTTGATATCATCTTTGATTAAATGTCTAGATTTTAAGTTAAGTTGTAACCTGATATGAGCTCGATCACTTGACTTCAATAGCTCATGGTTGAGTTTGGAGATTTGGAGATATAGTTTGAAAGTTATTCATAAGTGGTTCCCATTTCCAAGGATATAATTTCATTGTTGACCATATTTGGTTCTTTGGTTGACTAGGTCTAGTTTTGATCAATTGCATGTTACCATTCTAAATTCTTCTATTCTCACTAAAAGTCATGTTCTAACATATAGCTACAAAAATATAATTCTCATTCACCATTCCCTAAGTCATAGCCACACACCCCTATACTGCATTGTTCTTGCACTCTCCCTTCCTCACCAGTGACAAGTAAATTACCCTCCGCATGGATCACCATCACTTTCTCTATAATGAGTGCCTCCATCTGCTTGGGAGATACCCTCACTCATGGAATTAGTGCATCCTCCATCATGCAATATGAGAGACAAGCTTCCAACGTTGTAATCTTGGTAATGCCCAGCAATTTTATAATATAAATGGAAAATCATTTATTTATTGCAGATAACTAGTGGTAAAAGCACGAGTGAGCTATGAGCTATGCAAAAGGATACCTCTCCTCTCTCCCTATTCCGGTGTTGCACTCCACTCTAGGAGATGCACTTGCACATGCTCTCCTACTCTCTCTCACTCTCCATCTCTCTCAAATCGTGGAAAGTTCATTTATGTGTATATGTAGCATGCCAGGTATGGAGATCTATTGATTTTATCAATCATAGCATGGTATTTTTGTGTCTTTTGCAGGGACACCACCCTGTTGACTATTGTAATAATGGAAATGAAAAATATTTTATTTAGTGCAAATGACAAGTGGTAAATTCAAGAGCTATGGGGTATGCAAAAGGGTCTCACATTTATGGGCATTTCATTATTTAAGTGCTCTTTATGAGCTATGGCTAAGCAGTTTGTATTCATTTGAGCATCCAAGAAATCCATAAATAAATATGTGCAAGAGAAAAATGATTACACTTGCATGAGGGGGGGGGGGGGGGGTTGCACGTAGTGTCTGTGTTATTCTTCTTTCCCTCGCCTCTCTCGCCATGCCAGCGTAGCACTTTTCTCTAGGAGGTGCACTTGCACGTGCTCTCCTACTCTCTCTCTCTCTCTCTTTTGCTCTGTGTCTCTCTCAGAGCATGGCAGCTTTGTTTATATGTATATGCGATATGCAAGGTATGAAGATCTTTTGATTTTATTGGTCATAGCATGGTATTTTTTTGTATTTTGTAGGGATGCCACCCTTTTGATTGTTGAAGTAATTCTTGCAGAGTCATCTCCTGGTCACCTTTGAAAATACATCCATAGATTAATATCAGACTCCATAGTCTATAACAAGTCTTGGAAATAATCCGATTCCTCCGCAACCATGTGTGCCTTTTCCACAATAAGATTAGTCACTAGATCATGTTTCACTTTTGATGGACCTTCATCCAACTGAGGAACACTTAATTACACCAAGATCAGCTCTTGAGGATGGCACTTCTGATCCCTTTGAAATTGTTGCCCATGAGGCAAAACGTTAATAATTTTTAAAAAAATCAAATGAATATTTTTTGATGATTTGAGAAATTCTACTTGAGACTGCATGTCATCATCCACTTAATTTTGAAGTTGCATCTGGATATCCACCAGAGTTTGAAGAACCCGATATGGAAAATCCTCACCATCCAAAATGTTATGACCTATCTTATGACAATTACCACACACTTTATATGGTTGAATATTTTGGACCAAGGATTGTTGCCACCATTCCTTGAAAATTCTAAAATTGCCAAAAGATCCTCATGCAAACAAGCATAATGTCTTTAAAATGATCTTTAGGAAGTATGCTTCGTTGAGCAATGGTACTTTGAGTGGAATATGGAGCGACAAATCTAACATTTTTGAAACCGTTCAAATACAAAATCAATCCACTTTTGAACAAGCTCTGCATCAGTGTGCATTCCTGTTGTTTCTACATTCTACACATTGTTCACATTGTTCACATTAGTTGCCCTTTGATACCCATTCAATTGAGAACCTTCCTCAACTCTTATTAAATACCATCATCTTGATTGGACCGTATCATATCCAAACTCACGTTCAATATTAGAGCCTCACTTTGTTTCCCCGGGAATGGTTCTTAAACAATCAACTCTTTTGGGCGGCATGGTTGAATTTCGGATAACTCTAAACCATAATTGGGAGATAGATTCTTTGTTAAGAGCTATTCAGCTCACCACCATGATTGCTAAAATGGAATGAGCTGGTCACTTCTGACAACTATTCCAAGTTGGAAAGTTAGAGTTAGTTAGATCAGATCAAACATCAGATAGATGATTAGATAATGAATGAATTAGAAATAGAAGACAAGAGACTAAGACTCAAATTGTAATATATTCACATACTGGAAGTAAGGGTTTCAAATACAACCACAAGAGCCAAATAATGCTAATAGAAAATGCCAAAAGAGTACAAAGAGTAGAACTGGATTCCAGAATGATTAGCCCACACAATGAAGTAATGGAATCTATTTATAAATACCCATATGGGCCTCTGACTGACTGTGCATTGTACAGTTACTATGGTGATTGTGTCTAGTAAACTACAAATTCCTTTTGACTATACCAAAACCAGACTAGGGTATGTTCCCACTCTCTACATAGCCCTTGGAATCATCATCATGAGGACACTAGAAGATGACTTCATACAGCATGTTGATGATGCTACATCTGCTCGTCATCCTTGGTAAATCCTAGAGAATTTGTTCGGTGCTCTAAGTAAGCACTCTAAATGAGCCTTGAAATCCATCTTTATAGTCTCACTATGTAAGATCAAGATGATTTTGCTAGCCTTGTCAACAAAGTTAAGTATCTCAATCCAGCACATTTATACCAAGGTACAAGTTCCATACGAGGAAAATAGCCGTCCTCCTTAAAGACCTACCAAGTCACTTTGATAACATTGTAATTGTGCTAAGGACAAGGATCCCATCCCTACACTTGAATACATAAACAATTCAACTCTAGAGGAAAATAAAATACTTAGCACCTACACAATGTCTCAAATGAATGCAATGGTCATTGAAATTAAAGGCTGCTAACAATGTGCTAAGAGCAATCATAAATCACAAGATTGCATCCTCATTAAGGTGTGCCCTCATTGGAACAAGAAGGGACATTCACCTAGTATGTACTCCTTCAAAAACAATGCTAAGAATCAAGAGAATCCTAGATATTTCAAGGCAAGGTACATGTAGGAGAAGAAGAATTGTAATAAAAAGAAATGTCAACGCTATCCACTATGAGGATGTTTTATGGTGGGTGTAACATTGTTGACATGTTGTCTACATGCCTTCCTCGGCATCAACACTTGACCTTGCAGGCAACCCTCCTGTCCCCCCTTACATCTGCACTATATTTGAGTATTTTTCAACTCTTTGCTTAATTACAGTAGACCTTGTTTTTCAACTCTTTGCTCATGGGGCAACCTTATTTTTAGCCAACTATCGTGATTATTATCCCACCTCCCCAAGATAGCCCGCCTATGAGCCCCCCTGTTTCTACAGAGCTGTCAAAGCTAAAGCGAGACACCCCTGCTCCTAAAGCTCGACAAAGCTTAAAAAAAGCCTCCTCCCTAAAAGACTACTTAAAGAAATTAAAAAAAAAATTAACCCTCTTAAATGAACTACTTAATGAAAGAGTAAAAAAAAAACCCTCCCTAATGGATCTGCGCTGGCGCAGATCCATTAGGGAGGAGGTTTTTTTTTTTAACTCTCTCATTAAGTAATCCATTAAGTCTGGTCAATATATTGGAGGTGCTTCATTCAGGGGAATGAGAGGAGATGTTGTGCTAGCTTGGTGGGAAAAAAAAGGTGGGGCTTGACAGGTGGAGGAGAGAGACAGCTCTAGGGAGAGATGTCATCTGTTGACGTGAATGTGGGCTGAGAGAGAGTGATTTCTTTTGCTCTAGGTACGTTATCTCAGTAGTGCGCTTAGACGAGTGGAGACGTCCCATCTTCTTGTTGTCTTGCCCTACGAGAGATGCAAGCAATTGCAGAGCTAGGTGAAAGAACATCAGGTGAAAGTCGTGAGGCCTTGCCAGATGGGGGTGGTGACCTACAAAGTATGTTGAAGGGGAGAGGAATTGCATCCAGAGAGATGATCGTAAGGCAGACAAGGATTTTTGTTCTATTTGTAGTTAGGAGCTGCCTACTACCTCTCGTGCAGGTGATGCTCAATAGAATGCAGACAGAGATGGAGAGATCGCAGGCCCAGCCTAGCAGCACGACGAAGGCTGAGAAGGGGGATGGGAGGGATGGGGCCCTACGTAGGGGGATGAAATTGTCAAGTCAACCTCCGAATTCACAGATTCAATGAGGAAAATTAATGGGATTTAGGCATGAGCATGTATGCCAAAGTAGGTGGCTATAATCTTTTTTAAGGTGTTATTAGCCAGTATCTACCTCTTCATCTCGTTTACTGCTACAACTGTGTAGTATCCTAGAGTCAAGGCTGATAAGCATATCTCTCCCTCTCATTTCTATGCAGCAGGATGATCTCTCTCTCTCTCTCTAGTTTTTCTGCAGGGGAGGCTCGAGGTGGAGCTGCAACCCTCTCATCATCTTGTTTGTTTCCCTGTAGTCGATGTTGATAATGAGATCCAAAGCGGTAATAGAACAAAATAGAGCGAAGAGATGGGCAGGGATGGAAGCAGGCTACGTGCAAGAACATGTGAAAAATGCTTTTGTGAAGCTAATGAGAGGGAATCTTCATGTAGAATTAATGAATGACTTTCACTAGACTAAAAATAGGTGGACTCAATAAAAAAGACTCTCTTCTTGGAGTAGTAATGAATGCAAAGTGAGTAGGTTGTCACCCCTTTTCTTTTTATAGGAATTTTGAAAGATACTAATATAAACTTTGAAATTAATAGCAAATCAAAAGATGGAAGGGAGGGGGGGGTAGAGAGTGCGTACTCATCATCGATAGCGAGCACATATGCAAGGATTTAAGAGGTGAAGACAATAGCTCACAACGTCCACACGATGGCAGGCATACAACAATCCCTAGGAGCTTTGACAAGAGGTAATGACTACACGACACTTAGCACGCAAACAAAAAAAGGTATATAATTATGTATTTTTCTATATTGCAAGGGACAAATGGTAGGCATCGTGACAGCAGTATAGTCAAATGGTTTACATTGCAAGGCTATGTACTTGGTCGCCACTGTGATGGGTTCGGTTCATGGTGAATGCCTCCATGGTTGTAGAATCTCCCTTGTGTATAGCACAACAGCAATCGGTGCAATATGGAGGAGATTCCATCTAAAGAGAGTGGAACGGGTAGGAGCAGTATGTACTCCATCTAAAGTGAGTGGCAAGCCAAGACCGAAACTTCAGGTGGTGGATGTTTAGTGTTGGAACATAGCCATGCGCAGTGGGAGGCAACAACAAAGCCTTTTTTATTATGAAAAATCTCAAACAATCAACAACTAGGTTGTTGCAACACCATGGCTCAGCCCAACAATTTAGCTTTAGAAAATACATTTTCCCTAACCGGTGAAAGTAAGGGCAAAATTGGATTTCTCCCGGTTCTTAGGTCAAAATTTGAAGCTTTTGCCAGTAGTGACACTAAAACTTTTGTAAATTTTTGGTTTTATTAATGGCAAGCTCAAAACCTACTCGGGATTTTATAATTTCAATCGATTAAAATATATTGGACCCGAGTTTTTCCTAACACTAAAAGAGAGTCTCACTCCTTTCTTTCCAATTTTTATACACATCAAAGAGTTTCAAAAAAGAAGATCCATTCACTTTTGTATTTTAGAATGGCTTCTGAGTCCCTTCTCACACTAGGACACGTGTCCCACCCTCCTTTTGCAAATGGCCGCTAATGCTTACATCACACCATACTAGAAAACCAACCAAAGCTTCACATTTTTCTTAGCAAATGGTAGTAGCCTACATGGTAATACCTCTACTTAGACGTTATCTGTCAGGGTTCTATGCCTCTGAAATGAACTCCCACATGCACTTTTTGTAGTTGGCCACTACTTTGAGAACTTGGCCGAGGGTACGAGGCCATCCCTCTGACAAGGGGTGGAGGAAAGCTACTCCACATGCCCTTCGCTTCCTTGCCCTAGTGTCACATGGACGTAAGACAAATCCTCTTCTTATTCAAGAGTACTATGAACTCTCTCTCTCTCTCTCTCTCTCTCTCTCTCTCTCTCTCTCTCTCTCTCTCTCTCTCTCTCTCTCTATGTCTCTCTCTCTCTCTCTCTCTCATTGAGAAGAGGGCTCAACAACTAGGACTCCAGGTGAAAGCATGTTAATGTGTTGCACTTTTTGTGCTAGTTAGCATTTTCAAGCTAGCACATTTTAAAAAAGTTGGGCATCCGGTAATTTTTTTACAAATCATATCAAAATTTGCCTGAGGTTGTACATTTTGATATCTTGTTTCAAGAGCTTTCTACTGATATATCATACGTCATAGACCTTGGAGATGTAGCTCATGTTATTGTACTAGTTAGCATATGTCAAAATTTTTAGTTAGCATTGTCCGGGACATGAAAAAGTGTGATACGTTAATATGCTTTCACCCTTCCAACAATTTTAAGGGTCTCATAGATGAATAGACACCATCTCAAGGAGCATTACCCTTTTGTGAATTTTAAAATTCAATATCGCTCAACAATTACGCTTCCGACACACAATCCTTCTCAAGCAGTCATTCTCTCTCTTCTTAATGTCCTCCTTATCTATCTCTCTTAATTATAAGAGTTAAACACTATTTCTCCCATTCATTTTTTTGCCTAACTAATAATCCTCACCCACATGTACGCCTTGTCTAGCCTATGCAGCACTACACCTTGGGGCTTGCCTTGCTCCTCTATTAGCTTCCACCTTAGCACTAGTCTATTTGGCTTTGAAGGTGGTTCTCCATATGATATGGGGAGAGAGAGAGAGAGAGAGAGAGAGAGAATATAGAAGAAAACTGTAGACATGGTCCCTAGGTGGCATGCCCCTCTTTGGTTCATCCTTGATGTTAAGGATGGGGCTCAAACCGCACCACATAAGGCAACGTGGGCCCATGCCGTATGAATATTTTCTCGGATTTTGGTTTGCTCAGAAAATGTTGCTTGGTGTATGGTAAGACTCAGATTCAACTATATGAGCCATATGTAGTTACCCAATGGAACCCATATTAGACATCATGATTAGCATCAATGGTTCTCATGTAAGCTTTAGCTAATGGGATAAATTGTTAAGGTAAGTCTTTAGCTTACACTCTAATGTGACCAATCCCTAAATTCAAACATACATGCATTTACCCGTATGTGCATGGATATACCCTCCTACATAGAGTTCCCTAACACATGCTACTTGTTTTATATGCACACATGCTATATATTGTAACCCACATGCTACATGTAATAGACCACATGCTATTTTCCATCTACCATCTATGGTACATATCCCTCTCACCTTTATTTTTGCCTTTTACCTTGAGCCTATAAATCCACTATGCAAAGTTTGTATAAATCTCTCTTAATTCTCTAATCAATCAAGCAAGTTTCCATTCCATCAACTCTTGAGTATGCTCTTTGATTTAGCTATTGTCTATTGCTATGGTGCCTACACAATGATGATTGCCACAATGGTTTATCCACCATAGGCCTCACACATAATTTCTTGTTTATTTTTCAACCATAACCTTGAAATTTTGAATGTGAGTAAACACCTTAGTTTCTCCTTCATGACGTGCATCCCCTCCTCCTTTTCTGGTTGTCAATGGCAATAACATAAATCATGTATCCACTAATAGATGTAGTCTTTGCAAGACCCCACATTTTAGAACACAATATCTACAATACATGTTTTCTTACATGATAAGAAACAACCCTTTTTCTTGCTTCAAAATTGACAAGCCTCACAGACATTCTATATGTCAACCATCTTAAGCACTAGCAAACCTATCACAAGCTCCTGACTCTTCGTTTTATAGGCTACAAAGTGCTCATTTGGGCATGAAATTCATTTTTTCTTACATAATTTGTACATTAAGGAACAAGCAAGGACTTTCTCATTTTCATGTCCAATATTCTTATCAAAAATCTGTATATCTACAACAACTCCTAACCCTTGTTCAAACATGGTAGCATCATCTCAAGTAGATTTACTTCAAGAATTAATGTTCTGCCTATTTTTTACTATGTACAACCTTCTACAAATAAACCATCAAAATTGAACCTAACTTGCAAACCCTCCTCAACCATTTGCCCATTTGTAATATTCTCCACATATAGTACATCAGTCAAACACCTCACTTTGCTATGTGTCAATAACATTGACACAACATCATCCTTGCAATGGAAATTTATGTTTAAATGCAGCCATTTGGGTCTCCACAATGCAAGCTTGGATGTATTTGCAGTTGTTAATCCGTGGTCTTGCTCATCCAAAAGCTCTAAGCTTCTAGCTCCATCTATCTCTACTTCAAGTACATCAAGAGTCTCTCTCTCTCTCTCTCTCTCTCTCTCTCTCTCTCTCTCTCTCTCTCTCTCTCTCTCTCTCTCTCTCTCTCTCTCTCTCTCTCTCTCTCTCTCTCTCTCTCTCTCTCTCTCTCTCTCTCTCTCTGCAATTCACCCATTATCAACATCTACAAATACATTCTTATACCTATGTTTTGTGGCTAGAGTTAGCTTAAACATAGCACCACACTCTCACTTATGTTACAATCTCTTTGCATTACATTGTCAAGCATGCTACTTATCTAGACATGATGGGCCTCTCCCTCTATCAACTATCACAAGTGAATCAACATATCTTACAGATAGATACATAACTCCCTATGCTACAAGGACCTACTACCAATAGAGCTTCAATACAATTGAATGCCCCTCTCCCTCCCTTTTATCTTAAGTGCATTCACAAGGTTTCTCATTGCAACTCATTCTCACCCCGCACTTGCCACAAGCTATGTGTCCTCAAAATCAAATTTTGAGAGAGAGAAGATGAAAAAAAAAAAAGTTGTCGTAAAATGTAATATCTAACTAACCCAAATGATTTTCTCCTAATTAAATGATCATCTAATGCGAGAAAATAAACGAGACCAAGAGTTACAACTACCAATAGAGCTTCAATACAATTGAATGCCCCTCTCCCTCCCTTTTATATTAAGTGTATTCACAAGTTTTATCATTTTGCAACATATGTTCACTCCGCACTTGCCACAAGCTATGTGTCCTCAAAATCAAATTTTGAGAGAGAGAAGATGAAGAAAAAAAAGATGTTGTTTAATATCTAACCAACCCAAATGATTTTCTCATATTGAACTGATCATTTAATGTGGGAAAATAAACGGGAACAAGACTTAGAATATAGACATGTGCTTTTAGATCTATCTCAGCACAGAGCAAAGGGAATGGGTCCAAAAGGGAGATGATCTATCAAAGAGCAATGACCAGATAATGGAGCTTAAAATACCTTAGGGTTAGCTTCATTCAAAACCTCAAAAGTTTAGTTTTTAAAGTCCTTAGACCTAGGACCTTAGGCAATTTGGGGCTGACCTTGAGGTGGGAACCTTGCCCAAGCTTGAGGTGCTTGTCATGCTTGCTGACTTAGGTGCTTGAGGTGCTTGTCTTGCTTGCTGACTCAGGTGCTTGAGGTGTTTGTCTTGCTTGCTGAATCAGGTGCTTGAGGTGCTTGATGATTAAGGTGCTTAAGGTACTTGGGGGCCAAGATGCTTGAGGTGCTTGAAGTCAAAGCATGGCCCACAAAGGAGGGGGCAAGCCCCAAGAGTAGGGGTGTGTTTGAATGGCCTTTCCCTCACCTAGGGGCCATCCCTTGCTCAAAAAGGAAAATAAGACACATGTCAAGCCCGTAGCTAGGTTTCTCTCATAGTGTGCCTAAAGCCTATTGGATGACCCTTACAGAGGTCCAATGAGAATTTACTTAATTATCTAATTGTTTAAGAATTTTCAATCCTCTCTCTCTCAAAAAGAAAAGGAGGACACTTTTCCAAATTCTCCCATTGGTGCTTGATATGTTTAATGCATGTGATTGGCTAGTCTAGAGAAGGTCCAATCAACTTCAAGCTTGTGCTAGGAAGAGGGATCGACCCAAGCAAGGAGGGGGGGTGCTTGCAAGATATACTCCTCTCACACACATTCACAGACCCCATTCTCATGGTATGTTGAGCAAGAACTCCATCTCCTTCTCCAAGCTTGAGAAGTTGAGCTCCTACATCAATGACTCTTGGCTATGGAATGAAAATCCAACCAAGAACCATGCTCCAAAGTGCAAGCTTTTCATCTTCATTACTATGCTACTATGCTAAGCTAAGCTACAAGAGTAAGAGAAGAGTAATAACAAGTGAGGAGTCTATTCTTATCTTGTATGCTACTTCTTCTTCCTCTTCCCTTTCCTCACTCCCAGCTAGAGCTCTCCACCTTTGAAGGTGTTTGAGTTCTTGGGATTGAGGCCGGGGATATGTTAATGCTTTTGCAAGTTAATTAAGGGCATATTTTTGGTGTATGAAGTCTACCATCTTCATTGCATTAACAAGGTCTCAAGGAATACAAGCTTGTATTGTCCCAAGTCTCTCTTTATGGTGTAATCTATATTACAAAAGCATTTTGGAGGGGGGACCGGCTCCACATAAGTCCGGTCCTCAACTCTTGTCAATTTCTCTAATCTTTTCTCTCTCTCTTTTACAAGTATTTTTCATGCCAAGTTAATTAAGTCTAATGTTCATCTTACTACCTTTAATCAATTACTCTTCTTATGCAATTTAATAATTCTCTTAAAGGAAATGCTCACTATTATAATTTCAATTTTTGCTACAGTCAATGTTATAGCCATATTCCATAGCATTGGTATCAGAGCTATTGGTTTCTCTTTTCTTACTTAAGAAGAGAGATCCTTAAGTTGTTCATGAAAGGCTGGACTTGTTCATTGCAAGAGGGTAAGTGGGACAGGATCTATTATCTTGGTTGAAAAGGACTTAGTTTGAGGTACATCATTGGGAACTACAGACTTAATAATGGAGTCTTTCGTGGCTTTCCTTTTTCTTAACCATTCCTGAGCTACTATAAATCTCAACAAGAACCATAATCAACCGAGAAATGTTAGACCCTGTCCACCCACTACTCTTTGCAATCCACATTCTCTAAACCATGGGTGTGGCTGCTTGAAATCTAGTTTTCAAGGTAAAGAAGAGTAGAAATGAAGGTTTTTGAGGGTACCAAAGCACAAAGCAGCATATACATAAGTTTAGTTAGCATGGATGACAATAATAAAGAGAGTAGAATGAATATAGACAGCTTTGACTTTGCACATGAAGGTGCTATTGATGATGCCCAAATGTTTGTGAACTATCTTGCTACTTGGTTGCAACAAGCTATGGACAACCCTGCCTTGCAAGCTGAATCTACTCAACAACTTTGTGCTTATGGGAGTTCCCTACCTCTCCAAGAAGAGAGAGAGCTTATGAAGCCTCTTGTTGAGACTTCCAAAAGAAGACAATCTCTGATAAGAGAAGAGGAGGAATCCAATGATAATTGAATCTCCTAATTCCTCTGAAGATGTGGCTCCACGAAGGCGGTCTCAACAATTCCCAACTCCTCCCAAGAGGAAAAGCTATATTCCTTCTCCTCATCAGTTTGAAAGGGAACAGAGGAAACAAAGAAAGAAAAAGGCAAGAAAGAGTTCACCCTCTTCTCCTTCTTCATCATCTTCCCACTCTTTCGACAAAAGTAGTGGCTATTCTCTTAGAGGATACAAGAGGATAGGACATCACAAATCCTATGTTTCTTGAAAAAATTCCTACAAGCTTAATAAGTTCAAAGAGGGAGGAAAGAGTATCTCTTTTCTCACCTATGATGGCACCTTTGGTGCTACCAACAAAGTTTTGGCCTTCATCCATCAATTTGATGCAGCCTTTGGAAACAAGTGGCTTCACAGAGTCCTCCAAGCTACGTCATGTATCTATGAACTTTCAAAAATCTCCTCAACAATGGTGGGCTAGCCTTTGTGGCAATGGCGAAGCTCCAAAGACATAGAAAACTCTACGAGTTTCTAGTATAAAACAATTCCTTGCAAGCGACGCCAAAGATAAAGTGCTCATTGAATGGTGGAGTTTAAAGCTACTCTCCAACGAATATATCCACAAATATGTGGACAAGTTTTGGTATTTATATCTCAAAGCTATAGTCTTTCAAAAGATAGACTTTGCTAAGCAAAAGTAAAAATTTTGTGCGAGATTACCTGAAGAAATGGCCAAGTATGTCAACTCACAACGGCCTAGTACTATCATCAAAGTCATCCACCACACTATGGTTTCTTCTTGCATTAATTTTCCACAAGGGGCTAAAAGGAATGCCAAGCCCATCTAAAACAAAGACCAAAATGATTCAAGAGGGAAGAACAATGCTCAAAACTCTTCCCAAGGTAACTACAACAACAACGACAACAACAAGACCAAGGAGAAGGGAGTTTACAAAGGTAAAAATAAACTCTCTCCTGAAGAGCTAGTGGCTTTTTGAAAGGATCATAAATGTTTCAAGTGTGGAGAGAAAGGGCATGGTTACTGTTCTTGCCCCAAAAGAAATGCACACAATGAGCCTCCTAGGGCTTCCACAATCAAAGCTCCAAATGAGGATGCTCATTGCAAACGGTCATCCCTTTCCTATGCTTGGGGAAATGTGAGGGATTCCTTCATCCTTTTTGACCCTGGCTCTAATCACAACTTCATATCAATGGAGTTGGCCACTAAGTTGGGCATTGAAGCTTTTCAGATGGGAGATACTGTAACTGTTGATGGAGATTTTAAGGGACAACAAACCTCCATTACTCCCTTGATTGGGAAATTGAGGCTTCATGTCCAAAGCTACATCGACAAAGAAGACTTTTTCATCTCTGCTCTTCAACATGAGGACGTTATCCTAGGGGCACCATGGTTCAATCACATGGCTGCAAACATGAAGTTCCCTGAAAGGAGAATTTATTTCACCTACAGCGAAAAGAACATGTATATAGATGCCAATGAGTCGGGTCATTCTATGCCTGTTGTAATTTTTCCTACTTTGATAAGTCAGTCAATGAAAGCTGAGTTTTTGCATATATGATTTTTGTCAAAGAGATAGTCAATGAAGATATTGTAAAGACTACTTTTCGCACAACATTTGGTCTTTATGAATATCTTGTCATGCCTTTTGGCTTGACAAATGCTGTGTCCACCGCCTAATGGAGAAAAACTTGAGGCCCTACCACAAGTTAACTAGAGTATTGTTTGATGATATCATCATCTACTCCAATTCTCTCGAGGAGCATAAGCAGCATCTCCATGTAATCTTTCAAGATTTGAGGGAGAATCAACTTTTCATGAACCAAAAGAAGAATGAATTTTCCTTCAAGAGATTCAGTACTTAGGTCAAATTATCTCTCAAGATGGTATATGTATCGATCCATCAAAGTTAGAGTTAATAAAAATATGGCCTAACCTGTTACCATATACATGTGGTCGTGATGTGTGTGAACACACTTAGGACCGCCAAGGTATTTCTTCCCTCTCTAGGTGGTTTTTTCACCCGTGCATTGTATTTACGCCCATCACTCTAGGGCTATCTATATTTCCATTACACACTAAAAAAAACTCTCTTTATTGTGTGCCTTGAGCTTCCTTCGTCTTCTCCAAGCATTGTGTGTGTTTTCCTACAACACTAATTCCGACAATTGGTATCAAAGCAGGTTGCATCCTCCAAGGCTTAGTCGTCAGCAACTCCAGCACACACCTGCTCACTTTCTTGGATTTTTGTGAGCTTTGGCGAGTGTTCGCAGGTCGACAAAAAATTCTTATCGGATTTATAATTCAGGCTCATTTCAACCTCCATTTCCACAACAAGCAGTACTGCACAGGCTATTTGTCATTTTGTGCAAAAATTCTGTCAGTTTTGTTTTTTGCATAACAAGTCCCTTACAGTCTTCTACGGTTTGTGCTATATAGACAGTGGAGACAACATCTTCCAAACACCAAGTAGATCTTGTCACTCTACTATGGAAGATTGATAGGACTAACGTGATGCTTGCAATAGCCTTAGGCTCTCAAGCACCAAATGGATTAGTCATCCATTTTGGAACGATGTCGTAGGGTAAAATAGGGATCCTCTACCTGCTAGAAAAAGGACTAATGAATAGGCTTTATCTTCTCTACCCCATAGTCGAGGACGACTATGATTTCAAGAGAGAGGTAATGTCATAATAAGTAATATCTATTTCTCCTAAATGATCATGTTAAATTGATCATTTAATATGGGGAAGTACCAGGGGAGAAAAAGCTAGAATATTGGTTAAGCTGGCAGACCGGCCATAATAGGGATCCAAGGGAGGAAAAATAGGAATCCAAAGGGGGGGCCATATGCAAAAGAGCAATGTGCAAAAATGGGATTTGAAGACCCTAAGGTTCAGCCCATTAAGACTTCCAAAATGCTAAGCTTCCAATTTTCTATGTAGAGTCCAATGGTAAAACCTTAGGGATATTGGATGCTTTGTAAGTTACAAAAAAGTCTTCCTAGATCCCTACATAGGAGGGGGCGAGCCCTTTTAGTAGGGGATGAGAGAGAAACACACACACACACACACACACTCATGTAAGCCCCCTTTACAAAAAGGGCATAGTGGACACATGTAAGCTCCCTAGCCCAGTTGCCCACAAGGTGTACTCAAATCCTATTGGATGGCCATAGAGGTGGACCAATGAGAATTAGGCTAGAGTAAATCTAGTTTAATTCATTTAAAAACACTTTATAAAAGAACCAATAAGAATTCGGTTCTTTAGAAGACTATTGGAGAGTCTCCCAATGGGTCCAATGAGCATTCAGCAGCCCAATGGCTTGCCTACTTCCTATTGGCCAGAAGACAAAGGGGTCCAATGAGAGTTTTGTTACATTATTTAAATACCTAAAGCTCTCACAAAAGGGGAAATGGGGACACATTTCACAAGGCTATCACTTATGCTTCTCAATTCTCATTGGCTAAGCTTTGAAGGGTCCAATGGGGTGTCAACATGAGTATTTTGCAAGAGGGGTCGACCAAGAGAGAGAGAGAGGGGGCTGATTTTATGAATTCATTATCACACACACACTCACACAATCTCATGTGTGAAGCAAGAAGACTCTCTCTCTCCTTCTCAAGCTTTAATGGAAAGCTCATCATCTACTCCAAGCTTGGAGAAGAGAGGCCTACACCAACAACTCTTGGCTTTGTGATGCAAATCCAACCAAGATCCAAGCTTCAATGCATGCTAATCTCCTCTACCATGCTAATTACTATGCTATGCTAAGCTATTATGAGTGATTAGGTGAGGAGATATACTTCTTTCTTGTAAGATTACTCCTTCTTCCTCTCAATCTACTCTCATACCCTGCTAGCTCTCACCATCTTCGAAGGTGTGTGAGGTCTTGGGTCTGAGACTGCGAGGGAATTGATGTTGTGTTTTAAGGTGTTTGCTTAGTGCTTGAATCTTCCATCTTCATTCCACTAGCTAGTAATTGAAGGAACACCAAGAATTGTATTGTAAAATGTCTCCCTTGATGGGGGAAACCTATAATACAAATCCTTTTGGAGAGGGGACCGGCTCCATATAAATCCGGTCGTCAACTGTTGTCAATGGCTTAGTTTCTATCTCTTTTGAAGTATTGGTCATGCCTATCTAACTGGTGTTATGCTTTTTCTTGCTCTCTCCATCCAAGCACTCTTGCTATGCTCATTAGGATCAAATCTAATGAAATGCTCACTATGTCTACGCTATTTTCTGCTACACACAAGTTACTAGGCCATTAAATGTTACATTGGTATTAGAGCACAAGGTTTCTCTTTTCTTGCTCAAGAAGGGAGATCCTCAAGCTAGCTATAAATGTTTGCTATTATCAATTGCAATTGAGTAAGTAGAATAGGGACTTTTCAGCCTTGCAGTGCGCCTGCCTTCGTGCAGATAATGAGGCATCACCGTTGAGAGCTATGGTCTAATAGTGGAGTCCTACGGGGTTTGCCTATGGCTTAACCACTATTGAGCTATTAGAAGCTTGACAGGAGCCGGTACTATTTAGGTGTTGAAAGACCCTCTCTTCTATTCCTTGCAATTAATGATATTTGAGCCACAGGTGTAATGGAATTAGCCTTTTAACTTGAGTTGAAGCGGAAAGTAAATAACATATTGAGCATTTCCTTGGGTATTCTTTAGTGTGTAGATGTATAGTGAGAAAGAAAGTGCTTGGATAGAGAGAGCAACACTTAACACATTACTTCATTAACATGGCATGATCAATACTTGTAAAAGAGGGTGAGAGTTTAGAGAAATTGACACCAATAGAGGACCGGATTAGTTGGAGCCGGTCCCCCCTCCAATAGGCATTTGTATTATAGATTCTTCCATGACGGAAGACTTGTTTACAATACAACTGTTTGTGTTCCTTGAGACCTTCTTGATGAGATGAAGATGGTAAGCTTCACTCACCAAGCATTAACATAACTACAACAATAAACATGATTAGCATGAGCTTGAAAAATGCCCAGCCTCAATCCCAAGACCTTAAACACCATGAAAGGTGAGGAGAGCTAGCAGGGAGTTAGGAAGAAGAGAGAAGTAGAAGTAGCTCTACTAGAAAGAAATAACCCCTTGCACATAATCACTCATAGCTCTTGTAGCATAGCTTAGTATAGAGTTAATGGAGATTAGAGAGATTGGTAAGCAAGCATAAGCATTCTCTTGTGTGGATTTGCATCCATAGCCAAGAGCTTGTGGTAGTAGGCACTCAACTTCTCAAGCTTGGAGAAGGAGATGGAATCCTTGCTTCACAAGAGTGTGTGAAGGGAAGAATGAATGAGAGAGAGCTTGTGGGAGACTCAAATGAGAGAGAGAGAGAGAGAGAGAGAGAGAGAGCTGGGCTCCCATTGGGGCAAGGTGTGTAGCCTCTTGACAAGTGTCCTTCTTTCTCTTTGTGAGGCTAAGCTAGCACCCCCCTTGCTTAAGCACAGCCCCTGCTTAAGCACACCCCCTACCTGCTTGAGTAGTGTGTCTCTACACTTGACAAGTGGCCCCTTTCCTTTCATAAGGGTATGGGTCCTTGGTAAGGTGCTCACTTACTATCTACCCCCCCCCCCCCCCCCCCTTTGTAGGGCTCGCCCCCTCTTGAATAGCAAGTATTTTGAACTTGGTAAGCAGGCAGCCCCCCTGCTTAAGCAAGCTACCCCCTTGCCTGCTTGGACTTTAGTGACTAAAGAGTAAAATTTTAAAGACTATGTGCTAAAGCTTTTAACAGTTACCTTTGGAGGCTTTAATGAAGACAACCCTAAGGTCTTTTGCTCCATTAGTTAACCTTTCTCTTTGATAGATCTTTTCTCATATGGGCCCCTTTACCATTGGCCCCGTGCTTAAATAGATCTATAAGATCATCTATATCTTAACCCTTGTTCCCGTTTATTCTCCCACATTAAATGATCAGTTTAATATGAGAAAATCATTTGGGTTGGTCAGATATTAGATTTTATGACAACAGGTATAGTAGCTTGAGTGATTTTCTAAAGGGGTAAAGAGGAGTAGCAACTAGGGCTTAAAGTCCCAAAGTACACCTAAAAAGTTTTACACCTAGAAGTTGTTAGAATGGCTGACAACAGTAAAGAGAGTGGAATTAATGTTGATAAATTTGATTTTGCTAATGAGCAGGGGCTACTAATGATGTCCCTATGCTTGTTAACTACCTTGTTTCTATGCTTCAATAAGCCATGGGCAATCCATCCCTCCAAATTGAACTACAATGGAAGCTTCCTGCTTATGGGATTCTCCAAGCTCCCCACCATGAAGAGAGAGTACCTAGGAAGCCTCCTTGTGAGACTTCCAAAAGAGGCCTCTCTCTGATTTGAGAAGATGAAGTGGATCTATACGAAGGGCTTTCTTGATGACGCATCTCCTTCCCAAAGGAGAACTCAAGAGCCCCACCCCAAAGAACGAGAAACAAGTGAGTCTCCTGCCACCTCTGTGGAGATGGCTCCACAAAGACGGCAAGCAAAATGCTCTCCATCATCTCCTAAACGGAGAAGACCATCACACACTTCTCCACATCGTAATTCAAAGAGGGATGACAAAAAACATGAGAACAAAAAGGCGATAAAGAGGTCACCCTCTTCTCCATCTTCTTCATCCTCTTCCTCGTATGAAGAAAGTGATGGTGCAGACAAGGAGGAACAAGACAAGAAAAAGGCAAGAAATAGGTCACCCTCTTCTCCATCTTCCTCAAATTCTTCATCTTATAGAGAAAGCGATGGTGCGACTTTTGAACCATCAAAAAGAAGAGGCCATGGGAAATCCTATGCCACATGTGGAAGAGATCGTCCAAGATCAAGAAGTTCAAAGAGGGAAGAAAGAGCATCTCTTTACTTACCTACAATGGCACCTTTGGTGCTATGGACAAAGTATTGGCTTTCATCCAACAATTCGATGCGACGTTTGGAGATGAGGACTTCATGGAGTCCTCTAAGGTACACCATGTAGCTATGCACTTTCAAAATCCAGTCAGGAAATGGTGCTCTAGCCTACGGGAAAACGGTGAAGCCCCAAGAACATGGAAAGCTTTAAGAGCTTCCATCATGAAGCAGTTTTTGGCTACCGATGCCAAAGACAAAGTACTCAACGAATGGTGAAGCTTGAATCTCTCTCCCTACAAATCCATTCACCAAATATGTAGACAAGTTTTGGGACTTACATCTCAAAGCCACTGTCTTCAAAAAGATTGATTTTAGAGAGCAAAAACAGCAATCTTGTGCGGGCTTAACTGACAAAATGGTGGAGTATGTCAACTCCCAAAGGGCATGCACCATATCTGCGGTCATACACCATACCATGGTGGCTCCACAAATCAATTTCCAAACAAGGGGTAAGAGAAATCCTAAGCCCACAGAAAACATGGGTTCTAATGAGCGTAAGGGGAAGGACAATGTTCAGAAGTCTCCTAAGGGCAACTCCAATAACAACAAAGCTAAGGAGAAGGGAGTTTACAAAGGAGAAAATAAACTCTCTGCTAAAGATCTTGAGCTTTATCGCAAGAATAACCATTTTTTCAAATGCGGCGAGCAAGGGCATGCGTATCGTGCTTGTTCCCAAAAGAACAGCCGCCATGAGACTCCTAGAGCTACCTTGGTTGAAATCCATGAAGAGGAAGCTCACCACAAAGGATCTCCTCTATGCCATGCTTGGGGAAAGATAATAGAACATGATGCTTCTATTCTCTTTGACCCTGGTTCTACTCACAATTCATATCGATAGAGTTGGCCACCAAGCTAGGCATCCAAGCCTATGAGATGGGAGATGTCCTACCCATCGATGGTGCTTTCAAGGGGCAAGAAGCTTGAGTCACTCCCTTAATTGAGAAATTGAGTCTATGTGGACAAAGAGGACTTCTTTATCTCTCCTCTCAAGCACGATGATGTAATCCTAGGGGCACCATGGTTTGATCGCATGGATGCCAATGTTAAATTCCCTAAAAGGAAAATCTACTTTAGGTTCAGGGAAAAAGATATGTACATAGATGCTAAGGATTTGGGTGACACCATACCCATTGTACATACTCAAGCTTTCAATAAGTCAATAAAGAGCTCTATTTCTGTGTACATGATTTTTGTTAAAGATTCTCAAAATGCACCTAATGCTTTAGCAAAAGAAAATATAAACAATCACAAGGAATTAGAGTTATCCAATTTTCTCAAGGGATTTCAAGATGTTTTTATTGACGATATTCCTTGTGAACTACCTCCTAAACGAGGCAATGATGACCATGCAATTGAGTTTATTCCAGGAAGTTCATCGCCCGATAAACCTCCTTATAGAGTTTCTCAAGCTCAACAAGAGGAGATTATGCGGCAAGTGCATGAGTTAGTTGAGAAGGGCATGGTTAGGCCTATCTCATCTCCATGTTGCTCACCAGTGTTATTAGTGCAAAAGAAAGACGCCACATATCGTATGTGTGTCGAATATAGAGCACTAAATAGGATCACTATCAAAAATAGGTTTCTCGCTCCACGGGTAGAAGACCTATTTGATAAGCTACAAGGGTCGACCTACTTTAGTAGAATTGACCTAAAAAGTGGCTACAATCACATAAGGATAGTTGTTCAAGGTATTGTAAAGACCGCATTTTGCACTATGTCTGGTCTTTACGAACATATAGTCATGCCTTTTGTCTTGTGACCAATGCACCAGCCACATTCAACTGCTTGATGGAGAAGCTATGCTTGGCCTCACCAAACCTTTACTAGAGTGTTCTTTGATGATATTATCATCTACTCTAATTCACTAGACGAACACAAGCAACACCTCCAAGTAAAATTTCAAGTTCTATGAAAGAATAAACTTTATGTTAATCAAAAGAAAAGTGAGTTTTTCTTACAAGAGATTCAGTATTTAGGTCACATTATCTCTCAAGATGGCATCCAAATGGATCCATCAAAGCTAGACTAGGTAATAAAAGGATGACCTAATCCAAGGAATCTTCATGGACTAAGAAGCTTATAAGTATGTGTGCATACTATAGACGCTTCATAGAAAAGTTCTCACTAATAGCATGACCATTACATGACCTAATAAAGAAAAACATTAGGTATAAGTGATCTACCAAGGAGAACAATGCTTTTAAAAAGGTTTAAGAAAAGCTTATCTCTCAACCTACACTTACACTACCCGATCTCTCAAAGCCATTTGAGGTCCAATGTGACGCTTGTGGTGATTGCCTTGGAGCTATTTTGCTCCAAGAAGGGCATGCCATAGCCTATGAACGTTGAAGGCTCGACCCTATTAAGCAAGCTTTAGGCATATATGAAAAGGAACTCCTCGCACTTCTACTTACCTTAGACTCATGGAAGCAGTATTACTGGGGACTCCTTTCATTCTACGGATGGATCACCAAAGCCTTAAGTACTTCATGACGTTGATCAAGCTCTCTAACAAACAAATGAGGTGGGCAAATTTCCTTTCGCAATTTCATTTTCATATTGCTCACATTTCTGGCAAGCATAATCAAGTTGGGATGTAAAAGATACGCAGGCTCATGCATTGATTGTGTTTTCTATGAAGCACACTATTACTCCTCACACTCGTTCAATGAAATCTGCAAAATAGGCTTGGGATACTCTAGCTAGTCTTTATGCAAGTCGCAATGAGGCTAAAATTGCATTGTTGAGTAAAGAGTTGGAGTCAAAGATTATGCATGAGGAAGATGATATGGACACTTTCCTTGTTGGTGTCAAGGATATCAATGAGCAACTTATTTTTGTAGGTGAAGTCATTTCAGACAGCTCCCTTGTGCAGACTCCCTTGATGCCTTGCCAGATTCTTACCAGACTTTTGCTAGTACTTGGAGACTTATGACCCAAGGAAACCTGAAGTTGTCAAGCTTAATGCATTATGCATATTATTGTTGAAAGAGTCACTTTCCAAAAAAAAAACGGGACTAGATAGCATGCAGTTGAACAGGATTTTATTGTTGCTCAAAGAAAGGGTAGTAACAGCAATGCAACCACTTCTTATGGTTCTTTTGCAAGAGAAAAATCACATGTTCCTAATGCTTCTGTTGGCATCAATTCGTCTGGAAATTTCGGTGATAACGGCAAAAAGAAGGTGCATTGCCGTTATTTTAAATCTAATGATCACTTGATTAAGCAGTGTCCTAAGTTGAAGGCCAAAGAGGCTAAGAAGAAGAGGTCGGTACCACTCAAATGCAACTATTGTTGGGTCTTCTGTGAAAGGAGAGTGTGATGTTGATGTTGATGTAGGATGGGCTTTTAGTGCAGAGTGTACCTATAATTCTAATGCCCATGATGCATGCATGTTAGTTGCTGCAGATTCACATGTTGGTATTTTGATAGTGGTGCTACAAAGCATATTACCTCACATTGTGATTTTTTCACCTCTCTTGAGTTTGTCCCTCATGGGAATTCAATTACTTATACCAATAATGCCTCTTATCCAGTTCAGAGAGTTGGAAAGATTGTGCTTAATGCTGCATATGACAGTTCTTTCACACTTGTTGAGACACTTTATCAAGAATAATCTTTTGTTTGTATCTGTACTTGCTAGACTTGGTCTTGTAGTCAAATTTGTTAAAGTACATGATCTCAATTTTGGCGATAAAAATTGTTGCATCTAGTTATGACGTGGGCTGTATAAGCTCACTTTGCATGACAAGTGTGGGTAGAAATTTGCAAATGCAATTGTGGATTCAAAGGCTATTTCAGATGCAAAAATTTGGCATGCACATTTTGGTCATCTGAATTTTACCAGTTTGCTGCATTGGCAAAAAATTGATATGGTTTCTTCTTTGCCGCCTCTTGAAGCACCTGTGAAACATGTCTGTGAAGGTTGTATTTTGGGTAAGATGCAATGTTCTATGTTTCCAAAGAATGGTTCAGTTAGGGCCACATGGCAAGTTGCAGTTTGTGCATAGTGATGTTTGTGGACCCATGCAAACTCCGTCCTTGGGCAACTACCTTTATTTCATGACTTTTATTGATGACTACTCTAGGCATGCATTGGTATATCCGCTAAAAGCGAAGTTTGAAGTTTTTATGTGCTTCAAACAATTTTTGGCATGGTTGAAAATGTCTTGAAATGTACTATGGGCACCCTTCATTCGGATTGAGGGGAGGATTATATGACTAGCTAGGATTCATTCCTAGCTAGTCATGGGATAAAACACCAATGTACAGTGCCTTATATGCCTCAGTAAAATGGTGTTGTTGAGAGGAAAAACAGGTCACTTACGGAAATGGCACGATGTATGGTCAAAATTCAAGCTTTGCCTCATTGTTTTTGGCTTGAGGCCATCATGTGTGCCACTTATGTACTAAACAGGTGTCCTATAAAAGATTTTCAATCTATGACTCCATATGAAACATGGAATGATAGAAAGCCTTCTATTGAGCACATGTGTGTTTCTTGTTGTTTCGTATATGCTTTGGTGCCACAAACACAGCAAAGAAAATTGGATGATAAGGCTGTCAAATGTATTTTTGTTGGTTATAGTGTTGAAAGCAAAGGTTACAAGTTGTATCATCCACAAACAAAGAATATTCTAGTTTCACGGGATGTTCTGTTTGTGGATGTCATGTACTGGAGACAGTAATGTAATCTCACAGGACATTTATGACACTTTATTGCCTCTTTTTAGTTTTGAAAGCTCAAATGTAAATTCCAATGAGGCAAATCTACAGCCTATGGGGGTTTTTGAAAATGTTACAAATTAGCCTTTTAATGATGTAGCCCCCACTGCAGTATGATTTTGTGATCGGTGTTTCCTAAATCGGCGAATCTACACCAGTAAGACGTGCTGCCTAAATCAGTGAATCTGCACTAATGCTGCCTAAGTCGGCGAATATGCATTTGATATTGTTTAAAAATCATGAATCTGTAATTTATCAATGTGCTGCCTAAATCGGTGGATCTACACCAAGATGACTATCTACACACTGCCTAATTCAGCGAACCTGTGTGTTTGTCACCAATGGACTAGGCGAGGCATAAAAATATAACATTTATCATGTGTAAGACCAATGTGGATCATGTTTGAGTAGGAGAGTATTTACAAACTGTTGTTTACTATCCCAAAGCTTCTTAGCTCACATGAGTAGCTACATAGCTTATTAACAAATTAAAAATTATTTCCAATACAATGAGAAGCCATGACCTGAGTAGTGTACAATATTCAGCTTAGAACACAATGGGGAGAAATGAAATATGGAAAGAGGAATGATGTATGTGATGTACATACGTGAAGGATATTTTGCATCAAAATGTGTACCTCTGTGTGTGGCGAGTGTGTGGTTCGTGTAGTAGTTTAACTCATGTGTTTAGCAATGTAACTCTCGTACTACTTGAAATCAAATACCATTTGCTATCCCATTGTTTGTGTCTCAATACATACTTGAAAGGTTCAAATTATCTTGTTAGAATACGCAGCCCATGTGCCAGGTGAGAGTGTCAGAGTTCCATAAAATTATTCAAAAGTTGAGATATTTGGCAGCAACAAATGTTTGCAAAAACAACAATTGAACACAACATGAATATAGCATAATGACTAACAAGATTGTAACGTGAAATTGTGGACAAAGTGCCAATATACATGTGATAACTGAAAGAAAACATGGTCTTTCTGTGAAATGAAGGTAGGGTGAGTTGATGATTAGAATTGAGATGCAAGGTAGAGATCCATTAACAAGTTACACTCACTCTGAATGGTAGGGTTCTGCCTAGTCGTAACTATAGTCTAATCTTTAAGAATAATATCAAAAGTACGACACCAAGGTCACTCACTACCTGCCTTGGTCAAAATCAAACAATAAAATGGGGTGGTTTTGGGCAATTAGCGCAAGGTATCTCACTTGGTTGAAGCTACAAGGATCTCCTCGCTTTAAGGTTTACGAATTGTACATAGTTAGATAATTCAGACTATTTATACGAGATAAAAAGAAGGACCTATTAGCAATGTGGAAGGATTCTTTGCCTTAATTTGACCCAAGGCATGTAAAAATTTAATTGTATCCATTTTATTTTTTTTAACTACAGGTGGCCAGTAGAGAAATGAGTAACAAATACATTATCCAAAAACCAAGAATGAGGAGATTATCACTGCCTAACCAAAATTATAATAATGATTTGATACAATTTAATATTGTGTTGTTCAATGAGCCCAATCATCCCATAGTTTATGATTGTGCAGCCCCTTGAATACCTTGCAGCCAAGGAGTATCCAACTTCATCAACCATATGGTGATCACAAGGTCTTGGATCGTAATTATCGTCTCTAATTTTAATGTGGTCGTCAATTTTCTAGTTGGCCAATGATAGTCATGGTAGACAGAAAGGCGACGATTTTTATTTTTTATGTTTTATTTTTTTTATTTATTAGTTTATGTTACCTCGCCTAGAAGATGCCACAACAAGATGCTGGAGTTCATGATCAAAGATACAAGCACATATTCATACGAAGGACACCATTACGTCTTTAATAGATTAACCGTTTGCAAAAATCCCATGAGAACAAATTGATACAATCATTATGGATCTTAATACAATGGCTAGGTATAAAATAAAATGAAGTACAGAGGTATAAAATATTGAAAAAACAAAATAAAATAAAATAAAATGTCATCAGCATCAGCGTCAATGCTCAAGGAATGCTCTGCATCGGGTGTCGTCTGAGAAAGTATTGCAGTGGTCGCCGAAGAGCGTCCTCAATGTCCAGTTCGATAGATGCAATGGATGAGGGGGAGAGCGAGAAATGAAATGAAATGTTATATGAACCGTCTTACAAGGGGTGTGGGATCAAACTCATAGAATCATATGGATCAAATACAATGTCTGGGTACAAATGAAATAAGGTAAAATAAAAGCTGAGGATGGTTGACATCGTCCAAGGATGTATTGCATCGGCTGCTGCATAGCTTCGTCAATGCCCGCCATTGTAATCAGTCATCATGGGAGAGACAGAGGGCGAAATAAATTGAGAGAGATGCTCTTGCTTGTTAGCTGAGCGAGAGCATAGTAGTTCCACTGAGAGAGAGCTGCACACCAAGGGTGACCAGTTGCGGAGAAGGACGGTCCTCGGCTGTTGAAAGTAGGGCCTTGAGGCCTGCCACAAATCAAGAGGAAGAAGTGCTCTGCAAGGCAAGGCCGGATTGGATTTAAAGGATCACAGGCTGGCTGTGTCCACGGTCGAGAGGGTCAGTATAGGAGGGCGCTTTGCTCAATAGAGCAGTGAGCATCGGGTGATGCAGGGTGGAGGGTTGAGCATTGCAGGGAGTTGAAGGTTGCCATTTACAAAACGGGATGCCATAACTTGTTGACGGGTATGTGTTGCCAATGCCACAAAGCAAGGACAAGGATGAGCTTTGGAGATTGCATGAGAGAGGTTGAGAGAGAGAGAGAGAGAGGCTACAAGTAGTTGAAGGATTCGTATGATTAGCACAAAAGGAGAGAGAGAAAGAGAGTGGAGGAAATGGACGGCAGGGGGGAGAGAGAGAGAGAGAGAGAGAGAGAGAGAGAGAGAGAGAGAGTGAAAGTGGTGGTTGGTATTGGCTACATGGCCGTCCAACAGTGCCAGAGAGAGAGAGAGAGAGAGAGAGAGAGAGAGAGAGAGAGAGAGAGAGCGAGTGGTGTTGGATGGAATGGGAGACAAGTTGTGGCAGCAGCTAAACAAGGAGAAGACCACTGGTTGGGAGGACTCGTGGAGAGGTGGGTGATAGTCCTGGTAAGAAAGAGAGAGGCAGTGGAACTGGCGGTTGCAAGGAGTGATAGAGGGAGACCGAGGGTGGTTGGCGGCCAGAGAGAGACAGAGAAAGAGAGAGAAAGATCACGAGAGGGGAGAGAGAGAGAGAGAGAGAGAGAGAGAGAGAGAGAGAGAGAGCATGACTGGTCAACACTCGAGTGCTTGTGGCAGAGAAGTCTGATGAGGCTGCTTCATGGAGTTGGGTGGTTGAACCGAGAGAGAGCATGTGGTCGACACAGTGGACCAGAGAAAGAGAGGGAGATGGGGAGTTCAACCGCTGCATGGCATCGAGAGGGGCCGGCTGGAAATTGCGAGAGAAAGAGAGAAAGCAAAAAAAACTATTGCATGCGCACGTGTCCACACACTTTGACGGTTGGTGTTCCAATGGCAGCTTGGTCTTGACATGCAAAAAGCTGCTACACGCACAAGGGATTGGTTGTCGGTCGTGTTGTTTTACAGGGCCAATTTGGCATGCTTGAAAAAGTGAGGATGCGGTGGAGTTAACGGTGAGGGCTGGCTGCTGCAAGTACAGACGTTGTTGGTGATAGAAGCTGTTACTAAGTTGAATCTCGTGTTTTTTCTCATCTGACTAAAATCAACTATGCGTGCTCCACATTATGACGCATTGCTCGCACCCAGGGCTACTCGCCTTGGTGATTTGTGCAGGATGATGAGGGTTTGATGAGGGTCAATAGCCGTGAGAGAGAGACAAAAAATAAAATAAAATAATAATACATCCTTTAAAGCTCCACCTTCTTCTTTGAGTCATCTCCTTCCTAACGTGCTTAATATCCAAATTGCTACCCTACCCTGATCGTCTTGCTCTCATAAACTGTCATCTCGCTACACGTTCACAAGAAAATCATTATTACTCTATATTAATCCCCTAAATAAAGTACTCCCTATTTCTTCCCTATATAGCTATGGAAAACATCTCCAAGCTCTTCTTTTTATGAGTATTCTCATAAGTTTAAGTTTTATGTTATTATGTTTAATTATCATAATTACATTGCTAATCACGATATTACGACAACAAAGAAGGAATTCTCTTTCATTTTAAAGACCCCTAATTGTCTTTTTCAATCACACTAATTCCTACAAATGAAAGCAAATAACAAACTCTACAAATATTTAAAAAAACAAGGTACTTAGTTGTTGATTATCTGTAATCTTTGGAGCGTAGCCTACGCTCTGATACCACTGCTACAAACGGAAGACGCGGCGTCCTGCAAGATATATAAAATAACACGCTACAGACAATAAAACGATAGATATGCATACCTGACGAGCACATAATCGACGATATACGCAAACATAGAGAGATAGAGAGCGGGAGAGAGCGAAAGAACATGTGCAGTGCACCTCCTAGAGCGGAGTGCTACCTCGGCTTGGCGAAAGAGAAGGGAGGAGAAGAGAGAAGAAAAACACGAACACTGGGTGCAATCTCCCCCCGTGCAAGAGTGACCATTTCCCTCTTGCACGTATTTGATTTATAGATTTCTTGAATGGTCAAACTGAGTACAAACTGGTCGGCCGGTCATAAATGGCCAAAGCTCATAAAAGAGCACTTGAATAATAAATTATAAAATATAATATCCTTTTGCATAACCCTTAGCCTTTTCCACCTGTCAGCTTCAATAAATAGTAAAATATCAATTCCATAACAGATTAGCTGATCACTGGACCACATGAGAGACATATTGATGAATTTAAGGCTGATTTGAATGCTACTTTCAAGATAAAAGATTTGGTGTTGTTGCATCATTACTTGGATATGCAGTTTAAGCAGTGTGATGGTGGTATTGCCTTGTGCCAGAAAAGTTACATAGAGACATTGTTATGTAAGTTTTGACTTGAGTATTGCAAACGTATTGCCACTCCCATGGAAACACGTTTGAAATTGAGTCTTCATGATGCTAGTGATCCTGCAAATGTCACTTCTGCAAATGTCACTCTTTAACAAACTTTTGTTGGATGCCTCATTTATGTATGCAACACGAGGGTAGATATTCAGTTTGCAGTCTCACAAGTATGCAGATTTATACATAGCCCAAGGTCTAAGCATTGGTAGGATGTCAAGAGGATTTTGTGCTACTTGAGTGGCACTTTACATCTTGGCTTGTTTTATTCCAAGGGGGGATCATTGCCACCAGACTTACATGCTTTTTTGGACTTAGTTTGGGCTGGTTGTTTTGACACGCGAGTGTCCACAAGTGGTTTTTGTTTCATGCTTGGAAGTTCATGTATATCATGGTTGAGCAAGAAGAAACCTACTATGGCCAATTCTAATTGCGAGGCTGAGTACAGGGCAGTCTTCATAGCAGCTACAGTGGAGTGTGTATGGCTCAGACGCCTTATGGCTGATTTGAGTGTTCGACAGGACACTGCCAACACTATCTACATTGGCAGTCAGAGTGCTTTGGCAGTTGTGAGGAACCCAATTCTTCATGCTCGCACAAAGCACATTGAGGTGACAACCTTGCCGATCTCTTCACAAGGGCATTGTCTTGTGAGAAGTTTGAAGCTTTCCGCAAATATTTGGGCTTATTCCCCTTTGTGGACTGATCATAGCCTTAGGGCATGGCACTTCCCTTTACTCATGTGCCATCTCTTGTTCACCGCATCACTCCAGGGGGGATTTTTTACCATATACATATGGTAGTGATGTGTGTGAACACACCTAGGAGCACCGGGATAACTTTGCCCTCTCTAGGAGGTTTTTTCCCCGTGCATTGTATAGACGCCCATCACTCTAGGGCTATCTATCTTTCCATTACACACTAAGAAAAAATCTCTCTATTGTGCCTCTTGAGCTTCCTTCGTCTTCTCCAAGCTGTGTGTGTTCTCCTCCAACCCTAATTCCAACATAACCTAAGGAATCTACATGAGCTACGATGCTTTATTGGTATGTGTGCATATTATAGATGCTTCATAGAAAATTTCTCTCAAATAGCAGGACCATTACATAACTTAACAAAAAAGAACGTTACGTATGCATGGACTGCTAAAGTACAAAATGCTTTTGATAAGCTTAAAGTAAAGCTTACCTCCCAACCAGTGCTTACACTGTCGGACCTCTCAAAACCATTTGAGGTCCAATGTGATTCTTGTAGAGATTGCAAGGATATGCCATAGCATATGAAATTCAAAGACTCAATACCGATGAACGAGTGTTGGGAATATATGAAAAAGAGCTACTAGATGTTCTACATGCCCTAGACACACAAAAGCCCTATCTATTGTGGACTCCATTCATCTTACAAATGGACCACCAAAGTCTCAAGCACTTCATGACACAAACCAAGCTGTCCGACAAACAAATGAGGTGGGTAAATTTCCTTTCACAATTTAATTTTTATATTGCTCATATTGTTTGTAAGCGTAATCAAGTAGCCGATGCACTATCACGAAGACCAAGGGCAAATGCCATGTCATAATGAGATATATTCTATAATAGATGAGTATGCTATTGACCCTGATTTTAGGGATATAATGCCAGCCCTTGCCTTAGGGAAGAAAGAGGAACCATTCACCTTGAAGGATGCTTATCTTCCCCATGGCAACAGACTATGTGTTACACATTTCCTTCGTGAGAAAGTGATGTATGAATCCAATGCTCCTCCTTATGCAAGGCATAGAGGGATTCAACCTACTCTTTGAGGAGTAGAGACGTATTTTAATTGGCCCACCCTGAAAGTGGACATACAAGAGTATGTTTCAAAATGTGTGGTATGCCAAAAGACAAAGTATGATAGAGGGAAGAAACCTGGATTACTCCAGCCATTGTCAATCCCTAATTCACCATGGAAGAGTATATCCATGGGTTTTATCTTCAGATTACCTAAGTCTATCCATGGGAATAGAGGAATATGGACAATAGTCGCCAGGCCCTTTAGCAAGCAAGCACATTTTATTCCTGTCAAAAAGACTATTAAGGCACATCAAATGGCAACCCTCTTCATATCCTATATTTCCAAACACGATGGATTGCCAACATCCATCGTGTCATATGGAGATCATAGAATGGCCAATAATTTCTAAAAAGGTCTCTTTGAAAATCTAGGTACAAGGAATTTCTCTATGGCCTATCACTCACAAACGGATGGCCAAAGTGAGATAGCTAACCTTAAGATTCTTGATCTACTAAAGACTTATGTTACAGAAGTAGATCAACACTCACAATGGGAGAAGTATCTACCACTTGTAGAGTATGCGTACAATAACACTATCCATACTACCACAGGAAAGGCACCTTTTGAAATCATTGAGGGATGACCTAAAAGCCCCTTACTACTTAAAATACATGGGAAGATCTTTGTTGCTGATGAGTATAGTGAAGACCTACAAGAATATTTCCAAAAGATTAAGGAGGCTATATCCATCTCCCAACAAAGGAAAAAAACTCCTTCTAACAAGCACAGAAGGTCCTTAACATTCAAAGAAAATGATTGAGTCTTACTTAAGTTTCGAAAGGCTCGATTGAGGCAAACTACGGGCAAAAATCCAACGGGCCACCAAAAGTATTATGCCAGATTAGCAAAAAGATACTATGGTCCTTTTCAAATATTAAAACAATCAATGAGATGGCCTATCAACTCAAGTTGCCCAAACATTGGCTCATACATAATGATTTTCATGTGAGCCTACTCAAGCCATACAAAGGAGAGCCACCAACAAAACCAATTATTGAAGACCCCCCAGAGATCGAAGATCAAGAAGAGGTGCTATAACCCGAAGCTATCCTCTTCAACATGAAGACAAGGTACTATGGCATGGTAAGATTATCCGACGATATCTTATTATAAATTATCCTTTTGAAGATGCTAGATAGATGCAAGGAACACAGCTTAAGGATAATATGAACCTTCTCAATGCTTCACTAGAGTAAGCAAATGTAAATGTTTCTTTTAAATGAACAATGTTTTTGTCTTATAATACTAGATCTCTCTTTTTATTGTGCACAAATTTGAGTAGTACGCATGCTTAGCATCATGTCTGAGATGACGACGTTTTCCAAACACCAAGTAGAAATCTGTCACTCTACTTTGGGAAGTATGATCTGGTCTAAAGAGCAGACATGCTTGCGGTAGCTAAGTGTCCCAAGCACCAAATGGATTAGGCATCCATTCTAGAATGATTTTGTATAAGGCTTTATCTTCTCAACCTCATAGTCGAGGACGACTATGATATCAAGAGAGAGGTAATGTCATAAAATCTAATATCTAACTAACCCAAATGATTTTCTCATATTGAGCTGATCATTTAATGCGGGAAAATAAACAAGAACAAGAGTTACAATATAGACATGTGCTTTTAGATCTATCTCAGCATGGGACCAAAGGGAGAGAAAGAAACATGTCCAAAAGGGAGATGGACTATCAAAGAGCAATGACCAAATTATGGAGCTTAAAAGACCTTAGGGTTAGATTCATGAAAGACATCCAAAGGTTAGTGTTCAAAGTCCTTAAACCTAGAACCTTGGGCAAGTTGGAGCTGACATTGAGGTGGGAACCTTGCCCAAGCTTGAGGTGCTTGTCGTGTTTGCCGACTAAGGTACTTGAGGTGCTTGTCATGCTTGATGATTAAGGTGCTTAAGGTACTTGGGGTACAAGATGCTTGAGGTGCTTGAAGTCAAAGCATGGCCTACAAAGGAGGGGGCGAGTCTCAAGAGTAGGGGGTGGGGTTGAATGGCCTTTCCCTCTCCCAAGAAACACCCCTTGCTCAAAGAGGCAAATAGGACACATCTCCAGACCCTAGCTAGGTTTCAAGCCCCTCTCTCTCAAATGGGAAAGGAGGACACTTGTCCAAATGCTTTCATTGTTTCTTGATATGTCTAATGCATGTGATTGGCTAGTCTAGAGAAGGTCCAATAAATTCAAGCTTGAGCTAGGAAGAGGGGTCGACCCAAGCGGAGGGGGGGTGCTTGCAAGATATACTCCCTGTCACACACACCCACATACACCCATTCTCATAGTGTGTTGAGTAAGAACTCCTTCTCCTTCTCCAAGCTTGAGAAGTTGAGAGCCTACACCAACAACTCTTGGCTATGGAATGCAAATCCAACCAAGAGCCATGCTCCAAATTGCAAGCTTGCCATCTTCTTCATCTCCATTACTATGCTATTATGATATGCTAAGATACAAGAGTAATAACAAGTGAGGAGTCTATTTCTTTCTTGTATGTTACTTCTTCTTCATCTTCCCTTTCCTAACGTCATGCTAACTCTCTCCACCTTTGAAGGTGTTTGAGGCCTTGGGATTGAGGCCGGGAATATGTTAATGCTTTTGCAAGTTAATTAAGGGCATAATTTTGGTGTATGAAGTCTACCATCTTCATTGCACCAATGAGGTCTCAAGGAACACAAGCTTGTATTGTACCAAGTCTCTCTTTATGGGGGAATCTATAATACAAAAGCCTTTTGGAGGGGGGACCGCCAGCTCCACATAAATCCGATCCTCAACTGTTATCAATTTCTCTAATCCTTTTTCTCTCTCTTTTACAAGTACTGTTTATGCCAAGCTAATTAGGTGTAATGTTCATCTTGCTACCTTTAATCAATTACTCTTCTTATGCTCTTTAAGAATTCTCTTAAACGAAATGCTACCTTTAATCAATTACTCTTCTTATGCTCTTTAAGAATTCTCTTAAAGGAAATGCTCATTATTATAATTTCAATTTCGCTACATCCAATGTTACAACCATATTCCATTACGGAAGTAGAGAAGGGAAGTCTTTAGTTTCGTAGGAAAAAATACAACACCTCAAAGATCTATTTGAAAAGTCTTGAACTCATAAGTATTAGGGCTCTTTTGGGTTTATTTCATTTCCCAAATTGGCCCCAACAAAATTCTTGCAAACTTTGTTCTATAGGGGATGTGACTAAGCCACGGAGAGGCCTCCACAACAAGGGTTCTCTCAGGAGAGGGAGCCCTAGCTTGGAAACTTCTTAGCCTTTGGTTGAACACACAAGGTGCCATGGGGGCCTCCTATCCTATGGAGGGAATTGTCGCTCCATGTCATATTTGAGGGAGCATAAAAGCTTTGAACGGGGCTCACCGTAGGTGGAGATAAGGGCTATGGGTTGTAGAAAAAGCTTATAGAGTTTGGGGGCTACCACTCCCAAGTCTTCCCCTAGCTTTTGGTGTGTCACGCTTGCTAGTATGCAAGGCCTATAAGTCTAGGGAGAAGGGTTGTCGATTCAACCTTGTCAATGTTGGCATGTTTCAATGGAGGTTCTACTACTAGGGCATCCTTCCCGAGAGGCAGCTCGGACCTTGATTTGTGCAAGAGAGGGTCTTGCGCTACAGACTTGGTAACTCTTGTGAGGACTATCTTAGTGAAGTGTTGTTTTGAGGAAGGTTACATTCTCGACATGAAGGTCTTGGTCTACTAAGAAGATTTTAAGAAAGGTTTTCTACTGCTGGTTGGAAGTAGGTTATTGGTTTGTGAGTTTTTTTTGGGTTTCTTTTGGGACTTGTGGCCATTCGAACAAGGGAATGCTTGTGGCAGGAGTACTTTCTTGGTGTGTTAACCCTCACGGCTCACGGACACCCTATCACCTACGAGACGGACGTTGTAACCTACGGCGGACATTGTATTATTTATTTGGTAGAGTCAGGTATCGGGCTTGTCGGTCCAATAGGAAAAGGGTAAGAGTGATCGCCAATGAGAGGCGCACTCTAACTGGAACATTCAAGGGATTAATTGGCTAAGCATGGGTACCCAAGTGTGAATGGGGTGAGCTTATATAAAAGTCAACTAAACCTAAAATTCACTCATTCTCTCATTTGTGCAATAGAAGAGTGCTCTTGCTCCATCTCCATCTTCTTCTTCATCATCTCCTTGTGTGTGTGTGTGTGTGTGTATGCGTGAGAGAGAGAGAGAGAGTGCGATTGAGAATTGCGACGACGGCACGGCGGCAGCGAAGCGGTTGACCGAGGCGAAGCGACGGCTCCTTCTTCTTCGCGGCGAGGAATCCTCCACGAAGCAAGCGTAGAGCGGTGAGTGACACACCATCGCCTTCTTTGAGCTTACTAGTTTAGGCTTGTTGTGTGCTTGGAGCCAGTTGTGGCTCGCACACGGTGTATCGGCAAGCTCCTTGCATTGACACGTACGACATACGCGCACATTTTTGGCGCCGCTGCCGGGGAATGCCGTGCATTAAGCTCGAGTTGCACTCTGTGCTTCTCCGTGGTGCAATTTCTATTGTAGGAAAGGTAAGGAAGGAGTGTGTGTGTGTGTGTGTTGAAAAGAGGGATTTGGTGTAATACGATTTCAAAGGTACTGTGTTTATTCTCTGTGTATTAAGGTAGTTAGTTTTCTGTGTTAATGGAGATTTCAAAGGTACTGTGTTTATTCTCTGTGTATTAAGGTAGTTAGTTTTCTGTGTAGAGTAAGTAGGAAGTAGATTAGTGAGAGTTAATAGAGTGTGTTAGTGTGTAAGAGTAGGTGTATTAGTTAGAAGTAGGTAGATAGAGTGTGTGTGTGTGTGCTCTCGCGCAGGCCGCGGCGACCTTATCCTTTATATAAAAAAATTAAAATTAAAATTTAAAAATAAAATAAAATAATAATTTAAAGGTAGGATCGCGATCGGGAATATCTCCCACACCCAAGCCCAGGCTCACGCTCAGGCCTAGGCCTCAGTTGCCTTTTTAAAAAAACAAATTTTAGCTTCACACGTAGCTAAAAATTGATTTTTTGAGGAACAACGGAACGTCAGATGCCCGAAAATTGTGTTGTAAAGCACACAGCGACCCTCTAAGTGATACGCTCATTTCGAGCTATCACACACTTTAATCAAAAAAATCAAACATTAAAAAATATTAAAAACATAAAAAACACGAGTGAAAACGGACGCTTAAAAAAGGTAAGCGGTTAACCTTCGAGGTTATTTGCCAACGCTTGTAGGGTGCCAACGGCACATGCATCTGCGCTCTGGTCGTGTGCTAGAGATGAAGCAACTAGAGAGAATTTCGACTTACGCGAGTTCTCAATATCCACCTACTTTAGGTTCTGGACCCTCGGCGGGGACCCAAGGTAGTACAAACCAAGACCCGAACATAGCGGCTAGTGACTCTTCCTCTGACTACAATGTCACGGAGGGTTTCCCAATGCTTAATCCCGATAGCTCAAGCCAAGACATGCATGCCATGGATCCTCGGTCAGGGCCGAGCGTGCTTAGCCACCTGAAGGAAACCTTTAGTAGAGCCACTCGCTCCGAACACGGAGCTAATGATGTAAATGAGGGGGGTGGGGAAGTAAATTCTCCATTCGTGACAAATGTAGACCCTATACCGTTAAGAATGTGCACGTGAATACTTCATTCACTGCACCTCCTGACTCTTCAGAGTTATTTCCCTCCGAGGTCATATTACCCGATGGTAGAAGCCTTGCCGAAGTGGAAGAGGTTGAGCGATATATCCTTGCAGCGAGGAAAAAGGAAGTCGAGAGCTTACGCAAGGCGGAGCAATGAAGAGAGTTAAAAGCGAAATCTCCTATGTCAATATCCTTGCTAAGAGAGCAATCGAGTGCTCCTGACTTAGCAACCGCTAAGGGCCAACCCCTAGAGAGCAACATTGCAACTAGCTCAAAGGACACCCCTAGCACCTCAATCCTAGATGGAGTGTTCTTAAATGAGAACTGGGAGTACGAATTACAAACAGAGACTCTGACCGACCTATACACATGTCACACCTATCATGTGGGTTGGTTAGATGTCCTACAATCCACAATGGGTGCTACTAGTGTAGAGGATCAACAACAAAGAGTTTGTGAGGTCATCCATAGGGTCATTGAGTTAGAGAGAGAGAACAAGGGGATCAACATGCCTTCAACGAGTCTCATGAGATTCTTGGATACAGGGAAGGCTAAACAACCGACCTTATCGCAAATGGAGACTCCCTCGGTAAGTCCGATGGATCCCCCATATGTTGTTTCTCCAGGGGTCTCAGTGCAATCTGAGCCCACAAGTGATAGCTTCACCTTTCCAAGTCTAGCTCATCTTTCCCTTGATGACACCACGGCTACCATGCCTACCCCAATGATGGGCATGCCGAGAAACACGCCATGGACCTCATTTGTTAGTAAAGCACCACTACATGGTAGCTCAATGCCTGCAACAGTACCTACAAGTGTGTACCAATCGTATGCACCTATGGGTCATCACACTCATGTAGTCCCTACCCCTCCCATTGTTTCAACTACCTATGCTCCACAACCACAATACAAAAGTTCTTATTTCCATGGGACTATACCCGCTAGCATTAGCATGTCACATCCAACATCTATTATGCCTAGGGCCACCCATATGAACTATGGACCACCACATGGCACAACATCGTACCCAAGGGCTTCCTATGCGCCAAGCCCAATGCCAATACCTACTCCACATGTAGTCTCTGGAGCGCCTTCACCCACGGTGCCTACTCACTTAGGTGACTTGGCAACATTTGCTCAAGCTATTGGTCGATCTATTGCTGAGAATATGCGTAACATGCCTGATAGAGAGCCTCGAAGTAAGGCAGTACAAATAGCCAAGCTCACCCAAAAATTTAGTGGAGACGGGGATGTGAGAAACCATATCGAAGTGTTTGAACAAATATGCGATTATCTAGGAGAACACAATGACCTACATAAGAGGAATGCTTTAAACCTAACCTTAAGTGGAAAGGTTGGGGATTGGTATAGAACCCTAAGGGTGGAAGAAAAAATGATTTACCCTACTCTTAGGAGACTGTTCTTAAAAGAATACATACGAGAGGGAGTGCTTTGGGGTGTACCCTCTCAGCTCCAGAAAGCCCAACGAGAGGAAGGAGAGTCGGTGAGAGACTTTATAAGTCGCTTGAAGCATTTGAATTCTCGTTGTAATCCAAATGAGCGCTTCAACAATAACCAATTGCTTGACAGATTCATTAGGGGATTATGGCATGAGGATATCTACAATGGCCTAGTCATTAGAGGTATCACCACTTGGGAAGCAGTCACCACCAATGCGATCCAATTGGAGGATAATTTAATGATTCAAGGAGAAAGAGTGTCTGTTGAGTCTAAACCTATTAGCTCACAAGCATTGGGGCATCAGCCAATGACCCTAAAGACTATTGCTAAGGAGCCAAAGATATCTGAGATGACTGTAGCAAATCTCACCAAGGCTATTCAAGAGAGTCTTAGAGACAATCGTGCTCCGTAAAACAATCATATGTATCCAAGAAGGGAACAGCAATGGTGCTCAGTATGCTATGGACCGCATAGTACCAGTGAATGCCATACTTTTAGAGTAAAATTCAATGGGAACTGCAATGCATGTGGAAGGTATGGTCATCAAGCTAAGGATTTAAGCGCACGATGGCCAATAAACCAACCTTAGCATGGATAGACACACCTCGAGTGCCTGCATTGGTGCCGGCCCCACCTCTTGAACAAACAGCACAACACATGGTCCCTAGGGCCCAAAATGTTGTTCAAACAACACCCTTACCACCTCCAGTGCTAGGACCGCAACCACCACATCCGAGAATCACTTCTGTGAATCAAGTGGGTTGTGAGTCATCTATCTCTTGTTTGGAAGGCTGTGAGGAAGATATAGATCCTAATATCGCCTATGGGATGGATGTGCTTGAAGAAAGTCCACAATACTACATGGAGGACTATTGGGGACAAGTCAAACCTGTATATCAAGTAGCTGCTCTTGCGGCAAGAGGCCAAAATATCAACTACACTGCTAAGAGACCACCTCTTCAATGCTATGAGTGTGGAGGTCCACATCGTGTAGCAGAGTGTCCTATTAGGCTACAAAAGAACGCCACACTAATGCAAACCAATCAAGCGAGCACGTCTACAATGCCGATACTCATGTGTAATCGATGTGGCATAGATCATTTGATTGCCCAATGTCCAAATAATCCAAATGCATCGAAGATCACGCCATTAAACTTGATTGAAGTTACCGAGGAGCCATCACCAAGTACACCCGTGGTACCAGTAAACGTACTCACATGATCGATGCTCCAAAAACAAAATTATATTCTTGAGGAAAGAGACACGGCATCAATTGCCCAATCTCAAAAAAAGAAGAAAACACAAAGAAAGAGAACGCAAAAATCCGCGAAGTCAGACCCCAGTTCAAATACCAACATAGGGACTGGTGATGACCCCGTATATATGAACGACGCTGAAGAAGATTCTGATTCAGGTGAAACCATGGAGAACAAAATGACCACTAACATAGAAACCAACAAGGAAGATCTTCATGAGCCACAATGGCCAGGATCCAAAAAGAAGATAGGAACTTACCCATACCCTACAGAGGAGATTGAGCGAGTCAAGCAATTAAGGAGTTTGGTAGAAGATACCCAAAGGGATCTAGAACCAGCACCTAGGAAGATCCAGATTACAGACACCGTGTTCCCTACGCAACAACAACCTCAACAAGTCCATAGACCCTTGGACATACCTAGTGTCATCCAAGAAGAAAGTGACTTAAAGTCATGGTAAAGTGGGCGTACTCACTTCTTGATGGAAAGAATGTTTACAGAGGGACTACCTGATCCTATCAAAGAAATGGAGATCCCATCTTCCCTACGTCAAGGGACTGAAGTCCAAAAGGTGTCGTTAAACATTGCCAAATTGATGGATTTCATGTCTTCAAAAGTTAGAGCCACCATCATGTCCAAACTATATAAAGACCTCGAGCTAGTCTCAGCTCTTCGAGCCTTCCTCAATGGAGAACTGAAGTTTGGGCTACCACAATTTGCACGGATGGATGGATCTGGGGAGATGCCAATAGAGGAGGAATACATAGATCCACAACCCAACTTAGATGAGAACCTTCTTATAGAAATACATGTTAACAAGTTGGGACAATACTTTGAGGGTGATGAATCTAATGCAACCATACCAATCACTACTAAGGGATTAACTGTGAAGGGAATCCTTGATCGTGGCGTTGGGGTTAGCATTATGACTAAAAATTGTTGGGAAACTATGGAAAGACCTCACCTTGCGACCACAACCATAGTAGTGAATATGGCCAATGGGTCTATTGTTAAACCTATTGGGATGCTAGAAGATCTCAAGATCAAGGTCTTTGGACATAAAATAAGGATTACCTTTATTGTTATGTATTTCTCCAAACACACTATAGCATCGGAGATGATCTTAGGACGTCCTTTCATGAGGGAAGCAAAAATGGTGCATGACTGGTCTAAAAACCATGTCTACTAAGATTTTGTCATTCGAGTGGATCTTGTGACGGATCGAGCACATCCTCTAGGAAACAGGTTTATAATTGATCATAGATCTGACACCACAGTTCACTCGGCCCCATTGCAGTATTGTTACACGTGTAAAGCGGACACTGATGTTGGGGAAGATTCTCCTTATATGGATGTACTACCTGGGATGACTGAGTCGGACAATGTCGATTGGGTCCACCTAGCAGCAACCATAGACACTTGGGAAAATAGGGGGACGGCCTGGGTAACACCTGAGGGGGATGAAATACCACCACTTGTACCCTTAAAATGCTAGAAGCAATGCATATAGCTTCTGATGATCTACGAGATGAAAGTTTGACTGGCATTGAAACCAGTAGCGCCTCACAAGACTATAGCCCACATGATTTGAAGTCAGAATCATCAGTTTAAATTGACTCTAAGGACGAATAATCTGAGTTAAATCTTAGTGCAAATGTGGGGACAAACCATTCAGGGCCCAGTGGTAACCTATATGATAATCTATCCAAGGGAGCAGAAGACACAAGCAGTGATTCATCTAGTGAGTCTTCACTAGAAATCGACCGTAATCGAGAATTAAACAAGAAGACTAAGAGATATAAGAGGCAACGATATCGAGCAAATGTCGTGCTAGAGTAAATGAAAAGAAATCTACCGCAGAATGGCTTAATTATATAGGGGCATGTGATGCTCATCGAAAGCTGGTAGGTAACTCGGGTGAATACCTTCAAAGCGTTATGTGGTGTAGTCCACAACCCATTGACATCGCACTACTAGAGGCTACACAGAAGCCAAAGTTGAGCCGTACCGCAAGGAGACAAAAAAATCGAGAGTTAGCTCAACAACAAAAGGAATCAGAAGTTAAATCACAGTCCATAGAACAACAAGACCCCACAGACTTACACCCTGCACCTGAACATTTCAAATCCTATACCACAGAGGAACGTAAGGTTGTGTATACAAAGGCTCAAAGAAAACCTATCGATGGGAGCAATGGAGTCTATGATGGTCCAGCGATAGTTAAGGAAATAGAGTTAGCAGACTTGGAGAAGAGTCTAAACCTGTTTTCATTGCCCAAGATCTGACCGAGACTGAGGAGTGTGTACTTAAAGAACTTCTCAAGGAATTTAGGGATATATTTGTCTAGACTTATCATGATATGAAAGGTGTTCCACCTTCCGTGGTGCAACACACAATCCCTATGAATAGCATGGCTAAACCAGTTCAGCAATGACCCTACCCAATAAATCCTAAATATGCAAAAATCGTTCAAGAAGAGATTGAAAAGCTTGTGGAATGCGGATTCATATACCCTATTGAGCACTCAGAATGGGTTTCACCAATAGTGATTGTGCCAAAAAAGAATGGGAAACTTAGAGTGTGTGTGGATCTCAAGAAGGTCTATGCCGCCACTAGGAGGGACCATCCCTTTCCATATTCAGAACACGTGCTTGAAAGAGTTGCAGGGAAGGAAGCTTATAGCTTTTTAGATGGGTACTCTGGCTACAATCAAATCACAATTGCGTTGGAGGACCAAGCTAAAACAGTCTTTATAACCGAATTTGGAGTGTTCGCATTTCGTGTTATGGGTTTTGGCTTAACCAATGCCCCGGCTACCTTTCAAAGATTAATAAACACTGCTTTTAGAGAATATTTGAGGGAGTTTTGTGAAGCTTTCTTAGATGACCTTTGTGTTTATTCCTCTTGGAAAGAACATCTATCATGCTTACGAAAAGTGTTTGAGAAGTGTAGATTGTATCGCATCTCCTTAAACCCTTTCAAATGCCAAATTTGGGTTAAACATGGAGTCATTTTAACGCATATAGTGTCCAAAAATGGGACTTCCACAGATGAGAGCAAAATTAAAGCCATTGCTGAATTGCCACCACCTACAAATTATAAAGGAGTTCAAAGGTTCATGGGCCATGTTGGTTATTACCGACGATTTATTTTAAACTTTGTCGAGATAGCTGTCCTTTGTACAAGCTTCTTATTGAGTTCCAATGGACTGCGAAGTGTGACCATGCTTATGAGTCATTGAAAAAGACCTTGACTAGCGCTCCTATTCTACGAGTGCTCGACTGGAATGTAATTTTTTATGTGCATATTGATGCATCGAACTTTGCTATTGGGTGTGTTCTAGCTCAACCAGGAGAACATAAACAGGACTACCCCATTAGCTTTGCAAGTCGTCAGTTGAATGATGCCGAAAGAAACTACACCACTACAGAGCGAGAAGGTTCCGGTATGATTTATGCAGTGAAGAAATTTCGCGACAAGTTTTTGTTCTATGTTGATCATCAAGCCTTGTTGTATCTAGTAAATAAACCTTGTTCCACGGGAAGAATTACACGATGGTTATTAATTCTCCTTGAGTTTGATTTTACCGTTGTGGTGAGACCTGGTAAAAGACACGTCATGGCTGATCATTTGTCTCGCATACCCAATGGTGAAGCCCCTACTGGAGTCGATGATGAATTGCTTGATACTTCTCTATTCCTAGTCGAAACCATACCCGAATGGAGTGAGAAGATTGTGAACTTTCTAGTTAATGGTTTTCCACCCAAAGAGCTTCGTAAAGACAGTTCGAAAACTGTTAAAAGAATGTGAACCTTACTCTCTCATTGCGGGAACTCTCTACAGGCTAGGGAAGGATGATATTCCTAGACGTCGTGTCCGTGAGGATGAGTATTTATACATACTGCAAGAAGCCCACATGGGTATAGCCGGAGGACATTTCTCTGGGGAACTAACAGCTAGAAAGGTGTTGCAATCAGGCTATTGGTGGCCAACCTTATTTAAGAATGCATCACTTTTTTCAAAAGGATGTGATGAATGCCAATGTTACAAGATCACACAACAAAAGGATAGGATGCCCTTACATCCTGTTAAAGTGACTCAACCATTTGAAAAATGGGGTTTGGACTTTGTAGGCCCAATTAGTCCGGTAGCTCGTAGCACTCAATCTCGATATATTATCGTTGCCACTGACTATGTGACAAAGTGGGCGGAAGCCAGGGCGACACGTAAGACCGATGCAAGGTCAACTGCCAAGTTTATCTTTGAGAACATTATTACAAGATTTGGTTGTCCCTTTGAGATTGTGAGTGACAATGGTACTCATTTTATAAATGGAGTAATAAAAGAACTCACTACCAACTTTATGATAACTCAACATAAATCCACACCTTATTATCCACAAGCAAATGGCCAAGCTGAGAGCACGAATAATACCTTAATCTCTATCTTAACCAAAACGATGGAAGCTCATCGCACAGATTGGGATTTAAAGCTTGCATCAGCTCTATGGGCTTATTGTACTGCGTATAAAGTTTCCATTAACTGCACACCATTCAAGATGGTGTACGGCCAAGAAGCGGTTATGCCATGGGAGTTTGTCGTTCCTAGTCTTCGAGTAGCTTCTCAAGAAGGTTGGGATGGTAACCCCTTAGTTGAGCGATTATATATCCTTGAAAGGCTAGATGAAGAGAGGCAATTAGTTGTGCAAAATGCACTTGTGGAGAAAGATAGGAGGAAGAAATGGTTTGATTGTCATCTAAAGAACAAAGATATCAATGTTGGTGATAAAGTCCTTATGTATGGAGTGCGTAACGAAAAGAAAAAGTTGAAATATGCGGGAAAAGGACCATATAGAGTATGTGGGATCACCCCACAAGGAACCATTCATGTGGAGACTCTTGATGGAGTTGAAACCATTGGATTCATCAATGGGAGAAAATTTAAAAGATACTATGATCCTTTAAGCCAAGAGGAGTTGCGTGCCATCCATACAAAAAAGGCAGCCAAGGCACAAATATAATTGAAGAAGATACAAGCTCAAGCTGAGGCTAAGGAGCGACAACAACGTATAAGACAAAAACGAGAGGCTAACCTTGGAGTCACACATGCATTCCACGTTGAAATTGACGAGGATTGGTTGGACTCTGACACACCTCTACGATACCCTATTGAGCTAAACAGCACCTATGGAAAAGTGCCATATAACGCCTTATTGGACACGGGTACTAAATATAATCTGCTATCATATGGGGTGTGGTGTCAGTTACGGAAGCCACCTCTATCTGAGAGTATTATCCAAGTCAAGGGTGTCAACAAGAAAAAAACTGCAATTTTTGGAATCTGGCACACTTCTGTCAGTTATGACAATGGGGTTGTAGCTCAAGACTTTTTGGTCATGCCTGTTGGAACTATGGAGGGTAATATAAACCTAGGACGCACGTGGATGATAGCCACCAAATGCACTATTGATTGGGGGACAGGGGGTGTCACAACACAGAAACCAACTCTTAGCCCTGCCACGCAAGCCATACTCCGTGAGATATTGACTCTTAAGGAAATAAAACCCAAAACATTGCATGTCCAAGAGGTTGAACCATATGTCCCCATAGCCCAAGTCTCTAGAGCTTCAACTAATGTAGCTGAAATAAAGCTTGAGACACACAAGACCCATCCCAATATAACAAAGAAAACATACAAGTGGGTCCCTAAAGCTTCTTTAGCAACCATAGCCAATGCTAAAAGACAGCAGCCTGGTAAGAGACGTCCCATTCACCCCAAGAAATGTAAAGAAATGTTGCGTTGGATTCCTAAAAAACTATTGGAAGCCCAAGGCTACTATGAAGGAAATGATCAAATTTGGGTGCCAAAACGTAAATTGTGCTCTTACTTGTCATCGGGCCCATCTGAGCTCAATCCTGTGGCTCCAAAACAAATTGAAGATCTGGAAAGAAAAAAATCACGGAATGCGACACACCTGCTCCTGAGCTAGTTTGGGTACCAAAGAAAGAACGATTTGTTCCACCTAGCTCAGGAACAGGGAAAGCAAATGAAGCTTCTTGCTCTTCATGTAGTTCCTATACGGAAATAGAAGCTTCGACACAACCTCCACCTACCCTTGTACATATCCATACAGGCAAGAAAGAGTTTACACCTCCCGTTGTAAGTTCACCACCTACAACGATGTTGCAAATAAAATCATGGGAGAGTACCTTACCACCCTTGCAACTAGATGAAACGCATAGAGCGGTCGAAAACTATTGGTTAAATCCTTCACCTATAACAACTTGGAACAACTGGTTTCAAAGGGTGATGACATCATTTCAAACGGTATGATCTACCCAAGGAAGGGGGGAGTGTTTGTTGATATCCATCATTCACTTGCTTCCCTCTCAACCTTTCTCCCTGACCTCTTAATCTACAATCTTAGGGAATGTATATATAAAGCCTTATACTCACAAAAACAAAGATAAAAAAGTAAAAGAGCAAGAGCCATAACACAAAATCATAAAAACACATTATGCACAAGAACACGACCCTTGTAGTATTTGCACTCTAACCATCATCTATTTGCATGTACAGATATGGCTAGTACGCTAGAGTCATCCACTCCTGCCTTGGGTGAGAGGTACCCTCGTTACTTTTCACAAATGTTTCACATGGTCTTTCCGGTGCTTGCATGTGAATGGGATTTGGTAAGTACGCTAGCATGTGAGAGGAATTTTGAGGAGTTAGAGTGGCTGATACATCTCTTGACCACGACTAATCCATACTTAGTAGAGAGCATTTCTCCCATTGCACAAGCCTATCCTTTTGACCAAGATGACCATAGGCGTCTAGTGACCTTCTTAGTAAACATGGGTTCCTATGATGAAGAAGAAGATTTACATGATCACACGGATGGCACATATGGTCTCATGGATGATGACTTTGTTTATCTCGACGACGAGGATAGGGTTTTAGCCTTAGGGTTTCCCCCTAATCTCTACAATATCCTATACCCTTGACTCTCTAGGGGGAGTGCAAATATTTAGGTTAGGATTCCTTATGTTTTTTTTGTTGTGTTCAATAAGTGGTGGTACTTTTTCCCACTAATGTGCCTCCTGGAGATATTCCTTGTGTTTCCTAGTGTGTACAGGAGCGTGTTGCTGTTGTTAGGATTTGGACCTTCATGGACTCTTTATCTCGACTCACTCTTCAAATCAAGCGCGACCATCAACACAAACAGGTGTTTCTTGTCCATTAGCATTGCCCCTTATCTTTTTTGCATCTATAATTGTCTGCTTTGATTGTGATTGGTAGCATAATATCCAGCACATTTGCTTAGTATCAAACATTTAATTCAATGTAATTTTTTGTCATAATCACTTATCTAGGTTTAAAAATCAAGCAGTCCGATTAAGCTAGTTTGACCAAGCTAGGTGTTAGAAATCTTCTCTTAATACCATGGGGGATGCCTTCCTAATAATCAATGGTTACTTAGGTTCTTAATCCGATTTAGGCAGCATTGTGTGAAACGTACTAGGGCTTTCTAGTGGGCTTAGTCCCTATTGACCTTTAGCTTAAGTATTATAAAGGGAATTTACTTGTGTGATGAGCCTGGGGAGGTATATCAGTGTTATATGACCCCCCAAAGTTACAAAATTAAAATGTTGAAAATGAAAAAACAAAAAATCAAAGTGCCACAATGTAAAATCTTAAGCTGGAAGAGAAATCTCAGCTTGATTGGGTACTTCACTCACATGTATCGCCTATGGTACTAGAGCCCTAGAGGTTCCCAGTGTGGGCGCTTTTCCTTGAAAAGCAAAAAACCCAAGGCATACAAATAAGCACACACATCAAAATTGGATCACTGTGAAAAGACTTTTGGGGGGTCAAAGAAAAGGTAATCAGTCAGGCGATGATTTCATGAGAAATTCCTTTTATCGTAGCTTAACTACAACGTCTTCTAGGTATAGCCTCTAGTCAGCACTCGAACATGAAATACTTAGCTCTCGCGATTAAACAACTTAATTGACCACAGAAAATTAAGAAGCTTACCCATGATATTAATAGTCGATCTCTAGTGCCTTTCGACCGTTAAATTAGCGACCCCATACTTGTTTAATTTTTTACCTTGACATCTGTTTATGCATTTGATTATATTGCAATTTAATGTTTATTGCTGACAAATGGTTTAATTTTGTTATCAATCAATTTGTCTGCCTAAAACTGCATATGCTTTTTAATTCTATATGAGAATGCAATTACTGTGCCAATGTTGTTTGATTTTGCAGTGACTGAAGAAGGCTAAGGACATTCATCTCAAATGCTCTTCCACCTCGATGAACGAGCTTCAACTCACTAGCTTCCGAGGACGAAATCTACATCAGGAAGGGGGGCATGTTAGCCCTCACGGCTCACGGACACCCTATCACCGAGACGGACGTTGTAACCTACGGTGGATATTGTATTATTTATTTGGTAGAGTCAGGTACCGGGCTTGTCGGTCCAATAGGAAAAGGGTAAGAGTGATCACCGATGAGAGGCGCACTCTAAGTGGAACATTAAAGGGATTAGTTGGCTCATATAAAAGTCAACTAAACCTAAAATTCACTCATTCTCTCATTTGTGTAATAGAAGAGTACTCTTGCTCCATCTCCATCTTCTTCTTCTTCATCTCCTTGTGTGTGTGTGTATGTGTGAGAGAGAGAGAGAGAGAGTGTGTGTGTGTGTGTGATCGAGTATTGCGACGACGGCACGGCGGCGGCGAAGCGGTTGAGCGCAATGAAGCGGCGGCTCCTTCTTCTTCGCGGTGAGGAATCCTCCACGAAGCAAGCGTAGAGCGGTGAGTGACACACCATCGCCTTCTTTGAGCTTACTAGTTTAGGCTTGTTGTGTGCTTGGAGCCATTTGTGGCTCGCACACAGTGTATCGGCAAGTTCCTTGCATTGACACGTGCGACATACGCGCACATGGTGGCATGTGAATTCTCTAGTCTAGTTAAACCCCTAGTTTGCAATCCTTTTTTACCAAACTCACAATAGTGAGTGAGTGTATTTAAATCTCAAAGAAATAACAGAATGACCTCAAGCTGAAGAAGAGCCTTGAGGTACTCAAGAGTACACCTTGGATGTCCTCACTCTGAGGCTAACAAGAACACATTAGGTGTACTATAATAACAACCTTTACTTATTGCAATTTTCCACAACGGCATGGGTAGCCCTATACCAATCGGCCGAGTCTTGTTTGCTTTCGAGCAGAAAGATTGCCACTCTGCTTTCTTGGATGATGTCTGAGAACCTTGCCGCAACAAGGTTTCTTTCAAACACTCGGCAGTTCCTTGCTTGCCATATATGGTGAAAAAAGAAGTATCTGAGAGTTTGAGTTCAGACAAGAAGAGCCTGACTTCTCATCTTTTTGCCACCAAGGAACAGATCACTCTTGAAGACCCTGATCTGCCATGTCTTTTGGACCCCCTTAAAGATCTTCCCTGCCAAGCCCGTGATTGTCCGGCATTCCATGAAAAGGTGGGCCAGGTCTTCTCTATCCATCCTGCAACATGAGCATCGATCGGATCCAATTCCTCTTTCTTGGATCTTTACACATGTTGGTAGAGCACCCCACAAAACTTCCACAAGAATATCTTCATATTCTGAGGCCACTTTGGCTTCCAAATGTTCTCCATGACTTCTTCACCCGTTTTGCAGTCTTATCTTGGATTATTTGAAAGGGTAGCTCCCTGTTGCGGCTAATGTATGGGGCCAATGTAATGTATGGGGCCAATGTATTCTTTTTGGTATCCCTACACTCGCATTAGTGAGGGTGATTTACATGTATCCTTTTCTTTTATATTTATAGGAGTTTATTGTCCCAAAAAAAATGCAGACAAACAAAGCCCTTGAAACAAATCTTATGCTTATCTCTCCGCTAATCTTCCATGGAAATCTTCAAGTGGTCCTCTCCCTTTCAAAAAAAAGGTGGTACTAACAAGAAATTAGGTTACCTCCATGCAGAAGGGGTAATTATAAGATTAGATTGGAAGTGATTGATGTGATATAGTGTCTCTCACACACACATGTGCAAGCGGTGGGGAAAAAGGACCTGGTTTTGTGGTGTGTTATCCTGCTATACAGTAGCCGGTAACTCAGAGAGACGAGGTTGCCATCATAGCAAATTTTATGAAAACTTTGAGGGTAGGAGAAGCATCCAACAGGATGTTGGCATCGCCAACAAAAACAATGACAAAATGTAGGTTTGCAGTAACATCATTCACCTTTGGCCTTCTGACACCTTCGGTTTTTTGACACCAAAAGCCCACACAAACATATTTGAAAGCACCATAATTCTTTTAAGCCTACACACCTTGATTGGCATACATTCTTCAAGGGAGGTACATACTTTGGTCCTACACTCTATTGCCACATTCTGTCAGGGACATGCACATCTTTTGATTCCTACACCCTACTGTTAAATTCTCTAAGGGTGGATACTTTGCATTTTTGGGTGCTACATTGACACCAAAGGGGATGATTGTTGGGTGTGTGCCATACGACACACCACCAACTAGTACACCAATGGAAACCCACCCACCCCCACCCCCCCCCCCCCCCCCACACCCCCATTTTAGATGTAGAATATACAAGATAACACTTAGATCTACATTGACATCATTACTTGTTTCTCATAAATATACTCTCTCTTGCCCTATATATACAAATTGTAACACAATCATAACTTCATCATTTGAGCCAAGTTTGTAATCGCCATTTTTATTTAGTTTGTGACCAATTTGCTACTTCTATTAGTGTTGATCTCTCTCCCTAAGTTTTTGTCATTAACTCACTAATACATCATGAATGTTCACTTGCGTTTCCACCATAGGTAGATTCTTTCAAAAGCTAAGAATGAAGTAAACAAAAATAGATTAGGAGTGATGAGTCATGAGACATCACACGAGAGCGAGAAAGAGAGAGAGAGAGAGAGAGAGAGACAAGAGGAGATATTTGAACTTCATAGGAACAATCCCAAGAGACCTCAAAGATCTATCAGTCAAGAGAGGAGAGATTTGAACTTTCTAGGAACACATCGCAAGAGACCTCAAAGATCTATCTGACAAGCTTTGAACTCAAGATCTAATACTCCAAAGGGAACTATGAGAACCAATCTACCACACTTGGATGACATAAAGGTTAGTTCTTACGTTATACTCTCTCTCTCTCTCTCTCTCTCTCTCTCTCTCTCTCTCTCTCTCTCACACACACACACACACACACACACACACCATGATAAGAGAGTAGAGAGAGAGAGAGAGAGAACAAAGAGACGTTTTGAAGGAAAGGATAGGCCCTTTACAAACCTAATGAATTAAGTAGTTCGGGAGCTCTCCTACTTTGTCTGCAATGCGAGCACGCCCTTCATGAGTTGGGAGTCTCCAGGAAGGCCCCGTTTTTGGGCACACGTGAGCAATGGTGTCTTGCAAAGGGTGGAGCTGAGGAGCCGACCTTGGCTTAGGACGTGAGGGATTGCCTCGGGTGGGGGCAATTAGCTGTCCCTCCCTCTTCTCCACCATTCTGCAGTACTCGGCGTCTTCAATTTTTTGCAAAGGAAGAGGACCAAAGTTGGCTTGTGGTGGCACCCATGCATATGGTTGTCGTTTGTTGTCAATTAGACACCTGCCATGAGAGACACGGTTTTTCCGTATCCCTCATGACAAGTGTACCGTAACATGAGGGACAAGGTTATCTCGTGTCCCTCGATAACCGTGTCCCTCATCGCTCATGGGAGGTGTCTTCCATGAGGGTTATGGTACTATGTAGCTCCCCCTTTTTTAGCCTTCGACGCCCCTCTTTCTCTCTTTCGCTCCTTTCTTTATCGCGTGCTTCTCTCTTCATCTCGTAGATAGAGACACCTGTAAAGGGTTACGACCTCCGCCATATTATGTTAGTAGATAGAGCATCTAGTTTGGGAATTGAAAAAAAAAGTTTAAAAAGAGAGAGATAGAGATGACGAAACAGAAGAGTGAGTGGTCATAAAGGAAAGAGCCCTTTTGCAACGAAAAAGGGGAAGCACCAGGTAACTGCCCTCCATCCCTCCTCTCCCTCTCTCTCCATCAAATGAAGAATGGTACCTAGGCTATAGAAAAAGGGCAATATTTTGTTTTGTCAAGGGTAAGGATTCTGTTGCGTCTCAGCTTGAATTCCGGGCGGACAGCCCTTTTCATTATCGCTGGACCCTCTTCTCTCTGTTCTCTCTCTCTCTCTCTCTCCACTCTCTCACTCACTTTCTCTTCGTAGGTTCGTTCATGGGTCCGTTTCTGTTTTGACAATTGATTCATGCATCCTATGTTCTTTTTCTATCAATAAAAAAACCCAGTTTGTCTTTTTGCGCGCGCTCTCTCTCTCTCTCTTACCTCTTTACCTACCACCATCTCTCATCTCTCTTTTCCTCTCTCTCTACAGGCCTCAAATGCATTCACGCAAATGATCTGCGTGCCAAAGAGGAGGACATTGCGATACTACACTACCTTGCCCCCAAAGTACAAAAGGGATCACCCCGCCCATTACTTGAGAATCTACATATTGGCATTTTGCTTCTCTCTCTCTCTCTCTCTAAATTTTTAACCATACTCTTGTCCCCTCCATCCCTAAAGTCTTTCCAGGTCTCCATCGTATCTTGGTACGCAGTCACTAAAGGATTCCGTTCCTCACATATCATGTGCTTGTATGAAAAATCACCCTCTCTTATCCTATTTTGTGCAAGGGGGGTCCCCCCTCGTCTATATGTAACACGGGGTCCAACTCAAGGGATCAAAGGTGGGAGTGAAATCGGCCGTTGATTTTTTTAAGGCCTACCAAATATTTGGGTGCAGGCGAAAAGGGAAGGCTCTGCGCAGGTTAATTATTGACGCCGAAAAAGGTCTGTACTAGCGAAAGCGACGCGAGGCAGGGACTAACCTGTGCAGGGGGAGAAAGTGGCGCAGCTGCAAGAGACTTGTGTGTGCTAGAGCGCGCCTTGACTCCAACTGGCCCTTGGGCAGCACTAGCAAATTACACACAGTCTCGACAGGTGCTCGAGCTGTGTCGAGATTACTGCGCAGAGACAGCACCTTCAGAGTCAATCACAAGGGGAGGCCACACAATTGCAATGGCGCCCAAAAGCTGGTTTCGCATGTTGAAGCAGGTTTAGGAAGTATGCTCAGCCTCTCATCAAGCTTTCAGCATTGGCATGGTGAGCTTGTCTGCATTTGCCTGCTTCGATTACTTTTTGGCATGTCAGTTTTCAGCAAGGCAGAGATCTTGCCTCAACTCACACACAGTCATGCAGGTTTAGGGTTTTTCTCTGGTTATCTGTGTTGAGATTACTGCGCAGGCGGGTTATCTGTGTTGAGATTACTGCGCAGGCAGGTTATCTGTGTCAAGATTACTGCGCATGCAGGTTATCTGTGCCGAGATTACTGTGCAAGGCAAGGGTTTTATAGCAGGTACAGAGCATCACGGGGAGGTGATCTAGCAGTTATTGATTCTCTGATGTGCTGAGTTTACTGCACAGACATGTCCGATTTCAGCATTGCAGGGATGTTATAGTAGGTACAATGCGCAACATGCAGGTGTTTGAGAAGCTATGCGGTCTGATTGCTGAGTTTACTACGCATATTGCCGAGATTACATTATTGACACAATCTCCAGTGAGCTGCTGTGTTAGGTCGAGAATGGGGTGCTCATCCTTTTGTGAGGGCATCGTGGGTGTTTTTGAGAGAGAATGGCATTGTGAAGGTTTTTGGACTGAATTGAGTTTTTGCGAAACAGAGAGAATCGTTTTCAAGAAGGTGACAAGGTCCACGCCCAGCTTGATGTGATGATTGCTTACAAACGAGCTCTCTGTACATGGGCTCAATGGGTCGATAGGCATGTAGATCCACATGAAACATGTGTCTTTTTTCGGACATACTCTCCGTAGCATTTCAGGTAAAGGACAGGGATTGCACTAGCTATTTTGCAGTGTGACTTCTGATAGGTGCAAAAACCTATCTTAATCATTTCTATTTAAGATGGCTTATTCTTCTTTCCTACTTCCAGGGGAAAGAAGATTAAGGGGAGGCTTAATCTTCTTTCCTGCTTCCATCGCCGTCCCCTTCCAGGGGAGGGAGATGGAATTCGAGCGGGCATTGTGAAGACAAGACAGAGCCAGCAAACGAGAAGTCTGATCTGCCCACATATCCAAATGAGATGCGAGCTCTAGAAGAAGTCCTGGGAATGATAAAAGTACATGTTCATGTGCTCGACGTTATGAAGCTCTCCGCATACAGAAAGGATGCACATCTGAGTGTCTATTGGTATCCTCAACAACTGAATGTGCGGCAGCAAGATTGCGGCCATTGGTGGTTACCGAGGGTTGCGGACATCTAGAATGAGCTCCTATACTATTCAATCACCTCGGCTCCCTAGAATCTATATGTCACAGCACATGCCGTTTGCTAATTGCGCATTGTGCACCATTGCTTGGGAAGAAAAGGAAATAGCATCTCTATGATTCTGCCCAAGCGATGTATGTATAGCATCCCTTCAGGAAGTGAGAAAAGTGGAAGCTTCATGATGTTGTGGAATCAATACGTATAGCATTTCTTGAGCAACATGTCTCATGGAAACGGCACCTCTTTCACGAAGCCGGGATAGCACCGTAGGCTCTGGCTTTTGTGGTGGCCAGAGTTGGAGAAAATCAGCATTCCATACTGCAGCTGATATACAGAGGATTGCACCAAAGGCTGCATTCCTTAACCAAATTTTGGACAAGGCCTTGTTCTGAAAGCTGCAGAACTAGTCACCAATAAAGCTTATTTAGTAAACAAGTGATTTTCATCAGCATGCCATATGTGAGCAGTGGAAAGCACAAAATCAGATATGTATATATGTTTATCAACACCACACCTTGAACCATTGTTTGCTTTGTAACGCCTTTTTAATGCAATGGGTCTGAGGTGAGAGGTTGAACCCAACACCTTGCACAACACTTGTGCATTCCTTTTTGAGTAAGTTATGCCTCTACTATGCCGCCTTTGACGTTGTGTAGGTTGCATTGGAGTGCACTTAGATACCAAATACATCTTCAAATCGCTCTCTAATTTGATTGAAGCAAACTCTTTGCCACGTACAGTGACTAAATAAATGAATCACGTTAGTGGTGTTTGTATGGTTTCTTTCCAGGAATATACACATTATCATGCACATGATCAAGACTCCTATCTTGCAAATCTCTTTAACTTATGACAATTATTGAATTAACAATCTCCCCACAATCAAAGAGATTTTGACCTTTCCACTTTAGTATTTATTAGCTAAGTATGGTGAAGTAAACCTTGGAGCAACGTGATGGACCACATTGCGACTAGATAAGAAGCAATGGCCTCCTTAAAAGGACATCTAACAAGAAAGGTACAATAACATTAGCCTTGCTAGCAAAAAGTCACTTGTATGCCTTTAAGGGACTTTGGTAAGATATTTTTTTCATATTATTACAATGTCAAGAACAAAAACCCTTTAAAGGAAACATGTCCAATAGACAACATAAGTACAACTAATAGCAACAAAAGAAATGAAGTATAAAATTGTTATTCCATGGCAATTACTTATCTAAATTCTTTCAAAGGTAGGCCAAATAATGCTTGAGCAGGCTCAAGCTCCTTTGAAAACTCCTTATGTGAATATTTAACAGAGTTGCTAGACTTGTGCAATACCTACATAGGACTAATGACATTTGCAATTGCTTTAGTTGATTTCTATTTGAGAGTATGAAGATAAAGGATGGTGCATTCAACAAAGGGGTATGTGCATTGATAAAGGCATTGTGTCGTACTCATGATAATAAGTGACATCGTAAGGAAAATATCCTTGTAACTTTGTCGTAATTTCTCATGAAATAAGCACTCTCATACATACTAGGGGAGCACAATAATACTAAGTTGGCAATAGAAACCTATTTAAGGTACCATCAAATCTTATAACACTTTCAAGGGCTTAGGGTAAAAACTGATTAAATATTAATATACAAGGATTTGCATGGTTTAGTCAGTGCATGATGTGAGTGTTCCTATCTTGATTACTGCATGCTTGACTCATTCTATCCATCTGTGCGTCCTCGTGTATACATAAAACCAAGAAAGCGATTGCCCCAAGCAATTATATCGGAGTCAATGACGTAGTTGGCTTGAAGATCCAAGGTAGATGAAAACAAGCATGTGGGATGGATTGGTTCTCAACACTTGTAGGAGCAAAGCTACCATGAAGGCCAAAGGTGACAAGACACAACCGTATATGCTATGTAGAGATGCCAAGGATAGACATCGCACCATGAAAGCACAAATCAAGAAAGAAGACAGTCTAGTCAAGCTAGAAGAAAGCCACAACAATCAAAGTCCTATACCTCTAAAACACAATCGAACATGAAGCAAAGATCGGTTTTGACATTTCAAAATTAATTTACTTATGAACGAGAATTATGCCATAGCTACCATTATTTGTGTGTTGCAAAGTTGAGATAGCGTTTCACCCTGAGAGTACTAAGTAGTTCACTACTCAGATTGATTTCAAGGGTTGCAAGGCTAGATTGACATCAAACCTACAAGAATATAACTATGGACAATGGTAGTGAAAGGGATGGTACAAGGTTGTAGCTGATGCGTTAAGTTGCATGCTAGAAATCCATTCTCTTTTTTATAGAGATTATGAGTCAATTTTGGCATATATTTGCGATACTTGTGAGCATGATTAGTCATATGATAAGGTGCATATTCGTGTAAGAATGTAAGATCTCTCTTACACTAGAGAGAGTGTTGTAGATGACTCCACAGGTAGTTCCACTTTATTGAGTGATGAATTGCAGTTATGAGTTTTTTTCTATCAAAGATGGGTACTTGCTTCACAAGGGGAGAGTATGTGGACTCTCGTATATAGACTAAGTGCTAGATTCTTTTTGAGTCACAATAGCCCAAGTGTAGGTCATTTGGTATTAGAAGACATGCACCAATAGAAGCCAATTCTATAGGCAAGTTTTGCATTAGAATATGTGTTTTTGAAAGTGTCGAGCAACAAAGGCAAAGTTTCATAAGGTGGGTTAGACTCTTGCATTAATTAGAGATCCCTAATATGGGAGAGCAATTCTATGGATTTTTATGGTTGGTCTACTTGCTTCAAATTGCAATCAAAATTCAAGGTAGACCACTTGACAAAGATGTGTCCTCTTAATCTTACTAAAATGATGCTCAAAGCTTTATAATTAGGAAGGTGTCAGAAGAAGGGTAGGACCAAGGGGGGCACCGTCCCTAGGCACGACTGGCTAAGGATGGCTTAGGAGTTCATAAAGATAGGTTAGGATGCTTATAAGAAGATACAAGGGGTGGAGAATATCATGATTGGTCCCCTATCTTCTCAGTGGTATCAGAGCTATAAAGATTTTTGGAGAAAGGTGGTCGTGGAGAGACAACCACTTTTTACATGTGCATGGATTCTCTCTCTCTCTCTCTCTCTCTCTCTCTCTCTCTCTCTCTCTCTCTCTCCGTGATTGAGGGTGATTGAGGGTGATTGGATGAAAAAGCACACTTCTTTGCGTCCGTGAGTGTGAATGTTATTGTGTGCGTGTGTGCGCGCGCGAGAGAGGGGTAGAGAGACAGAGAGAGAGTAGTTTTTTTTTTTCGTGTGTCGAGATTACACACAATGTGCCGAGATTACATACAGTGTGGGTTTTTGCATTACTTTGATGTGGGTCGAAAGTTAAACTCTTTAAAGTAGGATGAGTGAATGCTGAGCATACTTGTAAGAGTCATAAATGAAAGAATCTACTTTAAGCTTGACTTCAATGCACAAATAAAAGGCACCGTGTCATGCCGCCGAAAGTTATGACTGTGCAGAGATTACTTTTTGTGTCGAGATTACAATTGCACGGCGCCAAAAAAATCCGCGGTCCTCATTGAATCTTGATCCTACTTTTCACTCCCACCTTTGATCCCTTGAGTTGGACCCCGTGTTACATATAGACGAGGGGGGTCCCCCCCTCTCCCCCTTGAATTAATTCACAAGCACACACCACCTCGTCTAAAGGTTCCCACTTTCTTTTAACCCGCATTCCCATGAGCAATGATGCAATTGGCATCGACGGACTTTTAATATGGTCGCCTAGCCGCACTCGAACCCATCACCCCCGTGACGGAGAACGAGTACTCATCCAACCAAGTTAGCTACTCAAGCTTCCACTTCTACCTCCCATAGTGAAAGACAAAGTTTTTCATGGTGCTTACATGTGCTTACAGAAACCGGTAACCTTCTCCATAAATATTACCAAACAAAATAGGAACACCCTTAGAAAATTGCCAATTTTTTTAAAGAGCTCTTTAGTACTACTACGTGTAATTAGGATATACTTTTAACGTGCAAAGCAAGCTTTTTAAAAATTGTACAAGAAAGCAAGGAGTTGATATATGTAGTAAGTAAAAGGCATAATTCGGATGATTGGCTTAGGGCAACCCTCACCATCCGGTCGAGCCCTGATGCGTAAAGGATTGGGATGTTCACAATAGGATGTTGTTAGGTACTGCTATCCAGGCTCGGATGTATCACTGTGTCCCTCAAGGCTCGGCCTAAGCTTGAGGCTATTTTGATAATACAATCAATCACAGCTGTGAGTTGTGCAAAAAAAAAAAGATCTACTTTTAACGTTTATAAGAAGCATGTTTCGAGATTTATATCTCTAGGAATTGTGTTTGGGTGTACCTATTTGACAACACTAGCCTTTCCATTAGGTGGAATCTCTTTAGATTCCCTCGCCCATCCACTTGCAATAACACAGCTAGAAAAATCCAACATGGAATAGCACGGATCGAACTCAAGCATTCAAGTGCGATAACCAAGCCTTCCATGCTAACCATGTCACTTCATTGGTCTCACTATCTTAGATGAAACACCTTGAAATAGTCATATGTTCTTCCCCAATCCCGGTCACCTCACAGGGTCACCCCCAGACGTGCATGCTCAGAACGTGTGCCACTTATTATCCTTTTTACCCATCACGTTCTATCTTCCGTTTTTCCCTCGCTCGCCGCGTGTCAAATCTTTTCCTTTTTTTAACAATCAATCACAATGGGAGGATCTTCTAATATTCCTCCTTATAAAATGCATTCCCAAAATCATAGCTACATTCGACATGTTATAAAGAACTTAAGAGCTCAAGAGATTTTTATCAATAAAAGTAATCTTTTCTAGAAGGTGCAAGGGAGGTCGTTTGCGGCGGCTGATGCATGCAACCTACAAAGCTGCAAAGCAGGGAGGCTCAGGGCTACTTGCAACAGGACCTGTGCTTGGTCATGGTAGTTGGAGATGCAGCGTGCCATGGTGGGGCGATGCCCCTTTGGGCTACGTGTGCCTCATAGGGGGATGCAAAGCAATGTCGTTGTGGATCATGCAGTTTCTTCCTTAGCCCTCAACATTTTTTTGGCAAAAGATAGTGTCCATCTCTCCTTCCACTCTTCGGAGTGGGAACTCGATGGCCTCAATGTTGCGGTGCCTCTCGTCGAGAAACGATGTTTTTGGTGTAATAAGATAGCATCTCTATGGCAACAATTGGGGGCTTCAAATGAGGCATAGCTCCCCAATTAGCCTACTTTCTTTGAACCTCTTTGATGGGTGCTAATCTACTGCCCAATAGCATTGCTTCATCCTTCCTCCTTGGGTGTCGAGTATTTGTCTCATGGCTTGGCTCGATACGAAGATGGTCTTTTCTTGCGATCGGAATAGTGTTGAAGGTGCATGGGAGTGGTGGCGGGGCTTCCAATACTCTTATGATGATTTTCTAATATTTTATCCTTTGGTTAATGTAATTTGAACTCATGGCTCCCCATCGCAATGGATGTGCATGGTGATTTAAACAACAAACCAATTCCCTTCTGCTTCCACATTCAGGCCTGAGCAGTACATGACCCACAAACCACCACCATGTAGGCTAAAATGGGGAGCCAAGTTTCTGACTCCCTCAGTCACTCAAAGGCAAATCCCAAGGGGAGAAGCAAACAAATTTGGTTGTCTTTTTTCCTCTTCGAGGGGAGGCCGGAGAGACGGCCCCTCACGTTATGCAAAAATCAGAGTCCAACAAGGAAGGAGCACTACAAGCATGGATGAATATGCCCTAGCAACTCCCTCCCGAGTAACCACAGTCCACAAACGGCACCCACCCTACTCCAAGGCTCCACCAATGTCGCAAGGTTGCCACACACCCTGCCACAAGTCCACCAAGGATCATGTGGCCTCGTAGGTTGTGCAAGACAAAGACCAGTGAGCTCCAAACAAATTGTCACGAGCTCCAACAAATTGAGAATTTGATTCATAGTCTTTATAGAGCGGCTAAAAAGGGTTAAATCAACCATGTCCTAGAGAAGACAGTATTTTGATTGCATAGAAGAAAGGTTCTTCATGAGTACTCATGCTCACACAACCACAACATTATATCACACACGGTCCTTAATAAAGCTTGAGAGATGGGATCAACGGTGGGCAACGATTTGCACGGATCTTGAGGGGGATAGACAACCTACATTATGTCAACGGCATTGACTTCCTTGTTCCATAGCTAGGTCTCAACCCATGACCTTCACGTTGGCAGGCTGGTGTGCTAACCACGTGCTCACGTGGATTTGGTTGTCCAACACTCCATTTCGTAGCATGATAAAGTGAACATGCACAGGCAAAAGTAAACTCGATTCTAAAACGTAAACTTGAACGTTATTCGACAAATGTCCACTATCACAAAGATCGTGCCCATGTTCATTGTTGTCAATCCTACCTCTCGGACATCATTCAAGACTGTGTGATTATATTTTTTTGTGGGGAAATGAAAAGCTATGGCGTTAATAAGTTTGCCTCCTGCCTTCTTTCCCTCTTTTTCTTGTGCCTTCCCGTTAGTACCTACCTCAGCAACTGTGCTCTCTCACAAGGCTTTTGGACCAAGGAAAGACAAAAATCACGCTCCTAAAGTGACACTACAAAAGAAAGAGAGGAGATTTTTGGATTATACAAGTAGTCTTTAGTAGAAGGTTGGATTTTGGGTGCATCTATGGACCATTGGATAAATCTTGAAGATTAGTGCCACATGGAAAGCTAGTGGTAATAACTTTTTTCTAAGATCATTCCTTTTAGGCCCTTGTGAGAGGGTGATAGACATTTGTGTGCCCCTCTCTTTAAGGAGGGGCATTGAGTCCTTTGTCAAACACAATTTCCTCTTTCCCTTTGTTTTTGGCATGCTCAAATCCTTAGTATTATACGGTGAAGGTTAGTATTATACGGTGAAGGTCGTTCAATTCTATTATTTACATGTGGTACATGTGTCCTAAACAGAGCTTAAAAGTTCTCACTAGAAAGAAATCTTATCTCTTTCAAATGCTTTTTACAATCACTCACAATTGTGAGTTTTGCAAATGCTATTTTTCAAAATTATAGTTATTTTTTTGCATGATGAAAAAGACTTATATTTATAGGAGTGTGATCCCACGATGTGAAGTTTTTTTTGGCTTTTTAAAAGAAGTCTTAGAGGAGAGTTGAGTTAAACATATTTTTATTGTTTTCAATGATGATTGAGACTTATCTTAAATATTATTTCGATTTTAAAATATTAAATGAATCTTTTTATTTCACCTTTCATTTCACATCCTGATAACTCAAAATAATACATGCAAGCCTTAGCATATCCTTCGCACAAGGGTTTCCATCATATACAAAAAAGTCCGTTCAATGGGCATAAAGCCTCTCAAGAGATTTGAGACCATTGACCATACACAAACCCTTACAATATATTACACATTTCAAGATATCTGATTGCTCCCACTCTTTCTTGCAAAGCTTGTATTGCATCTTTCTTCTATTAAGGATAAGCCATCAATAAGTTTCTAGTACATGTTCTTTGTCCAAAGAATCACACTTCTTTTGAAGAAATAATGTATTTTTAAACTGTGAAACTGTTCTTAAAGTCGTCGCTCTTACTATACAAATTTCATTCAAGAGATTCTCATTACTTATGCGTGGAGAGCCCATCACAAGGTCGCGTCTAAGGAAGACGGTGTCCAAATGAGTTTACATCCATCTACAAATGTAGCCTATGAAGCCTCTCATTGTTGGACATTCCCAGCACAGGTGTGAGAGGGTCTTGAATTTTCTTGCATTCTATTGTTTTAGAATGCTAAAGTGAAGCTTCACCTTGCGTAATTCTAGTAAATTCTACACACGCGCGTGCGCACACACACACACACACACACACACACACACACATATATATATATATATATATATATATATATATATATATATATATATATATATATATATATATATATATATATATATATATATATATATATATATATATATATATATTAATGAGTTCTTTTTATTTCACCTTTCATTTCACAACCTCGCATGGCTTGACTTTCTTGCATTCTATAGGTTAATTCCAGTCAATATTCGGGAAATCTCTTTTATTAAGTGAATGGGCGGAGTTTCCTCCTCACAAAGAAGCAAATACTATGCAATATTTTTGAACTATTTTCTCACATATTTCATCGATTTTCTTCCCGTTATCATGGATTGCCTCGGCTCAAGGCTAAGCTGAGGCAATCCTTTTCAAAACACTGATTCCAGTTAAACTCAACCTAATGATTTTATCACTTTCTTACTGTTTTAGAAAGCCATCATGACCCTTTCACTTGTTCAATATTTTGATTTGTAAAGATTCCTTTTGTTTAACGACTTCACAAAAATTTATTCTTGTGTTCTCCAATAAAAATGATCACTTCCCTCCTCTCTTGAATAATCTCTTTGAAGTTGGCTGTCAAGTGGTCATTTTCAAAGATACGTTGGGTCCTAACCTTCCAAACTTGTCTAAAGGCAGAAGAAGACAATTTGTGTGCGGATAAGGATGGTTTAGTTCTGTAATTCTTTCCTCCCAAGAGAAGTTCATTCTTGAAGAATACGATCTTCAAGGTCTTTTGTACCGATTTATATATATTTTTTCCCACTAGGCCTCTAGTAGCTAGGTGGACAGTGTTAGAACAAGTGAGGGAGATCCTCACTACCCGCTCTGCAACCTGGAGCGTCTATCAAAGCCTATCCATTTGGTACATATCTTAATCCCGGTAGGAATACCCCCCCCCCCCCCCATAGTACCTTCCATAGGAAGACCTTCAAAGATGGGGCCCACTAAGGGTCCATATGTTGCATGTTACGACGGCCATCTGGATTTTGGCCACTGTAAATTTGTGTATCCTAAGATGTTTATGATAGAAATGCCTTCTAAAGTAAGAAAGCAAGCAATTGATTGTCTCCATTGGTAAAAAGGAGGACTCGAACGAGTGGTATATGGCCATCAACACCGTTTTGATACCGGCTAGAGTTGACCAACAGATGGGTTGTTGGTTCCCTATATGTGAGGCCTGGCAACGGCTAAACATAAGCTTGAGGTTGCTCTATATATTTTTGGAGCATATAAATCATCCACTCACTATTGTGAGTTTGGGGGAAAAAAAGAAATGCCTTCTAAAGTGATTGTAATGGTAAGACTTAGGAAGCTAAATAGCTTACAAGAAGATAAGTGGGGTCATCAAGATACAAATGCCAATGTAATCTCGTGTATAAAGTTGACCGTTTTGAGTGAGATTGTTATGCTATTGCGCTTTTAGTGAAGTACAGGATACTTTAGTTCTAGTCTGCATCAAAATTATTCACATGAATGTGTATTATATGCATGGAAGTGCATACCCCTCTCAATATAAAAGTCAAAAGGTTGGACATGACAAAATGCACAATTGATCCTGTGCATGACTAGAGGCTTGAACAACCATGTATCTTAGTTCCATGCAGAGTATATTGAGAGAGAGAGAGAGAGAGAGAGTGTGTGTGTGTGTGTGTGTGTGTGTGTGAGAGAGAGAGAGAGAGAGAGAGAGAGAGAGTGTGAGGAGAAAATGACTATGACGATGAGCAATAGAAATTTCATTGTCCTGCCAACAATCCAAAGAGACCATAAAGTTCTATTTGACGAATCTTGAACTTGAGACTTCATAAGTATAGGAAGCGAGACGCGCGTGCGCGCGCACACACACACAGAGTTGCACACATGGAGGTTACAAAGGATCATAACAATGACCTTTTTGAGCCGGTGTTGAGGCATGCAACGCCTAGTGCTTGGGTGGTTAGCAAACTCGTGGCGAAATTGTTGCCCTTAGATAGAGGGTTTAAGCCTAGTTGGTGCAACGGCTCTAAATTCTCCCCTTGGTAGTATTCTAACTGGTACTCATTTTTCTTACACAGAGTTTTGAATTTTGTGTCATTCTTCCTTGTCGAAGCGTCGATCGTGCTCAAATTTTTTCTGGAGAGAAGTGTTGCATAGATCTTCTATTTGCGCCTCTTCACAATCAAAATGGTGCAATAGATGGACAGGAATTTATTGTCCATCCTTCTACCCTAGTTCTGATTATGTTCCCAGTCTATGGAGAAAGAAAAAAATTTATTTGATTACAAATTTTGCAAAAACCTTGTGAAGTTTTGAGAGGGCATTAGATTTTTCTCATTTGATTCCACCATTTATCATTGTTACCACGTGTTCGATGAAGCAAACTTTTCTTGAGGCCCAAACTCCCATCAACAAGGCATGTTTCAAATGGATCTATAGTTGGGAGCATGTGGGCCATTCAATGCACATCTGTAAGCAAGGAAAACTTTGAAAATTAGCGGCTAAAAGTAAATATGGGTAGGCTTGTAAAGTTGGATCGTTTTGCAACTCATCTTTTAGAGCCCACAACCTTCCCAAAGCTAGCCATGTGCTCTAACCACTATGCCTGCATGCGATTATTGAAATATAAAGGAATTTGGGTGTGTCATATTGTAAATGCACTAGTATGTGACCCGGACATTGATGCAGCTAATTAGAAGCAAGGTTCAACTTTGTGACACTCTCCTCCAATGCTTGAAAAAAACTTAGATTTAGTGTAATCCCACCTACAATTTTGAGATTTACCTCTAAATTTTAAATTTAAAGGTGAGAAAACCTACAAAATTTCGTGTAAAACCCTTCAAATTTAGTCAGTTTATCTCTAGAATTTCTCATATACCGGTTTGCCAAGGTTTTAAAAGAAAAGGCCAAAGTTTTTTTTGTAGCATTGTTCTCCTCCTCACCTTCCCTCCAAGGTGGTGACACTCGCAAACATTCTCTATGCATTGATCAAATAGTGTCAAAATATATTCTTGAATGCTTCATTATTAAATATATTCTCTATGCATCGATAAGGTAGTGCCAAAAACATTCTTGAATGCTGCTTCATTATAAAATAAAATCATCCTCCAAAGCTATGATACGACAACTCTAGCTAGCTATCAATAGTGACATCCAAAAAAGGAGGAGATGACATTTAAAACCTCTCAAAAAGGCAGTCCGATGAAAATTCACCCACATCAATGTATTTATCGTTATAAACTTCTTGAAACTCAAAGTAATTGTTGGTTGCTTCAAGTTGCTATATTGTTCCATTGAACATGCTATTCTTTGATATGCATTTGTTGGCAAGCGACTTAGAGGTGATACACTTTTTTGCTCGTAGCATGGTCCAAGTGTTTAGATATATAGATAGTGTTGGGGTATAAAGCCCAATGTGGTCGCCCAGGTAAGTGGGCCGGCCACCAGGTATGTACACATATTCTTTTGTTAAAACCTAATAAGAACTCACTATGCTCTACACATTACAGTAGAGCGAGTTCACCATATCGTCGTGCTCTTCTTCTCGCACTCTCTCTCGCGTCGCACTTCCGCTCGTACTCCTTCAATTGGTATCAGAGCTCAGATCGAGGCTCAGGGCAGCACTGCAGGAGCCTAGAGTCACCAGCTCAGATTGGAGTGAAATTCGACAGGCGAAGACACGGCCCCAAATTTCATTCTGAGGTCATCTCGGCCACCGTTCGGGTTCGACAAAGGTCTGCGCAGGCCATTTTCGACTACGTGGTCTCGACGGGTGCAGATCCGACTGTGCAAATTTGGGGTTTTCGGCCTACGACTGCAGGTGCTAAGGATATCGACACTCCCAGAGTGTTGATTTGTGGCTGTCTACACATCAAAGGACGGCTCACAGTTCTTGGAGGCGTGTCACATACGACACGGGCGCATCTACACACAGACTGTAGGCGACATCCACTAGTTCATCAGGTAGCTTGTGTTTGCTGCTTGATATTCCAGATTTCATCCTGACATTGCAGGTACTTCCACATGGGATGTATTGTCAGAGATGATGTATGTCTGTTGAGGGTTTGCTGGCTGTGAGTCACGCAGCAAACAACCGCCGCAGCGGTTATAGCATACAGTGGGAAATTTGTGGATGTATGACTTTGTGGGAAGTCTATGTACTGTCAGATTTACTACAGCCTTTGTTGAGGATCGAGTGAGCTTTTATTGAGCTGGGGGATTCTCGAATGTTGAGATCCTTTCGGTGATACAGGTCTTGGAGAGATCCCTCGAGCACCCTTAGATAGCCAGCTAGGATGTATTGACTGTGAGTTAGATAGTTGGGATTGCATCTTTGCTTTACTGCCGTTGAGGCATTGTCGCAGTCTATGCTTACAGGATAGTGACAGGACAGTCAGAGACAGTACAGGTGCAGGACAGGTTTACCCACAACTTACAGTGTCAGAGAGACATTGTTTTTTGAGCTATTTGTGGTCTTTTTTTTTTAGTACACCAGAGCCATTTTACAAAGGAGACTCTGCCAAAATTTATGCAGAATCTGAAGTTTTCTTGGTTCATTTGACAGGTTGATATTGGTTCAGAGGTCAGTTTACAGGGGAAACTCTCCCGAATTTTTCCCAGGAAAGTAAACCACTGTGAAGCGTAGCTATGGCTGGATCACAGGACACTGCTCTTTACAATATCAAGAAGCTGGATGGAACCAATTTCCCATTGTGGAAGAAGCAGATTTGGCACGTGTTTGTACAAAAGAAGCAGATAAAACCTATAAAGCTCAAGGGGATAAAACTAGAAGATATGGACGAAGATGAATGGAATGAAATGGATGAATTGGCACTTTCTACCATTATGCTGACTTTGGCAGAAAGCGTTTACTTCAATGTAGCAGACGAGATGTCGGCTTATCAAGCATGGTTAAAGCTGATTGATTTTTATGAGAAGCAAATTGCAGCTTCACAGGTATACTGGCTTAAGAAGCTTGTTGACTTGAAGATGAAAGAAGGGACACCTATGTCCAATCATCTGAATGAATTCAACACAATCTATAGTCAGTTCTCAGCTCAAGGTGTCAAGTTTGATGAACCTGTTAGAGCTATGTTCCTGTTGATCACATTGCCGGAAAGTTGGGACACTTTTCGCACAGCTTTGAGTAATTCTGCACCTCCAGATGGTTTGAACATAGCAGGTGTAGAAGGAAGTCTACTTACTGAAGAAACCAATAGAAAGACAATGGACAAAGGCAAAGGAACAGCCTTAGTTGTCAGGGGAAGGACCAAAGAAAAGTACAAAGGTGGAAAGAGGAATCAGTCTCGTAGCAAGTCCCGCAGTGCTAAAGGCAAGAGTGACATAGAATGCTACCATTGTGGAAAGAAGGGTCACATGAAAAGAGACTGCAGAGAATGGAAAGCAGAAAAAGGCAAAGAGAAAGCTGAAGACCATGGTGAGAAGAACAAGTCCTCAATGAAGATTCAAGAAATAAATGTGACAAACACTGTTGCAGAGGATGACAGTCTAGTGTCAGGAGACATCTACTTCTTCAAGAATACAATGGACTCAGCTCTTCTTACAGCATCTAATGGAAATGCACTGAGTGACTAGATTATAGACTCAGGGGCATCACTTCATGTGTCTCCAAACAAGGAGTGGTTTACCTCTTAGGTGACCACTAAAGATCATGTTCGGCTAGGCAATGGGCAGAGATGTGAGATCTTAGGTGTTGGAGATGTTCAATTGAAGTTTCAGAATGGCTCTTCTTTCACGCTGAAGAATGTGAGACATGTTCCCGCAATTACAAAGAGCTTGATCAGCACAAGTTTACTTGATGATGCTGGCTACGTCACCACTTTTGGACAGAACATGTGGAAGATATCCAAGGGTTCTGTGAAAGTAGCACATGGAGTGAAGTCTGGAGAACTTTACATGATTTATGTATCAAATGTCTCTAAAAATGTAATCAATGTAACCGAGCAGCCGAACGTTTCTTTGTGGCATAGCCAATTAGGACATATGTCCAAGAAGGGAATGGAAATCTTGTCTCGTTCTGGTTATTTGCCTGGCTTTTCATTTAATGATTTTGAATTCTGTGAACATTGTCTGTATGGTAAGCAAACACAGCAGCCACATAAGCATAGAAGCAGTAGAAGAGATACACAGTTGGAACTTGTTCATAGTGATTTGTGTGGACCTATGCCTAACCTATCTCTAGGGGGAGCTTTTTACTTTATGACATTTATAGATGATTACTCGAGGAAAGTATGGGTTTACTTTCTCAAGCACAAGGATGAAGTGTTTAGTGTTTTCAAAACGTTTGTGACACTTGTGGAGAATCATAGTGGCAAGAAGATTAAATGCTTACGCACTGACAATGGTGGAGAGTATGTTTCAAAGGCCTTTCAGGACTTTTGTGAGTCAAAAGGTATAAAACGTGAACTTACTGCTCCTTACAATCCTCCTCAAAATGGTGTTGCTGAGAGGATGAATAGGACCATACAAGAGAAGGTCAGAAGTATGTTGTCTAATGCACAACTGCCAAATGGGTTTTGGGCTGAAGCTGTATCAACAGTTGTTCATCTTGTAAATAGATCTCCTAGCAAGGTTTTGCAGAAGGATTCAGTGCCAGAGATGGTATGGTCAGGCAAAATGCCCTCATACAAGGAACAGCATATATGGTATGGTCAGAGGATTCAGTGCCAGAGATGGTATGGTCTTTGGCTGTGAGGCATATACTCACGTTCCAAAGGAATTTAGGAACAAACTTGAGCCAAAGAGTAGAAAGTGCATCTTTCTAGGCTATGGTAATTCTGGTGAGATGGGGTACAGACTTTGGGATTCCAAATCCAGAAAGGTTGTCCGCAGCAATGATGTTCACTTTAATGAATCCAAATATCATTCTAAACCAAAGAGGGTTGAGGAGATTAGAACAGTTGTCTTCCAAGAAGATGGACCTGCACGTGCAAGACAAAATGTCAAGGCTCAAGAGGAGCAAGGGCAGGATAGAGTGGAACCACGGGTTGTGGCTGAGCCTGAGCCACCTATTGTGCATAGATCTGGACGTGTCACGCGACCTCCTGATAGGTTTGTTCCATCTATGAACTATGTCATGTTGACTGATTGCAATGAGCCTTCATGTTACAAGGAAGTAGTGCAAATGAAGGACTCCGGGAATTGGCAATTGGCCATGCAATCAGAGATGACAGCTCTGCATAAAAACAAGACATGGAAGCTAGTTAAATTACCACGGGGCAAAAAGGCTCTACCTTGTAAATGGGTTTACAGGTATAAGATCACCACTCATGATAGTCAGCCAAAGTACAAAGCAAGGCTTGTTGCCAAGGGCTTTAAGCAAGAACAAGGCATTGACTTTGATGAAGTCTTCTCTCCGGTGGTCAAGATGACTACATTGAGATGCTTTCTTGCATTGGTTGCCATATTAGATTTGGTGTTGCACCAAATGGATGTCAAGACAGCGTTCTTGCATGGTGATTTAGATGTGGAAATTTACATGCAGCAGCCAGAAGGGTTTGTTGAGAAAGGCAAGGAAGATTGGGTATGCCAGTTGTTAAAGAGTCTTTATGGCTTAAAACAATCACCGAGGGCATGGTACCATAAATTCCACAAGTTTATGCTTTCTCAAGGCTACAAACGTAGTGAGTTCGATCATTGTCTATATACAAAGAAGGCTAAGGATGGCAGTTGGCTGATCCTTATTTTGTATGTGGATGACATGTTGATTGCTGGCAAGCACTTGGAAGAAATTTCAACTTTGAAGTCAAAGATGGCAAAATCGTTTGACATGAAAGACATGGGCGAGGCACGTCATATACTTGGTATGCGCATTGAGAGAGACAGATCAAAGAAGTTGATTTGGTTATCTCAAACAGAGTTTATTGACAAGGTTTTGCAACGTTTCAATATGGAGAAGGGAAAGGCACTGAGTGTTCCATTGCCACCATATGTGAAACTTAGCAAACAAGATTGTCCTGTGTCTGAGGAAGAACAGGCTGAAATGGATAAGATTCCATATGCGTCTGCAGTGGGTAGTTTGATGTATGCAATGATTGCTACTCGCCCAGACATTGCATTTGCAGTGGGAGTAGTAAGTCAATACATGTCAAACCCAGGCAAGAAACATTGGGAGGCAGTGAAAGGAATATTGAGATACCTAAAAGCTACAAAGAGTATGCGAATATGCTAAGGGAGTCAGGAGCTAAGTGTAAAGGGTTTTACAGACTCAGATTATGCAGGTGACTTAGACAACCGAAGGTCTACGTCAGGGTATGTCTTTACATTGGCTGGTGGAGCAGTATCATGGCGTTCTAGATTACAAGATTGTGTTACTCAGTCTACTACAGAGGCTGAATATGTTGCAGCATCAGAGGCATGCAAAGAATCAATTTGGCTTAATCGACTAGTAACAGATTTGGGAATCAAAGAAGATATGCCTGTGTTATATTGTGATAGTCAAAGCGCTATACAATTGGCTCGCAATCCAGTTTATCACTCAAAGACAAAGCATGTGGATGTGAAGTATCATTTCATCAGGGAAATGCTCGAGGATAAGCAACTTCAGCTTGTCAAAGTTCACACCACAGAAAATCCTGCTGATCTACTTACAAAAGGACTTCCCTCAGAGAGCTTTGCGCATTTTTGCAAGCAGTTAGGTGTAGGGTAGTACATCACTTCTCTACATCTCTTGTATATTAGCTTGTATAGTAGCTTCTCTCACACTTAAAGTACCACATTGGACTTTAAGTGGGAGGTTGTTGGGGTATAAAGCCCAATGTGGTCACGCAGGTAAGTGTGCCGGCCGCCAGGTATGTACACATATTCTTTTGTTAAAACCTAATAAGAACTCACTATGCTCTACACATTACAGTAGAGCGAGTTCACCATATCGTCGTGCTCTTCTTCTCGCACTCTCTCTCGCGTCACACTTCCGCTCGTACTCCTTCAGATAGGATGTATAACCCTGGTATATGTGGTGTATAATTTGTGTGTGTGTGTGTGTGTGCGTGTACGTATGTATGTATATTTATGTGCTTGAATCGAAGATTTGTCACATAGATTTTGAGGGCTTTTGCTAGTTCTAGTACTGTAACTATGAAATTCAAAATTTATGTGCTCCCCCCCTCCCCCCCCAAAACCTCGCTTGCTCTCTCTCTCTCTCTCTCTCTCTCTCTCTCTCTCTCTCACACACACACACACACACACACACACACACACACACACATACACATAGAGGCATACACACACATACATGTGTTGGGTGGATAGCTATTTGGTGGGAGCTCATGTTTGCATACACATACACAAACCTGTGTATGTACACAAGTATATATCTTTTGAGTTTGTTGGCTTTGTGGGAGCCTCCTCTCGCTTAGATCATGTCTCTTTGACTCTATGGGAGATGAGAGTAACCTTATATATTTACATATACTTTGTTCTAGTTGGCTATATGGGAGTATACTCTCTCTCTCTCTCTCTCTCTCTCTCTCTCTCTCTCACACACACACACACACACACACACATTTCTTTGGCTCTATAAGATCTTGAGAGTGCGCACGCACGCATGCACACACACACACACATACACTTCCTTGGCTCTATGGGAGCTTGGAGCATCCCTCCTTTCATCTCCTCCCCCTTCTCTCTCTCTCTCTCTCTCTCTCTCTCTCTCTCTCTCTCCAATTTGAGTAACAAATCTTGAGTTCAACTTGTCAAATCGATCTCTAAGATCCCTTGGGTTTTTTTCTACAACATTAGAAATTCTCCTCATGGGTGTGTGTGTGTGTGTGTGTGTGTGTGTGAGAGAGAGAGAGAGAGAGAGAGAGAGAGTGAGTGAGTGAGTGTGTGTGTGTGTGTGTGTGTGTGTGTGTGTGAGAGAGAGAGAGAGAGTAGAGTGTGCTTTTGGTGGAAGTGGCTGTCTTTCTAAGGCTAATGTCATCCTCTCTCCATTTAGCTTACTATGGGCAAATTTTAATCTCTTTAAGAGAGATTTTTCATTTGGTTTTTGATTTTTTCAAATGGCCCATGTGGCCAATTGTAATCAATTCTTGGAGTTCTAGTTTGTTGCCTCAATGCCATAGGAATCATCACCATTTGGGCATCCTTAGAGTGGTTTTCAAGTAATACAAATAAGCCTTTTTTGTGTGCGAGAGAGAGGCACACACACATACACACACACACACTCATAGAGAGAGAAATTCCCTTCTAAGAAAAAGGTCCAAGTCCAATATTTATTGGAGGTAGAACTTGTCTTCTCTCTCTCTCTCTCTCTCTCTCTATATATATATATATATATATATTTATATATATATATATGTGTGTGTGTGTGTGTGTGTGTGTGTGTGTGTGTGTGTGTGCAATCAATCCACTTTTTCATTGCAAGAAGGAAGACCTCATTTATCATATTTTACCAAAAAGTGAGGATACTTTGACGTTAGCACTTGCTGAAAATCAACCTCTCTAATCTCTTTATCTCTCCCCCTATCTTCCTATCATTGATCAATGCCTCCCTCTCTCTCTCTCTCTCTCTCTCTCTCTCTCTCTCTCACACACACACACACACACACACACACGCATGCATTGACGATGGCCTATTTATAATCCCAGAACGCGATTCACACAAGCGGATGTGCTCCTGCCAAATTTGGTAGTAAACTACCCTACTTGAGATGCATCTAGAGCTAGCTCATGCATGGCCCAATTTTGCCTTCAACAATCAAGCCCATGTCCCTTTGTAGAAGTATACTACATGTTTGAGTTTTTGTTGGTGTCTTTATTGTGTACACACACTCATTGCAGTAATGGATGAGTTGGGGGAGGAGGAGCATCAGCAGATATGCCTAACATTGAACAATTTTGCAAGCATTTTAGAAAAGAGTATCTTTCTTTATAGTTATTAAAATATATATATATATATAAATTTGCACAAATTTTTAAAAACTATTAATAATGGTCTCAAAAAAAGATCCTCGAAAAAACAAAGCCAAATATATTTTCAAAAATCAAGTTATCATTAATTAAAAAATCTCCACCAAAAGTGCTTTTTTTTTGTTGTGTGCACAAACTCTTAAACTGGTATATTTACTTTATGTAAAGTAGAAAGTCAAAAGACTTTCCATGCCAAAAACTCTTTTCATTTCCTGCAATGCTACCTTCACTTTTGCATTTTAAATCTTCTTACCCTTTACTTTGGCATTTCAGATCATAAGTTTTGTAAGGTTTCTTTGAGTTCAACCAATGTGTGACACAAGGATAGCCTCTTCTTCCCTGAAAATTTTAAGCTACATTAGATATAGTATAGTTTAGAGAAAATTTTCAAAAATTTAGGGCCAATGAAACAGCTCATGATCTAAGCTTACCCTCATTTTAGCCTCCACCCTTGATCCTATTTGAACATGCCAAACTCCTGTACATGAGAAAGACACTTTTTTGCACGAAGTTGGACTAATGAAGATGCTCAAGGTGAGAAGTCCTCCCCAAAGATAGGAGATTTGGAAAACAGACAGGTGTATTATTCTCATTTTTACAAGCACTAGTGTGGCTCACATTGCTTGCAAAACGCTTTTAAAGAACTTTAGTAATCGAGAGTCAAGAACACCTTCCTTGATATTCTATCATGAATTTCACATGTGATCAAGCTACCCAAGCAAGAATATGCATGAAAGATTTTTTTTTCTTTTTTTTTTTTTCCATAATCACAATTGTGAGTGGAGAGATTTTATATTGACTTGAAAAAGAATATACAATCAACTTCAAGCACTACATGTGCCTGTGCCTTGAGGGGCCAAAGATTCCAAAAGGGGGCTTCATCATAGATAGGCACAATAGAACCCATACATAGAGCTTAAAAAAAAAATCTCCCGAGTGGCTAAGATAACTAAGTGCATGATTCCACTCTTTGACATTAGCACTTGTCCCTCTCTTTGATCCTACAACATAAATGAGCTCGATGCTCTCACATACAATATCAAATTGCACCACAACAAACTTTGCCTCAAAGACGAAGGTTCTTCTCTTTCAAATCTAATTCAAAATGTGAAGAGATCAATCAAGAAAGTTGATCGTGTTGGAATTAGGGTTGCAGAGAAACACACACAACTTGGAGAAGACGAAGGAAGCTCAAGGCACACAATAGAGAATGTGTTACTTACTGTGCAATGGAAAGATAGATAGCCCTAGAGTGATGGGCGTATATACAATGCACAGAGAAAAAACCTCCTAAAGACGGAAAAAACGCCCCGGCGGTCCTAGTGTGTTCACACACATCACTACCACCTGTATATGGAAACAAATCCCCCCTGGAGTGATGCGGTGAACGAGAGCTGGCACATGAGTAAAGGGAAGTGCCATGCCCTGAGGATAGGATCAGTCCACAAAGGAGAGTAAGCCCAAAGCTTTGCGGAAAGCTTCAAGCTACTTATGAGACAATGCCTTTGTAAAAAGATCTGCAAGGTTGTCCTGTGTTGGCACATAAGCCAAGCTAATCTCTCCTGCTGAGAGCCTCTCCCTGACATAGTGGTAATGCACCTCAATGTGCTTTGTGCGAGAATGAAAAATTGGGTTCCTCGCAACTGCCAATGCGCTTTGACTGTCACTGTAGATAGTGTTGGCAGTGTCCTATCCAACACCCAAATCAGCCATAAGGCGTCTGAGCCATACACACTCAACCGTAGCTGTGAAGACTGCCCTGTACTCAGCCTCACAACTCGAAGTGGCCACAGTAGGTTGCTTCTTGCTCAACCATGATATACATAAATTGCCAAGCATGAAACAAAAACCACTTGTGGACGCTCACGTGTCAAAACAACCAGCCCAATCTGAGTCTGAAAAAGCATGTAAGTCTGGCGGCAATGATCCCCCCTTGGGATAAAACAAGCCAAGATGTAAAGTGCCACTAAGGTAGCGGAAAATCCTCTTGACATCCTGCCAATGCTTCGACCCTGGGCTATGCATAAATCTGCTGACCTGTGAGACTGCAAACTAAATATCCGGCCTCGTGTTGCATACATAAATGAGGCAGCCAACAATAGTTTGGTAAAGAGTGACATCAACAGGATCGCCAGCATCATGAAGACTCAACTTCAAACCTGTTTCCATGGGAGTGGCAATAGGTTTGCAATCCTCAAGTCCAAACTTACATAGCAATGTCTCTATGTAACTTTTCTGACACAAGGCAATACCACCATCACACTGCTTAAACTGTATACCCAAGTAATGATGCAACAGCCCCAGATCTTTCATCTTGAAAGTAGCATTCAAATCAGCCTTAAATTCAGCAATATGTCTCTCATTTGATCCAGTGATCAGCAAATCATCAACATAAAGAACCACAATGAGAAGTACATCACCCTCACGCTTTACATACAATGTGCTTTCTGTTGGACTGTTACGAAAACCTCGTTTAACCAAATGAGTGTCAGCTTTCTCATACCAAGCACAAGGAGATTGCTTCAACCCATACAAATCCTTCTTACATCTGCACACTTTGTCCTCTTGTCCTTTTATGACAAAACCGCGATGCTGCGTTACATAAACCTCCTCAAATATGTCACCATTCAAGAAAGCAGTAACAATGTCTGATTGATGTACATCCCAACCAAAATGAGCTGCCAATGCACATAGAAAACATACAGTAGCCATACAACAAGTGGGAGCAAAAGTCTCTTCATAATCTATGCATTTTTGCTGTGCATAACCTTTTGCAACAAGTCGAGCCTTATGGCGATCGATCTCACCATCCGGCTTGCGTTTCAACTTGTAAACCCACTTCGTACCAATGGCCTTTTTGACAGGAGGCAAATCACATAAAGTCCATGTGTCATTTTCTATAAGTGCATCATATTCTGATTGCATGGCAGCCATCCAATTTTTTGAATTCTGTGCTTCATCAAAAGACAGAGGCTCCTCAACATCATGTAAGCTAGACACAGCCAAAGCATAACAATCTGATGCATAAGATGCATGGCGAAAGCCTGAACGAGTACGACTAGACAAAGGTGCATCCAATTTACTGTCACGCAAAGTGTGCACCAGCCATTTTGGCATACCTCTAGCCTGCTCATTTTCAGCCCTTTCCTCATCAAGTACATCATGTACATCTGCATCAGTAATAGGCTGATCTAAAACATTTTCAAAAACCCCCATAGGCTGTACATTTGCCTCATTGGAACTTACATTCGTATTTCCACCACTGAAAAGAGGCAACAAAGTGTCATAAATGTCCTGTGAGCTTACATTACTATCTCTAGTACATGACAGCAAGGGCTGAACAGAATCTTCCACAAACACTACATCCCAAGAAACAAGAATACGTTTTGTTTGCGGATGATACAACCTGTAACCTTTGTTTTCAGCACTATAACCAACAAAAATACAGTTGACAGCCTTATCATCCAATTTTCTGCGCTACACTTGAGGCACCAAAGCATATGCCAAACAGCCAAAAACGCGCATGTGCTCAATAGATGTCTTTCGATCATGCCATGCTTCATATGGAGTAATAGACTACAAAGCTTTCGTAGGACACCTGTTAAGTACATAAGTGGCACACATGATGGCCTCAAGCCAAAAAGAATGCGGCAAAGCTTGACTTTTGACCATACATCGTGCCATTTCCGTCAGTGACCTGTTTTTCCTCTCAGCAACACCATTTTGCTGAGGTGTATAAGGCACTGTACATTGGTGTTTTATCCCACGACTAGCCAGAAATGCTTTAAATTCATGAGACATATACTCCCCCCCTCGATCGGAATGGAGGGTGCCCATAGTACATTTCGAGACATTTTCAACCATAGCCAAAACTTGTTTGAAGCACATAAAAACTTCGGACTTCGCTTTAAGCGGAAATACCCATGCATGCCTGGAGTAATCATCAATGAAAGTCACGAAGTATAGGTAATTGCCCAAGGACGGAGTTTGCATGGGCCCACAAACATCACTATGCACAAGCTGCAACCTGCATGAGGCCCGAACTGAACCATCCTTTGGAAATTTAGAACGCTGCATCTTACCCAAAATACAGCCTTCACAAACATGTTCGACAGGTGCTTCAAGAGGCGGCAAAGAAGCAACCATACCAGATTTCTTCAAACGCAGCAAACTGGCAAAATTCAGATGACCAAAACGTGCATGCCAAAGTTTTGCATCTGAAATAGCCCTTGAATCTACGAAAGCATTTGCAAAATTTTGTCCACGCTTGTCATACAAAGTGAGCTTATACAGCCCACGGCACAAAAGCCCGGATGGAACAATTTCATCACCAAAACTTAGATCATGAACTGTACATCTGTCATCCACAAATTTGACTACAAGTCCAAGTCTAGCAAGTGCCGATACACACAAGAGATTCTTCTTGATCCCAGGTACATAAAGTGCATCAACAAGTGTGAAGGAACTGCCATTAGCAGCAGTGAGCACAATCTTTCCAACTCCTTGAATTGGATAAGAGGCGTTGTTGGCACAAGTGACTGAATTCCCATGAGGGACACACTCGAGAGAGGTAAACAATTCACTATGTGAGGTAATGTGCTTTGTAGCACCACTGTCGAAATACCACATATGAATCTGCAGCAAACTGACGAGCATGCATCATAGACAGTAGGATTGTAAGTGCACTCTGCGCTAAAAGCCCATTCTGCATCAACGTCAGCAACACAGTCTCCTTTCACAGAAGACTCAACAATGGCTGCATTTGTAGTGAAACCAACATTTGCAGTGGAACCACCCTCTTTCTTCTTAGCCTCTTTGGACTTCAACTTAGGACACGACTTGATCAAGTGATCATTGGCTTTACAATAATGGCAACGCATCTTCTTTTTGCCCTTATTACCAGAATTTCTAGACGAATTGCTGCCAGCAAAAGCATTAGGAACATAATTTTTGCCACTCGAAGCAGAACCATAAGAAGTGGCTGCATTGCTATTACCACCCTTTCTTTGAGAAGCAATAAAAGCCTGTTCAACTGCACGCTGTCTAGTCCTGTTTTTTCTGAAAAGTGACTCTTGCAACAGCAATGTGCATAATGCATCAAACTTGACAACTTCTGGGTCATAAGTCTCCAAGTACTAGCAAAAGTCTGGTAAGAATCTGGTAAGGAATCAAAAACAGTCTGCACAAGGGAACTGTCTGAAATAACTTCACCTGCAGAAATAAGTTGCTCATTGATATCCTTGACACTAGCAAGGAAAGTGTCCATATCATCTTCCTCATGCATAATCTTCGACTCCAACTCTTTACGCAGCAAAGCAATTTTAGCCTCATTGCGGCTTGCATAAAGACCTGCTAGAATATCCCAAGCCTGTTTTGTAGATTTTATTGAACGGATGTGAGGAACAATGGTGCGCTTCACAGACAACGCAATCAATGCATGAGCCTCCGCATCCTTAACATCCCAATGAGCTTGTTCTGTCGTAGGCAAAACAACTCTAACAGTTGCAATCCTTGCAGCAAGACCTGCAACATCCTCAACATCGCCTACATCCTCAGAACCAGGATGTACATCAATGCCCTGCACAATGTTCCAGACACCCTTTGACACAAGAACATGTTGCATCATATAAGCCCACATAGGGTAGTTGTCTCCATCCAACCTGTCCTCAGCAGCAAACATCTTGAACACATCTGTGTTGTTGTTGTCAGCCATGATAAATGCTGCACCTGATGTGAAAACTGCCCGAAAATAAGAGAAACGGAGCGGGAACAACCTGTGCTATATAACACAAATTGTAGAAGACTATAAGGCACTTGTTATGCAGAAAACGACACTGACAAAAATTCTGCACAAAATGACGAAATAGCACGTGCATTACTGCCTGTAGTGGAAACGGAGGCCAAAATGAGCCCAAATCAAAATTCTGTGCAGACTAAGCTCTACGAGCTTTCCCAAAATATTTGTCGACCTACAAACGCTTGCCTAAGCTCACTGAAATCGAAGAAAGTGAGCACGCGTGTGCTGGAGCAGCTGGCGACTAAGCCCGAGAGGACGTGACCTGCTCTGATATCAATTGTTGGAATTAGGGTTGCAAAGAAACACACACAACTTGGAGAAGACGAAGGAAGCTCAAGGCACACAATAGAGAATGTGTTACTTAGTGTGCAATGGAAAGATAGATAGCCCTAGAGTGATGGGCGTATATACAATGCACGGGGAAAAAAACCTCCTAAAGAGAGAAAAAATACCCCGACGATCCTAGTGTGTTCACACACATCACTACCACATGTATATGGTAACAGATCGCTTGCCCTGTTGTTGCTCTTTGCAATTGGTGCACATCCACAAGTATCTTCAATCACTGACAATGCCACAAGTGGGGAGATTCAAGGACTCTTACTACTAGGAGCAAACAATTGTTGGCAAAAAATTTCCTAGTGTATTCTCTAATCTTCATAAAATCCAACTTAGTTTGTGCCTTGAAGAGCCATGCCTTTTCTTAGCCACTATTACATATGCTATTCAAGCTGCATTTCGGCCGGTAGCTCGAGGACCACATTTAACAATTTCTCTAATGTCAAAAAGTTCTTGTTTCCATTCCTCAAAGTCTTTGTGTTTTTCAATAGATATAATCCATTCCTTACTTTCATGTATGATTCCTTCAAAGCTAGATGCCCTAGGGTTTATTTCAAATACTCGAATATTTCTTGATTTCCAAGTTTTTTTGAGATAGAAAATTGGATAATCTATGTGCAAACCAAAATGGCTTGGTTATTGTAAACCTTTCCTCTTTAATTCAGAGGATGATGGATTTCTTGAAGTATTTGCTTCCCCCATTCTAGTGCTTATGATGCTTTGGCACACTTACATGCCAACTTGCATGTGGTGTCGCCTAGCTTCATGTTTGTCCATAGTGGTGCTAGAAACTTGTCGTGAATTTTTACCTCTTTGCATGGGCCCGCTAGAAAAAAGAGCTTTGCCTTGGCACATTGGGACTCTGCATGAATTATCGGGTTGATTATCCCAATTCTACCTTGCTCTTTAGGTCTAGCAATCGACTTCCATTTTCTCCATAGCCACTTTCTCCATAGCCACGATAAAGGGTATATTTTTGGAATTGTTTTCCATTAGAACATCTCCCAAGTTTCATGAACTCTTTCCAATTGCATTTGCTCATCTTCAAGATTGAGGATAAGTATGAGATCATATATGAATTGACTACCTTTGCCCTATTGCTGAAAAGAAGAAGCACGTATTCCCATATTCTCATCTTGCTACTAATTTTGTCCATGACCCATTCAAAATTTTGTTTCTCAAACATTCCCCTCCCCTAGTGGGGCCGTGACAAAGCACTGTTCCTTTAGAGATAATTTATGTCAACCAATCAGACAAGACAAAAATCATTCTCAGAAAGGAGGGCCGATCTCAACTTCTCAATGTTGCATTTAGAGCATGAAGCTATGGAAAGCATTTGAACTATCCCTAGCACTTTTTTGGGTATTGTGGGATGGCTTGCACATGTTTAAAATTGAGCTTGCATGTTTGCTGATGATTCCATGCAAGTTCTTTTTTTTTCCATACAATTGTGAGTGGAGAAGTTATATCAACTCAAAAATGATTATGCATTTAGCCTCAATTATAGAAAATGCATCGAGAAGTCAAAAGGATATAAAAGGGTACTAGCCGCTAGCCTTTTCATAAACATTGCTCCAATTCAAGATGTGCTTCGTCTCATTGTTGGATGCCCATAGCAAACACTTTCAAATTGTCCAATGTCAAGGAGAGATCGCTTCCGCTCCCGAGAGTCCATGTTCTTTCCAGTAGTAAGAATCCATTCCCTGCTTTCCATGTTCTTTTGAATACTTGAAGATTTCTTGATTTTTCCAAGTTTAAGATAGTAGAAGCAAAAAATCTAGAGCATTAATCTAAGTGCAAACTAGCATGGCTTCGTTTTTTATTACCTTTCCTCCTAGAATTATTTCTTGAAAAAGTAAGTCTTTTAGGTCTTCTACGCCCACTTTCAAACTTTACTTGCCAAAGCTCTTATGATTGTGCAATTTTTGATAAGATGAAGGGAGTCTTCCCAGTAGGCTCGACCAATTTTGGTTTTGGGTTGCATTAAAGGGAATCTCAATAGATGCTACTGTTATGGCTTTGAGGGGAAAAAAGAGGAGGCACCACGTTGAGAGGAGAGAGAGGAGCAGGCAGCACGTGGAGGAGAGAGAAGAAGAGATTTTTGAACGTCGTTACTCGTGGGAAAGGTGAATAGGGGAGATATATTTTTTTGTTGGTCGTCGTCTGGACTCGTACTAGGCATTTTCTGTGTCACAGGCAATCGAGATTGAGGGTGTGCTTCGATGGGAAAGCACGGCTGGCTGGCAGCTGCTCTTTGTGTCTGGACCGGGGGGGAGTGGAAGTGGCTCAAACAACAGCGATGGCAGAGGAGAGGGGGGTTTGGCTCATGACGTCGACAGTAGTAGCTGGAGGCCCCACTTTTGCTTCAAGATTGAAAGTTATGCATCGAATCTGGGTATGTTCCTTTGGCATTCTCTCTCTCTCTCTCTCTCTCTCTCTCTCTCTCTCATGCAGGTCCGAGAGAAATCGCTTTCTCTGTCTCTTGCAACACACCAGTGTCCTCCTGATGCAGAGCAAAACTGCGTAGCAATGGGAGGGGAGAGGAGCGTAGGGCAGGGCCGTCCTTATGCGGCAATGAGGAGCATTTTGGGGGCACAAGGGCTGCGTAGAGAATGGAACAGAGAACGCTGCACGTTCTCTCCATCGACTCACCCACAATGGGGGTGCAGAGGCAAGCGAAGCAGAAATACGCAATTGCCAAGGGAAAGGAGGAAGGGGAATTGCAATTGGGGAGGAGGATAGGCCGTTTGTGCACGTGGGAACCGATGCAAAGGCATATGATCTGCTTTGGCGAAAGTGACACGGGGAATCTTTGAGTCTAATTAATTAATGGGTACAGAAAGGACCCAGTAGGTGCTTGGATAGAGATCCATGCTTATCCCTCTTACTTTCCCCTTGACCCCAATTGTGTTAAAGTTCATAGCATCTCAATTGAATAGTCCAATGTGATCCCAATATTTATTTTGGCTTTATTTTATGTATTTGTCAAATCTCTAGTAAGAAAATTTGCTAAGGTGAGTATATAAGCACACCTAGTCCCCCATAGTAAAGATATAATAGTTCATTGCCAAGGTTGGTTGGTTCAGAAGAGTCTCTCTCTCTCTCTCTCTCTCTCTCTCTCTCCCCCCCCCCCCCCCTTTGGTTCATTGCTTCTACATCATCAACTTTGACATGGTATCAAAGCCTTAGAGGAGTCCCGCACCCGTTAAGAAGAAGGTGTTGCACCTTGCTTGCTTTCGGGAAAAGTGTCCTACGGAAGACGTTCTAAAATGCTAGCATTTTTTCCAACATTGTGAAGTTGGCACCTCTTTGCATTGTGCAATTCTCTCTTTGTGGGCTAGCTACAATGTTGGTCCATGCAATGGCATTTTGAAACGCCATTATCGTTGACTGCATCCCCCTCCCTTCCAATAGGCAACGTTTCAAAATGCCTTTTTCCTCTCTCCTTGCTAACGTCGTTCTAAAATACTCTCTTTTTTTTCCCTCCTTGCGGTTTCCTCCATGCTTGTTGCCATTGCTTCAAAATGTTGCATGTGGCCTTGGCTTGGGAGTTGGAAATTAGAGAGGGGAATCAAAGGAAGTCCTTTTTAGATCGGTTTTGGAAATTAAGAAGATGGCTTGCAAAGGCAAAAAAAGTGTTTTGGAGTAGCTTGGTGGAATTTTTTGTGGCCTTTTGAAGCATGAGAAGAAAGACTCGTTAACTCCAAATCTTATACCTACAACTTACTGCCTACGGTCGTCATTGTGGATTGTCCAATACCCAGTTAATAGACTATGCACGTACGAAGTTCTCAAGGAAGTCGTCAATTTGTTTGGCTCAAGAATGTGAAGACAAAGGAAAATTTGTGACCTCTCTAGAGGACAAAGGCAAAGGCAAAGTCAAAGGCAAGGCCAATGCAATCAACAAACCAAACTTATACATTATAAGTATGAAAAAAAAACAAACACAAAAAAAACAAACTTTTGAATGCAAAGCAATATCTCCACTACAATGCTTAAATGGAATCCCTAAATATTGATGCATAAGACCCAAATTTTTTGTCTCAAATTTTGGATGCAAATGAACCTTGAAAACAACATTGAGTGTCTTTCACCTGCTAGCTTCAAAGAGACCGTATAGGGAAGCAACAAATTATTTGTCTCCATTGGTAAAAGGAAGGACTTGGGCAAGTGGTATAGACCCATCAATGTTGTTCATATAGTCTAGAGCTGACGAGAAGATGGTTTGTTAGTTATTTCTTGTTGAGGATCCCTCAAGGCTTGGCACAAGCTTGAGGTTGCTTTGTACATTCTTTTTGGTGAATACAAATCATCCACTCAATACGCCTTTCCAATCTTGAAAAATAAAATTCCTTTCAAAACATTTCAAATGCATAATTAAAAGGTATTCCTAATGGCTTCAAAAAATTAAAAGGTGCTCCTAGTTTGAAGATTCCACTCAAAAACAAGAAAAACGAGCGTTAATCTATATCACGTAACAATAAGCAATGACGAAGCACATAGATTTGCAACAATATTACCTAAGAAAGATGATTACAACATTGAAAGAGAGAGGGAGAGATGCTAAAGAGAACTTAGAAGAGTAGAGAAACACCTATTTATACATGGACACAAAAGGTCTTTTGACTTTCCATTTTTGACTTTTCATTTTTATTAGTGTTTTGACTTTCCACTTTCTTTTGTCTTTTCATTTCCTAAACTCACCCTTCACTTATGCACTTGATATGTTTTGAAAGAATTTTTACTGAGATTTCCTAAACTCACCCTTCACTTATGCACTTGATATGTTTTGAAAGAATTTACTTATTCACTTATGCACTTGATATGTTTTGAAAGAATTTTTACTGAGATTGGGGAGACCTAATTGAAGGGTGGGTTTAGGAAATTTAAAGCCCAATGGAAATGGAAAGTTAAATGATTTTTCTTGTCCATATCAAAAAGTGGGCAACGTGCATTAACACATTTGTATTCATTGCCTTTATTTTAGCGTTTTTCTTCTCTTTAGAGTTTCTTTGCACTATATGAGGAGTGAATTTATTTTGTTTTGAGGAGCCATTGGGAAATGCATATCTATGATGGAAAACTCAGTGTTGTGAGTTTGAAAAAAAAAACATTGAGCGTCTCATTTTGAATCAATGAATAGCAAACCAACAATATAAGAGCAATGGGAAAAAAACAAATCATCCTTTGTTTTATAAAGAAAATAGTCTCTATCTGGCTATGACAAATACGAGAATGATTCAAGCATGCATGAAATTTTTTCATGTGAAGCACATGTGCTTGTTCCAATCTGTACTACTCTATTATGGAGATAAAGATTCAGGCAAGCCACATGGCACAACTAGAGGATGGGTTGGTGGTCGGTAGGTGAGGAGTACACTCCGGGTGGTAGGCAAAAATGCATGATCTCTTAGCGATGCACATAGAGAGAGAGAGAGAGAGAGAGAGAGAGAGAGAGAGAGAGAGAGAGAGACAACAAAGCCATCATCCAAGATTTTCGAAATCCCAAATCGCCTCTCCCCACAATTGACCCTCCCTATGTTTTGATTTTTGTTTTTCTTTTTATCCTCTTGATGGACCCTCACCCCTTAATTGATCTATATCATCACCCTTTTCTTAGATGGAACCATTGTAATGTTTTTGTTTTTGGTCCCATGGGTCATATATGACCTCCAAGGACGAGAATTCAATCTCTCTCTCTCTCTCTCTCTCTCTCTCTCTCTCTCTCTCTCTCTTTTGGCGGGGCTACAACCTTGATGGTTCGAGAGGCTAGACGGTTGGAATTGGCTATCAATGTGCACTGAAGTTGGTTGAAGCTTATGCACTAACCAAAGAGAGAGAACTTTGGCGTGATAAATCATATGAAACCTAACTAAGGTCTATGCTATCATTCACTGATGAATTTATGTTAAGTTAAAGTTGCCTCTTTCAACCCCTCACCCAAAGCATCATATTGCTAGACCTCTGGTGCACAAAAGGGATGTCCCTCACACTAGTAAGGAGATCCTTTTGCATGTGTGTGTGTGTGTGTGTGTGTGTGTGTGTGTGTGTGTGTGTGTGTGTGTGTGTGTGTGTGTGTGTGTGTGTGTGAGAGAGAGAGAGAGAGAGAGAGAGAGAGAAAGAGAGTTGAAATGAAATGAAATGAATTGTTATATTGATGTCTTCTAAAGGCCATAAGAGTTTGGATTAAAAGAAAGAAACTAACTAAAGTATAAAAGGTAAGTATGAAGACCCTGAGAGGTACATATACAAAAATTGGGTGTGTATATTAGAGAATAGTGTTGAGTGTACATTGTAGAGCACCTACCCAGCAATGCTAAAAGTGCAACTAGAACAGATGGCCCTTTGACATGAAGGGGCCCATTAGTGGCGACGAGGCAATTCCATGGAGCAGCTTCTTTTTTACTGGAGGGTGTTGTCAAGTTACTATTCTTGTTTCCAATGTTGCAACAAGTCATTTTCATCACAAGTCAGTTGATCTCCTAACCCAAAGGTAGGAATCCTTTTCAGGGGTGGTTGAACCACCCCCCCAAGCCCTGGGCTCTTTTTTTCTCTAGTGGCTCTTGCATCAAGCCTATGGCATGCCATTTCAATTGGGGGGTCCCTTCAAAGGCTCTTTTGGAGGGCTATGGCAAGGCCCTCTTATACTTCTATAGCCTATTGCTTGGACACACTCACAACAATGTGCAGTGTGGACACGGGCAAGGCTGTTGGGCTACACAAGCCTTAAAAGTTATGAGAGCCTGCAAAAGGCTACAAGCGTTCAAATTTGAAATGGGAATTGATCTATGCTACTAGGGCCTTGCATCAAGCTTGGCATGCTTCCACTAGCTTGCTCACACTCTCGAACAGATCCCAACATGGACGATTGGACGTAAGTGAAAGAGGCAGAAGATGGCCACCATGCAGGAGAGGAAGGAAGCCAGCTAGATCATGTTGTGAGCATGGGTAGCTTAGAGAATGCAAATTACAGCATTGGATCTTGATTTGTAAACTCTCCATTCTTTGGGATTTGTTGTATGTTTTGCAACAACCCCTTCTGCTTTGTTTTCCTATCTGGCTTACTCTAGTGCATCATGAGAGATATTCGATCCTCAAGGTCATCCCCACGTGATGCCTATAGGCTATAATGGCACTAAGAATACTACCTAATGAAGGTAGACATGCCCCTTCTTGGAATCCTCACTATTGTTTGTCAAATTGTTTTTCCAATAGTAGGTTGTAGTACAAGGACACGGAGCATAGCTTGCCTCCATGGGGTTTGTTTAAATGCTACAAGTGCAACTACATGTAGTGTATGGGGGGCAAGTAAGTATAGAGTAAGCTAGGTGTGGATATCATCCACAAGCAAGAATGTGGAGTCATTGACCAAATCATAGCCTTTGCAAAGCAAATAGCCAATGGAAGGATTGCCATGGGATTGACATCATGGCATGGCACTGTGCACGAGTATCAATCATTAGGAAAAGTTTGGACTCAAATTTGGGTCTTGTAAGAAATGCCATGTCAGCATAGAGAAAGATAATAGAAAATACAGTTTAACCCTTTTCCGTACATGTTTTCTAAAATCTGGATATCTTATTCATGCAAGGTACGTTTATTTAAAAACATAAAAAGTATTACATTCATGATAACACTTCACTGTACACGGCGCCTACTGAATTCAGTGCCAAATATCTCAATCTTCTGCATTTTTGAAAAGTAAGCTTTGTTTCCTCGTCTCCTTCTTCCCCCCCATTCCCTCCTGCGTTGTCTCACGTGCATGCGATATTCAAATTGCCATTCTTCTATTGCCCCCACCTCATTCTACACACACTTTTGATCAGCCATGTCTCAGTTGACACTTATAGCTTCTCCACAAAAAACTTCTACGAGGAATAGGAGAGATGTATATCACATGCACATAGAGCTCTCATGAGAGTATGAACCCCTCTCCAAGGAAAACAAACAGCAGACGCTTTATGAAGCTTCCAAGGAGAACTTAAGATCACAGGGCATGAAAAATGTGGACCTTTGGCTGGACGGAAGAATGTATCCAAAGCATCCTGTCACAAACTCCATTCCACATTTTAAGGATATTACATCCTTAGTGAACTATGTTGGATATGGCCACCATGGCTTGTATGGCTACACTAAGCAGTTGGCTGCAAGAAATGACTTTTTGCAACAAAAGAGAGATATTGTATACATCGAGAATGTCTACTTACACCAGAAAGTCATGCAATGTGCTCAATAGGTTGAAGGCAGCAAGGAGACCATCAAGGAGCTTACACAACAACTCAGAGCAAAAAAAAACAGCGCTAGGTCTTCGCCGAAGAGAAAGAAAAATAAGAGACATAGAGGACTTGAAAGTTGGCTCGGGAGGAATCAAGAAAAGAGTGCAAGCCATCAAGTGAGTGCATCTATCCTTCTTAGGTTTATATTCATAAACTCTCACATCTCTTACTGCTACCATGCTTGCGTAGATCTTTGCTTCACCCTAACAAGGAAGTGGAGCGTAGCACAACCACCTCTTCGGTCCATTACGGGCTAATATTGAATCGCAAAATGATAAGCGCTATGGTAAGATTGTTGTTAGACAGCTTGACATCATTTTACAAGAGAACCAACTCTCTTTACGGGACGTTCAATCAATTTTGGATGAATTTGGTATATCCAATAAGAGATATGCTGCCATTTTCAAGTATGTAGCATCATTTGCAGTGTTGTTCCACTAAAAGAGGGTTTTGATTCCTAACTCCTCTTACTCAAGTCTGTGCAAAGACAGGTCAAAAAGCTCCACATCAAGCACATGCTACTTCCAAACCCTTTCTCTATTCAAAAAACAAGACGGGAAGTCAACGAGGAGGTGCTTCAAAAGCTAGGAAGTCCTTTCCACATTGAATTGACATACAGATCACCAAAAGGAGAAGAAATGGTCTATGACAATTATAACAATATTTTTTATGATATGATCCCGCTACAATCATACATTGTACAGTTGTTCGATGTTACTTCTGAAGAGTGCAACAGCGTCCTGAAGTTTGTCATCAAGCTAGATGAGTGCGAGCTTGTAAAGGAGACAAAGGTTGAGTGAGTCACAATCACACTTACGAATAGAGCTCTAGATGCAAGCATTGGACCAGATGATCCTCAAAACTTTAGTGTGCAATCTGAGCACAACATTTTCCTTGTTGCGATGTTCAAGGTGGGTAGAAGTTATGTTTAAGATAATTTATCATTATGTTTCAACTGAATGCTTTTGAATGTGCATTATAAAATGTTCAAAATTATCTTTTCAGGTGCCCACTGAGAACTTCGATATATTGAATTGGGTTTTTCATCAAACAAACATACCAGAAACGATAAGCAAAAAGAGAAATGGAAAGAAATTGGATGTGAAGGGCATGTGATCCTACAATGTAGAGTGGCACATGGATGGAGACCTAAAAACCTTGAAATGCATGTACAACATTTCCAAAGGAGCAACAAACCAAATCCCTTGCTTGTATTGCATGGGAGGGGTTCACATCCTTGACAAACCATTTTGGAGTAGATCGCCGGATAGGCATCTGCGCAACCCTAACTTTTGACCCATTTTGGATATCCCACTATTTAGAGTCACATATGCACAATGCATGCACTTTGTAGAATAATAGAAAAACTAATGTTTCTCTACATGTGTTTTGCCTAGACCACTTGACCTCTTTCTACGAAGCAAAGGGCAATCTCAGCCTAAGAGAGGGCCTTCTCAGAAATGAGTTTGCATGGAGGACATGTTAAGATAGACCAAGATGAGAAGAGATCAAAAAATGGCCGGGATGTTCCAAAGAAGTTGTACATTGGTGGTGTGAATGCCTGACTCTTCCTTTCGTGCCCACAACTGGAGGACAACGCAAAAGCCAAAGTGCACAAGAAAGACAAGCATTAAGATACAACAAGTGGAAAAAGCTGCACAATGTTGTAGTTGACCATGCAAACAATGGTGCAGCAAGGACTCGCAAAGCAAAGGTATGGAAAACCTTAGATGCAATATTCAAGTTCTGCGAATTGAACTCATAAACTAATGGCGACTATACAAAATTCCAAGAAGCTGTGGAGACCTTCCACAAGACATTCATAAGTGCGTGGACAAATCAACATATTACTTACTACATGGTACAGTAATTGGTTTGATGACATGATAATATTTTGAATTGCGAATACTCATCCTTATAATGTCTGCATGCTTTGTGTGCAACACATTATCTATAATCACATGCCTTGGTTTGCAAGGCAATATGGTAGTTTGGGTGATTGGTCTACAAAGGGCATGGAAAAAACCCACTACCGTACTGGTTATTTCAGTCACACTGGACATGGAGGTGGTGCGGACAAATCAAATAGCTTAGAGGAGCTACACCAATGGACGTATCAAAAACTAATGCATAGGTCACATATCGCAAGGAACAAGTCAAACAAAGTCAGATTGGCCATGTGGTGAGATTAGCCAAAAAACGGTGAAGAAAGGAGATATGGGAGTTATTGTCTGTGGCTAGACAACATGCGATTGGTGGCTACAAAAATATCACGTGGGAAGGGTTTGGACAACACCGTTGCAAGTTATGTCATAACTCCTAGCCATAGCAAGATCCCACCAAACTTAATGTATCTAGAAGAATTGATGTAAATTCAGCTTTTCATATTGTGAATGATGGTTGCAACAAAATTACAAATATTGCAAAATGTTAATACTTTATCATTTCAACTTTTCATAATGTAAATGATGGTTGCAACAAAAAAAGTACATTGCAAACATTGTTACATAATCTATCTAACTTTGATGCATAAAACAAATACAACCTATTTATTTCTAGTCATCTACAAATATTAAAAAAAAATTGGCCTCTTGTCCTTATTTGAAGGACCCTCTTCCTCGTGCCTTGGTCTCTTTAAATGACATGTTTCTTTATCAGCATCCGTTGCACTCACGTTGAGGTCAAGCAATCGGATCTCCTCAGATGCCTCAACCTATGGGGCCTCTTCTATAAGTTGAATGATTGGTTACCTTTGTTTCAGCAGATCATGTTTTCCATATTATGGCAACTAGCGTGGGTCTGTGATTCCACAAGCTAGACCATACACAACATGTGACAAAAAGTAGCGACTACACAGGCCATACGTGCTAGGCCCTACACCTAAAATTGAGATCGTGCAGCATCACCTTGTCTATGTTCCATCTAATGGCCGCGCCTCCTAGATATCTTGAGAGTGTCTTCAATACAAAAAGAGGGAATTTAGCCTTGTCCTCAGAGAAGCTGGAATGGAAGCAGAGGAAGTTTGGAGCATTCAAATTCTCCAAGTACTGACCAAGGGAGGAATTCTTTCCCAAGTCTCCTTTACCTCGTCCTCGTGGACGAGGAATGAACTTATCATCATAGACTATGAGCTACGAGAAATAAAATCCAAGTATTGGTATATGCACATGAAACTCTCATACATGGAAGCAAAAATTATTTACATAGGAGTATACCTTCTAATTTTCATCTTCTTTGAGTAATGCAGCATTCCATGAGTCAAGTGTAATCTCATTTGCAGAGGATGAGGACAGCGTCAATGTTGTTGATGGAGCAATTCTCCCCATCTTTGTGATTCCAAGCCTTTCATGTACCACTCTGAACTCCGACTCCGTTGGAAGCGTGTCGCGGCACATGCGGCTGCATCCTTGTATATCATTGCTAATGCCTCTGTTGGTTTGATAAACTCACTCGCTGTTACATGAGCATCCATGCAAAATACTTGTCATCAGCAGGGTCGATTATAGTGCCATATTCTTGTAGATTTTGAGCAAATATAGCAAGGTAGTAGTCCTCTCTTAAGTCAAACAGTTCCAGGATGTCATTAAGCATTACAGAATGATGATCACCGATGGGGATGATGGGGAGCACATTTGCTGGCAAAGCTCCCTCTGGCAACTGAACACCTTTTGAAACACACAAAGCACCACTTGGTGGTTGCACCAACTTGTCACTAGTGACTAAATGGTGACTGCTCTCGGCCTCCTCTGTTGTGTCCTGATGATCATTTAGATTAACAATCAAAAAGAGTATGAACCCAGCATAGTATTCTACAACTCGACACTTTTGATTATGTACGGGACGTTTGATGTCATTTCTATGAAATTGTAGTGGCAACTTGAGGTTGCTCCTGTAGAAAATGTCTTTTCTTTAAACAATTAGAATTGATATCCTTCATATGAACATATCGACAACCCCCAAACTCAAATGTGCCGTTGATCGTCTATTGCTCGTATGTCTGCTGATGAAACTCTGCAAGGAAATGTGATGCAGAAGCCAAAAACTCTTGCAATGAAAAGGCAGGGTTGAAAATGGGCTTAAATTCCTGCTCCCGCTGTTGAAGCCCAATTCTATAGAGAAAATGGTACAACTTATCTTTGGGTGCCTCGTTAGAGCAAGGCAGCTCCTCCTCTATCTCGATCTGAAAGGAATCCATTTGTGGAGAGAGGCAAGAAAACTTGGGTTTTTGGTTAGGGTAAAGGTAGGAAGGCACTCGCTAACACTAGGGACTACAAAGGGTTACTGATGGGCCTCCTATATATAGACTCCTCAAAAAATCAACCAGGCCCTTTCAGCCACCCTTATGATTGCATTAGTAACAGTGCAATGAATGCAGCACAAAGACCGAGGCAAGCTCAACCATCCCTATGACGTGTCTTGGTTGGGTGAGTATCGTAGCTATATAAACCACCTTGACTGCACACTCCAGAACTCGCTCACATCTACACAACACATGTATGGAGGACAAGAAGAGAGGAAAGGCAAAGCTTTCCCAAAAGATGATGGCGAAAATGAAGGAGGTCGAGAAAACGCTAGCTGAGGCAAAAGCTCTTCAAAAGGAGCTGAAGAAGAAAAACAAAGGAAACTAGAAGGCAAAGGCTGAGGAAAATAGCACTACAAAGACCGAGGACAAGAAACCACCAACGATAAAGAAGGAAGAAGAATAACTGTAATGGACAAACAAGATAGTGCATCAATGACCTCTTAGTCTTGTGTAATGGAGTTCTTGAAGATAATGTATATGTCTTTATATCTTGTTCTTTTGTCTTTGCCTCTTTGTTTCTTTTTTTGGTTACTAATTATGAAGGAAGATCTTTTATCAAAATGTGTCGCACCACAATGCGAGTGGGAGGTTTATGTCACACGGCCACTGACATGCTCGCGCTATGCAGTGATAGAAAAATGTCATGCCACAACACGATAGGGAGCTCTCTTCACAATATGGGTGGTCCGTATTGCATTGTGACGCGATATTCAAACGTCACGCCACAACGCTATAGGGAGGCATATCCACAATATGGGTGGTCCCTATCCCGTTGTGACACAACATCCAAATGTCGCGCCACAACGTGATAGAGAGGCGTATCCACGATATGGATGGTCCCTATCGCGTTGTGGCGCGACATCCAAATATTGTACCACAACGCGATAGGGAGTATCTCCATGATATGGGTGATCCCTATTGCGTTGTTATGCGACATCCAAATGTCGTGCCACAACGCGATAGGAAGGCATCACTACAACATAGTTGGTCCCTATCGTGTTGTGGAATGACACTCTTTATCATGTTGTGGCGCACCATTAAGAGTGTTGTGCAACAACGCGATAAGAAGGTCTAGTTGCGGTACACTCCCCCTTCTTGCGTTGTGCCGCAATATTTTTCCTTGTCATGCACAACATGAGGATGGGTCTGGTTGATCAAGGCCCATCCCATATCGTGTTGTGCCGCGACAACCACATAGTCAACCTGGTGCCCCAGTCAACATGCAGTATGTCACATGTCCTTCATGCGATGATGCTTTCTTTCCAATGATGAAGCGACTCAATTAATTGTGGCCAACACCTTATGTTATATCTCATGTTTAGTAATGATGATGATATCCTTGGTGCTTATACAATGTTTCTATTTTTGTATATCCCACCGTTGTTTGACCTCTATCCTCACCTCTCAAAGTCAGTTTTTGCGACCTAACCTTCTCATTGCTCAATCTTCTTCTTATTCTTCCCTACAATGCTTTTTAGAGTAAACGCTTGTTTCCATGGCTCGCATGAAGCAGACCGCGAGGAAGGTTTACCCACAAGACAACCAACCTTCATCCTCAAGAGTTGCAGGCAAAATCCTGCCTAAACAATGCGTAGTCGCAGGTACGAGCAAAACCGAAGCGTTTTTCTCGAGCTGCATAAACTCCAGAGGCATATCTCTTTGGCTATTTGTAAGTTACTCTTCCAAAGAGTAGTTCTCTAGATTTCTAAGAGTGCAATTTGGATTTTCAATCGACCAGAAATGCAATGGGTTTCCTCCATGAGGCAACTGAGGACTTTCCGATCGAGTTGTTCCAAGACATCTACGTCCTCACAGCTCATGCTCACAGTGTGACAGTGATGCCCTGGGATATCAATTCTCTTAGGCTGTTACGCTTCAGGTCAACAAGACACTTGTGCCATTCCATCTATTTGACAAGAGAATGGACAATATTTTGACAATCCCTCCAATCACCAAAGTGAAGGTGTACGATGTGAGCACCACACAGCACACGTATGGCGCACGTTTGAATGTGGAGCAGACCCAAGAGCTACTTGTGGAAGAGCCTTCAACCGCGTCAAATGAACGGGAGATGTTATCATCAATTGACCAAGCTAACATTGAGACCCTAAGTTTCCTCGGCCCAACTTTCGATGTAGCACTTTTGATCTTGGGCCAAATTTTGTATTTTCGTTTCGGCCCTCACGAGATAGCTGTTTTTTGAAATAGTGAGAGGGAGCTTACGTACCAAATCATAAATTTTGATCTTTGGTATGTTATATTATTTTTGCAGAGATATTTATTTGATTCTGGCTTATTGGAGATCCTCATCAATTAATTTTCTCAATTTGTAGTATGTTGGTTTCTAGCCTTGCATGGAATCAACAATTCGAGGTAGTTGTTTTGGACGCACAGCTGCCAATCGTGCTTACCTCGGAGTCCACTTTCTTGATAGAAGTCGTTGATCGGTTTCAATGAGTCAACATGGACACGGCAAGAGTTTTACGTTTAACTTACAAAAAAAAGTATACTATGAATAGCAAACTAATTCCTTATTTTGTGCAATCAGTTCACACTGGAGCCTTGTTGGACTAAACATTGAGCGCAAGCGTTGCTACCTTGCAAATTTTGTGCATGGTTTTTATGGGAATGTCCGAAGGTACGTAGTTGCTTGTTTCTTTATTATGTGATATCAATGCAACGTGTGGTCACCATATGCTATGTCTTGCAGGTATGTTCAGTTGACCCAAGACAGTTTTTGGGAAGATATGCTGACTTTGAGTTGCATGGTCCCAAAACAATACAACAGGCATTCTTGTGGATGGAGAGTTCTTGCAAATGCGGAGCTTCTTTTGGAACGCATTTATGCTGAGGAGCGTAGAAGTGTAAGTGCAATGTTTTGCTTTTGTAATCCTTGCACACATGATTTTTTTGAAGTACATATAAAAGCTAGGGAATTCTTTTGCAGGCAAGGAACCTGGCAAATTATTCAAACGTCTATGTGGAGGCATTCAAACAACAATGATCCAAAATATGATCAATCTTGTGGAGACATGTCCTCTAAGAGCCACCGATGCATTTGTCATGCCACTGCCACGACCACAACCTCGGTCTCCACCTCGGATGTACGAAGCAGCACCTCAACCAACGATAGACCAAGCACCCAGACATGCCTCCCCTCGTGTTTCTGGCCACTCAACCTTTAGTCTTTTTGTGATACCCGATTTTACCGAGGAAGACGAGGCCACTGCACAATTTTTTCTCAACCCCAAACCCATCACCCAACCCCCAGACCGTCTCCTGAGCCTTTACATTCTAGTCATGATAATTAAGCCTGGGAGAGCTGCCCTCAATTGTAAATGAGAGCTACTAATCAATGGATCTAATTGGACATTACAGTGTACATTATTGAACCCAATGTTAAGACAACTTGAGTCAACTTTGAAAAGTTAATTGTTCTCAAAATTTATTTGTAAGAAATTTCTTAACAATGCATTTTCGCATGAATATAGATTGCAAGCTTGTTGTCGACAGCTTTATTTAATATTCGTAGTTTAGAGCAATGTGATATATTGTGTGAGCAGTCTTCTTCAATCAAGTGTTGCATTGCACTAGAAAAAGTTGGTCATCCTTTATCTCTGCGCACAATGTCTTCTTCTCCTTTCTCTAAGGCACCTGTACGATAGTTAATCGAACAATTAGATTAGACCAATATTCTGTGATGATAACCAGTAGGGAAATAACTAACACAGAATTAATGTTTACATACAAAACATACTATCTGTCACATGTTGTACTGGAAAAGAAATTTTGGAGGCAGGTTGAGGTTAACCTCGTTCTCCAAATCCTCGTGCACTTGTCGTAGTGTCACATTGCCTCAAATGCTAAGAATAGGTAGCAGATCAGGTCCACACCATACCTCAAGCATTCTCAAAGGATTGTTCAGGTCATTAGTTAAATCTTGGTCCAAAGCTACCAGATGACCATTCACTCAATGCCACCTTATGTAGTGGAAGGAAGCTATGAAATTTTGAAAAGCTATCATGCACTTACACACAATAGATTTCTTATTTACCTTGCATAATCAAAATCATGGACATCCCAAGATTCATCGAGAAAATTGAGACATTTCTCTATCTTGCAGAGTAACATAGTTCCAGTCTTCCTAATCTCTTCATCATGGAAAAAGTCAATGAACACATGCATGGGCATGAAGGTTAAAACACGTACCAGTCGACTAACAATTTGGTCTTAAGCACTTTTGTATTTCCTAATGGAGCTTTAGTATGAAACACTCAGAGGTTTTAGATGAAGGCACTAGCCACTCTGGACTGTCCTTTGAAGTAACCGAGAGATATTCTAGAGTGCCGAAGCCAAGTGCATAATGCGGAGCATTATAAAAGTGGTCAAAGAAGAAAAACCCCCGTTCAGCCAACGCTCTTCTGGCACTAGTGTTATAGAGTAGCTTCCCCACAATTGCATGGAATGCATCAAAAATGTCAATAATGTAATCCATCGGCTGCCAGTCTTCTTTGTCGAAAGGATAAATAACTGCAACTGGCAGGTTAAACACACAATATAGGAGTGAAGAGTAAAATCTATTGTGGCTGTAAGAAAATTTACAATTTGATCGGTTTGTTGAAAATCTTGTCGGCGTTGTTCGTAGACGCAACTCTGAGTGCATATATGTGTGTTCAATGAGAACCTCTTTGACTGTTTTAGCCCGTTTGTGACAAGCAAAAGTTTTTCACCCTACCTTTATAAATGTTCACAAACTCGTTGCCCATGCACTTTCTCTTCCTCATCTCTGCAGGAGAACCCAGCTTCCAACTGTAATGGTGGTGGAAAGCCATCGGCCATTGTCCAAATCGAAGTTGTTAAAAATTTCAACAGACTTAATACTTGCAAATGGTCGTCTTGGTCTTCAGTTCTCCATTAGTGATTCTTCTATGGAAAAATGCACAGCACAGATGTGAGAGGGGGAGTGTTTCTGAGCGCAAACACAGTATAGTCAAATGCAAGCAGAATTGTTAGTTGAGCATAAGTGAATGAGAATGAGCGGGAATACTATGAAGTCTCTCCTATCGAAAAAGTGTGCACAACTGCATTGAGTGTGAGTTATGGTACATTTGTCCTATATTTGGTCCTGACAAAAAAGATTCAAGAAAATCACAACGTATATTATTGCTAAGGTTTTTCATGCAACTAAAAATTGTTTTTTGAAAATGCTAAAATTTGAGATAAAAACAAGGAAAATCTGAGGTAGCCCGCCATCCATTGATCGCATTGCATTCTCTCTCTAGTGCTAAAAGGAACAATTTGAGTCCAAACTTTCCCTAATGAATAGTACTTGGTCATGTAACTGAAGAGAAAGAGGCAGAGGTAATTACTCCCAAGCTAGAAATAGTGCTAAGATCCAAATATTGTGTCAAAATGTGGCTACAGGTGCTGATTCTCCCTGGTGTGACAACTCCTCCAACTCTACTGTAGTAGAAGGAGTGCTAGCCAAAGCAAAAAAGCAAGTCTGCTTGCAAGGCATCAAAGGTGATTATGCACATGCTTTGTTAAACAATTCCATTGTGGCACGTCCTTCCAGAATGCATTACTTTTTGATGCAAAATGCTACAGTGGTAGAAGAGTTGAAGACGATTTTAGTGGCTTGATGTTGTTGGAAGATGACGATGCATTGCACTAGCATCTCCCTGAAGAAGAAAAGCAGGTGTACAACATCTTCTCTGCAAATATTAGACAAGATTTTTGAAAGATCGTATGCACATTGGTGGAAGATATGGAGTTTTCAAGGAAGAGCATACATGTGGTAGTGTCAGAGAAGTTGATGTTGAGCAAAGGGGTAGCTGCAATGCCTAGATGTTCATACCTGATAGACAGAGAAGGCAAATAGAAGAACTTGAAAGAGAATATAGTAAAGGTGAAGGAGACAAGGCTGTATACAATTGATATGTGAGTCACATGGTACTATGGAAGGCCAAGAGGTGATGGTGGTAACATTGTCAACTCTGAAAAGGTTGGCTCACATGGTATCCCTATTGCAACAGGCTTGACCCGACACACTCTCTTTAACTCATGGGACCAATCAAAATATGTCATGTGCTCTATGTTGAGATGATCAATGAAACTAGATGCTTGAGGATTATGGATATAAGGATGGCAATGGAAGCAGGTAGGTGAGAGAAAGGTAGCCTGGGAGTGGTTCCAAGTTGAAATTGTGAGAGAAGCAAGCTCTACTAGGATCAAAATCCAAGCCTTCAAGTAGGGTATGATGTAGGCACTATCAAACTTGCAAGAGCCATAGTGTGCATAGAAAAAGGGACCATTCCTCAGTGCCCCAAGGTTTTGTCGCACATCAAAGAGAGCCAGATCTAAGCCGGATTGCTCTATTATGGTGAAGATTGTGAATAATGGGATATACTCAAACATTTTATGGGTGAGTACTATCTCCTCTCTTAGAGATTAGCATGCTTTTTAAATTGGGACCAATCCGGTGGTAGAGTGCATCCCTAAACTAAGAACTGATACTTTGGGATGTTTATATATATGGGATAAAAGCAAGGGACTCTCTTAGAGATTAACGTTATTTTTAAATTAGGACCAATTGGGTGGTAGAGTGCATCCCAAAACTAAGAAATCGCACTCTTGGATGTTTATATAAAAGTAAGGGCCTCTCTTTAGATGCAATCATCATCAATTCTACCAATTGGGTGGTAGAGTGCATCCCAAAACTAAGAAACCATACTTTGTGATGTTTATATAGGATAAAATCAAGGGCCTCTCTTTAGATGTAATCATATATGACTGCATCTTGGAGGCATTATTATAACTCTAATGCTCTACTATATAGCTCCTCATAAACATATTTGATTAACCATGTTCTAAAATCTATATAGAGCATACAGCATATATATATCCCCCCCCCAAACAAACACACACAGACCAAATGTCATATTAACATCTTTTAGAGGCTAACATTATTTATGTAATATGAGAGAGAGAGAGAGAGAGAGAGAGAGAGAGAGAGAGAAGGGGGGGTGGATGGTATATAAGATAAGAGTAGGGGGAGATAGATAGAGAGTGTAAGATTGGCTAGTGAAAGTTTTTTGCTAAAGTTTGTTAGTAAGAGCTTATAGGGGCCCTACTGAATAGTGCACCCCTCGAGGCACGATATGCCCAACTTGGGCAGGGCAAAGAAGCTCTTGGCTATTTTTGGTGGATGCAAAGAAAGCATGTCTCTCCAGATGCAATCACATTTGCATCTTGAAGGAAAGGGTCAACTAAGGTGAGGAAGAGGATGGGCTATTTTCAGCAGATGCAGAGAGAGGGCATCTCTCCAAATGTAATAGCATACCTTGAAGGCATGTGGCATTACACAAATGTTGATCTGCACAAAAGAATTTATGATAATATTGTTAGTCAGGGGCTGTTGATAGAAAATGTAGTGCTTGGCACTACCTTGGGAACAAGTGGCCAAATGTGGTGCACTTCAAAAGTACATTGGTTAGTATGTATGTCAAGTGCGATGAAGTCCTTAACGAGCTGTCTATCAATGTTGCTTCATGGAGTGCCTATATGTTCAATAGGGTCAGGGTCAGGAAGCCTTGGGTTTTTTTGAGCAGATGCAGAGAGAGGGCATCTCTCCAAATGAAATCATGTATACTTGTACCTTGAAGGCATTTGGAATCACAAAAGATGTTGATATGGACAAAAGAATTCCCTATAGCATTGTTAGTCAAGGGTTGTTGAAAGAAAAAGACGTGCTTGGCACTACCTTGGTTGACATGTATGCCAAATGCGGTGCAATCATAAAGCACGCTACTCAATATGTATGTCAGGTGCGCTGCGGTCCTTGACGATATTTCTATCCGCAATGTTGCCTCATGGAGTGCATTGATTGCAAGATATGTCCCAAAATAGTCAGGGTTAGGAATATCTTAGCTATTTTGAGTGGATGTAAAGAGAGGGAATCTCTCCAAATGCAATCACTCACATGTGGAATTACACAAGATGCTGATATGGGCAAAAGAATTCATGATGTATTTTTATTCAAGGGTTGTTGAAAGAAAATGGCACATTTAATGGCACTGTCTTTGTTGACATGTATGCCAAATGTGGCAATAATTGTACAAAAGTTATACTAACATGGGCTATGTTAACATGGGTAAATAGATTCATGAAGAGATCATTATGGGGGTTGAGAAAATATATAGGGTTGGTCATTCAAAACCATTGGTAAGAGTGAGCGAGATCCGTTGTAGAGTGGTCATGAGAGCTCATTTATGTAATGCTTTCTTCAATCTTCATACTTTCATTTTCTTCACTTTCACCATTAAAGTTTTCATATAATTGATGATTTTTTAAACCATTGCACACTACCCTTCTCTATGGAAGGGAGTATTTTCATTTGCCCTTCTAATGAAAAAATATCAAAAATTTACAAGTCCTTGTTTATGTCATGCCAAGGGCATAAACCCCGGTGGTCAAGGACCAGGCCCAAGGGGCCAGCTGCTAGTGTGGATAGGGAATGAGGCCCAGGGGGCTATATAAAGGGAGGTTGGGAGGCTCATTCTCAAGGTAGCTCCACCAAGGGCTTCACACTGGTATTACAGCTTTTGTTTTTGGGGTTAAGGGCGTGGAGCCACCCACTTCTTCTTTGCATACTCATGCAAGCAAGGAGGGCCGAAGAGACCTTAGAGGTAGGTATGAACGCTTAGCAGATAACAAGATCAAAGGTTGAGACCATGGGCAAGCGCCCTTAGCCGGAGAGGGAGACGAGGTTGACAAGCTCATATCGCAAGCAGAGCCAAGCAACGGTGTTGCATTACCATGCTGAGCAGGGTTCGACTCTATGGCAACGACCTGTGAGTGCCACATTGGCCTCCACACCCTCTCTGAAGAAGTGGTAGAGCTGCCATCCCTTCTCGTTATTGATTCTGAAAAAAAAAAACCTTAGGGTATACAAAGGAGGGTGCCCACGGGCTAAACACCCCCCTTCACCTCTTGAAGCACGAGTCCAGATCTCGGCCCAAGACAGCAGAGGGAAATCGATGACATAGGGAATTTGACCTCTATAGCAACAAAACTTCAAACATTTGAGGCATTCATCACGTCTACAAAGGGTGTTGATTATGCTAGTTTGGACATTTAAATCGGCATCGGACGAGTAAACGAAGGATTAAGAAGTATTTCTTTGGACTCTTGTTCGAATCAAATGGAACGGTTCCCATCATTCATCAAGACAAAAAATATCAAGGATATTTCAAAGACTCAAGAATACAAGCATGGCTTATACATCTCTGAATTGTGATTGCGGACGCCCGATTAGCACGACTAGTTATCATCATCGGCAGTGTATACTACGGCTACAAACTTTTTAGACATTCACATATCCTTCTTTGTTTTTCTAGCACTGCACAGTGTCACCATGGATTTGGATATAACCATGACTTTTGATTTCGAGCACCATACACCCGATCTTCCCAATGACGGCTCACGATCGAATACTCTCACGGAGGGTCCCCCCGTGAAGCTACGGGAGGAGATGATGCTTACGAATTGCTTGATATTCAAGAATTTTGAGCACTTTAAGCGCGTATTTCAGTGATGGAAAAGAATTTTGCATCACTAAATGAAAATGTTAGTAAATTATCCACTTTAGTGGTACAATTTATGCAACGCCAAGGGTCATGTTGACACACACATGTATGAGCACATAGTCGATCAAGGGCAGGGTGGATGTCTCTCAAGGAGAAGAACATCATACCACGGAGTTGGGCAACCTTTGAGGTTATCAAATGAGGCAGATAGAAATTGGATGGCTTGGGACACGTGTTCCATGCACCAACACCCATCATTGCTTGAATATATCTTGCAATATCGGGAGGTTATCCTCAAGTTGGAAGGGAGCCAGCTGAAAGGCAAAGGGAAAACCTTTTGGTGGGGTTCCACTCAAAAGCAAAGTTTTGATACGCTCAAGGACACATTAGCTATAGCTCCTATTCTAGCTATTGCGGATCTTTTGAAGCCATTTTTTTGGAAACGGATGCCAGTAACCGTGCTATTGGAGTAGTCCTTCTACATGAGGGGGGGCCAATTTCATTTGAAAGCAAGAAGCTTGATTCAATGCAAGAGAATTATTATGCTTATGAACGCAAACTCTACGCAATAGTGTCTGCCTTAAATACATGGCATCATTATTTGTATGGAGCTCAGTTTCAGAATGTGTTTGACCATGAAAGCATGAAATGGTTTACACAACAAACTGACTTAAAGGGTCAAAAGACCAGGTAGGCTGAGATTCTTTAGGAGTATGGTGCAAAGCTCTAGTATCGTAAAGGACAATACAATGTGGTGGCTGATGCTCTTAGTTGTACGCCTGAGATCAACTCTCTTTTGTTCATGAAACTTTGAAGTGAGTTTTTGGATTCTCTAAAGGGAAAATATGAGCATGGCAACGCATCCTCCAAAGTGTGGAGTCATGTGCAAATGAGGGATTCTTCTCACTCCAATGTTGGTAGTGTTTTGTTAACCTCCACACATAGTTCTCCTCCGTCGAGTGATGAACTACAGAGATGGAAGAATGTTTCCATAGATAATGGGTACCTACTCCACGAGGAGAGAGTTTGTGTACCGATGGACACAGACATTTGGCACCAAATTCTTTGTGAATGTCACGACAATCCAAGTGCAGGGCACCCAGGCATTAAAAAGACTTATGCTCATGTAAGACGATATTTTTACTGGCCAGGTTTACATGGCTTTATTCAAGACTATGTCTTGCATGACCAAAAATATCAAGTTAACAAAGCAGAGTGCCTCAAGGCAGGAGGACTCTTACACCCACTAGAGATTCCTAATGGGTAAAATGGTAAAGTATCTCTATGGATTTCATTGTGGGTCTACCAACCATTATACGAGGTCATGACTCGGTATGGGTGGTCATAGATTGGTTGACTAAACTATGCAAATTTCTTCCAACCAAGTTGACAATAAAGAGTCCATAATTAGCTAAGTTATTTGTGAACAATCTGTACAAGTTTTATGGATTTCCAAGTAGCATTGTGAATGATCATGATCCCAAGTTTAATAGTCATTTTTGGAGGGATGTGTTTAAATGATTGTGTACACAACTCAACCTCAGTACAACAGATCATCCTGAAACGCATGGTCAAACTGAACGAGTTAACCAAGTGCTAGAGGATATGCTACAAGAATACATTATCAAGAAACAAACAGACTGGGAAGAGTATCTACTTCTTGAGTTTTCTTACAATAGTGCTAAGCATGTCACTATTGGTTTTAGTCCTTTCATGATAATGTATGGTTTTCAACCTAGGACATCGGTTATGGTGGTGTTGGCAACCAAAAAACTCTAGCAGGTTAAGGATTTTATCCAAGACCATATATATATGTTGAAACTCTCTCGTCAGAATGTCCGCCAAACGCAAGATTGGTATAAGAAGTATGCTAATGAGAAACATCGATAAGTTACCTTCAAGGAAGGGGAAGATGTATTTTTGTGTGTGACAGAGCATTCAAAAAGGTTGCAAACTAAGCCAACAACTAAATTATCTCCGAGATATTGTGGACCTTTCAAGATACTCAAGTGAGTTGGTGATCGTGCTTACAAACTCTCATTACTAGCACACTCTCGTGTCCATCCGGTATTTCATGTAAGTCGTTTACGTAAACTCTTTCATGGGGACAACAACATCATTGACCAACAGATTTTGGTTGATTTCGTTGAACATCCTACACAACCGCATGAACCTGATTGTATTCTTGACTATCATGATTTACGTACACGTCATCATGTGCGTTGCCAGGCTCTGGTCAAAGTGGAAAGACCAACCTGAAGAAGGTGCCACGTGGGAAAACATTAGTTTCCTTAAGAAGAAGTTTCCCACTTTGTTTTTCAAGGACAAAAACATTTCTCCAAGGGGGGAGTAATGTCATGCCAAGGGCATAAACCTCGGTGGTCAAGGACCAGGCCCAAGGGGCGACTGGTAGTGTGGATTGGGAAAGGGGCCCAGGGGGGTATGTAAAGGGAGGATGGGAGGTTCATTCTCATTCCCACCAGGGGCTTCATAGTTTATAACTTGGAGACATGTTGTTGAAGAATAGAAGAAGGCAACGTGTTTGATGAACTATGCAAAGTTTCTATTTACAAGCTTATGTGTAGGTAAAAACATTCTCCTCAAGAGTTTCGGAAATACTTGAAGATTAGAAGAGAGACCCATATTACATAAACTCTCCCATTTTCAATACTTTAACATGCCGATGCTTTCTAAAGCAGATGGGCATCTTATTGTACTCCCCTTCCATTGGCGAGTACCCGTGAAAGGACCCAGGAGACTGGCTTGAGAGATCAACCTCCCTACAAACCTATATATAGGCTCTGTGGCTCTTAGCCCTAGCTTAGTACGGATCCCCAGTCCACATCTAAGCCATTCAGGCCCTTGGCCTAGGTCCATGACCCTCTGGGTTTCCCTTGGCCTTATATTACTCCCCCCTTGGAGAAGAAATTTCTTCCTAAAAAACAAAAGTGGTGATAGCGTCATAAAGAACACTAATGTTTTTGGCATTGGCATCCCTCATGGAACCGCCTATCCTTTTTATTGGAGCACAATTTAGTAGGAGATTCAATGAAATCAAGAAGAGCATCTTGATTTTCCACATTGTTGTCCCTTTGCCACCATCTTGTGTAACCAGCCCATAACCAACATAGCGTACTGATTCCATTTAGAACTCACTTGAGCATGTTGAACGAGTTATCAAGTATGATGTACCGAAAAGAGTACCTCTTTTCACTTTCCATGAAAGTAATTGGCTGACCTAATTCATAGTAAAGTATAATTCCTAGACTTGTTATCAATCTTCATCAGTAAAGAACCCCACCATAATTGCTGATCGAGGTTGAGAGCTTGATGTAAACATGAAGGGATTAAACTTAGCCTCACAACATGCTTTGCCTCATGGTAAGCAAACTCCAACTAGAGAACTAAACTTTTCAACTAGATTGATTGGTGCTAACATACACGCTTAGCATATCCTTTGGCACAAAATTAACACTTGTAATCTGCCTATCCTCTCTGGATTACTCGTAGTACTGAGATGTGTTTCCACACCATTTACAGACCGCCAAAATGAATGGTAAACAGGGATCACAATTCTTTGCAATGGTGTTGATTAATCAATAGTGTTAGGAACAACCATCTTGGTTAACTTTAGTCACCTGATCTACAAGCACCAAACCGAGCCATGACCTTTATTAGTGATTGATAGATCTATTATTAATCTCATACAGATATTGCACATAGAGTGCGAGAGGCTTTAACACTAGGTTGGTAACCTAACAGGACATAAAAGTGTCCTTTCAGGGTTTTGAAAAAAACCTCCAAAACCATAGTAGATCCACTCATTTTGTAAAATCCTTTCATGAGGTTATAGTTCAAGGCCTACTACACATGGAAAAAATAAGAAACTTGTAAAATTTCTCATCTTTTGGTCACACCAAGCCTCCAAAGTTGATGGACCAGTACATTTTCATCAAAACAGTCATTTCTTACGTTTTGTTGCATAAAAATAAGATTAGGGATTTTTGTAGGACTTGAGATAAATTCCCTAGTTAACTTCAATGGGTTGGTGATCAGAACATATGATTGCTTCTCACTCACTATTTTTTGTTTTTCCAAAAGAAATAGGTACAAAAAAGTTGAATTTTTACCATTCTGCAAACCTATCATCAAAGTTTCTATAGCCACGCTCAATACAAATAATATATGCATGTTTTCTTAGCTCCCTATTGTCCTTTAGGTTCATAAGGAGCCATGGAGCATGTCAAAAGAATAATACATCTCTTACCAAGGGGAATCTTGGGGACAAAGATGAAGTGCTAAATACAGCAGACATGAAAAAACTGGGTTCAACATTATGAGTTGTAGAATCCCATAGAAACTATTCAATATCTAGCCAAATTTGATCCTTATGACTAGATATTGTTACTACCTACAAAATGCATGTAGTTGTCACTAGAAACTAACAATATTGAAAAAGCTATACTTGATATACTAGAATGTTTCGTTTTCTTCTATAATTGAAAAAATCAACCATCGTTGTCTACTATGCAAAATAGGGTATTAGGTGCCCCAAAACTCAAGGAATATTAGCTTTATGTTACAATATGCGACATAGAAAATCAAAACTGAATTTGGATATCATGAAAGCCACCAAAAAAATCATAGAAGAGCTAAAATTGGCTAAAAAACAGGATTTGACAATTTTTGTAATTTGGTCATAACTTACAACTTTAACATTTATTTCTCCCTAGAAGCATTAGGAAATGTTGAGGACTACTAAAGATAGTTCTCTAGCATTATAGACCTCACAAACATGAATTCTAGAGTGGTATAGTTGCAAAAAGTTGAAAAAAGCCAAAAACATGACCCGTTTTTTCACACAGTTTAGGTTGTGAAATGTTGTGCAAGGACAAGGTTAAAGGTGGAATTGATATTCCAAAAAAATGTCGAGTTTTTTTCAGCTCATGAGACAACTTTCTAGATAGATAGCGCCTCAAAATCCATTTTGAAACTCTTGACATAATTCAAGGAAAATGGTCACTTAACAGGACATAAAAGTGTCCCAGGACATAAAAGTGTCCCATTACCAACCTAGTGTTAAAAGCTACTAATACCATGAATGTGCATGCCATTGAAAGACTTTGTTGAACATTAGGGCCCATAAAACCTGGTGTACATGCATTCGGTAAAAACAAATCCAAACCTACATATCCATAACCGTACATGCCAATGCTTATGGCTAATGTTATCCTCACAGCTCATGAGGAAAGAGCTAAGTACTTTCCATGTAAAAATCATGCTAGCATATTTTGCCTATAATAGAATGTGAAAATCCATCACATTTAGGTACCAAATGAACTAGTTCATTAATAGAACACAACTTTGCGACATGTATAAACAACCATCCGTTAAATTTGTTGAATAATACTTGTAACCTTAACTAGTCTTACTAAGTATCCAACATTTTTTTGCCATTGAAATTGTTCTTGATACAGTGTGCTCCAAATGGTCTGATAAATGGATTTGACCAACACGTAAGGACTTTGTCACAACACACAAATAATGGGTGCCAATGTCAGTCCTAGAGACTCATATTCTCCACATGTGGAATATGTCTCAGAGAATGATGTCCAAAGTAAGAACATCCTTCAAGTACGAGATGTACTTGTGTGTGGAAGTAACTGTAAACACTCTGCGACATGAATGAGACGGACCCTCGTTATCCTTGCTCCACACTGGCTAAACCAACTCCATGAGTTCCTAGACCATGTTGCTCCTCTTATGACAACATGTGCCACATAAAACTCTACCATGTAGGTCCTTAATTACATAATGTAGAAATTTAGTTAGGACACTAGATTCCAAAAGTGTGTGCTTGTACATGACATTGTCATGTCTCTGAAGGGCAAAGAGGATGAGAGCATTGAAGCTTATACATCCTACTTGGAAAAATCAATCAAAGCATATATGAACATGAAACAAAATAAAATTGTATGTGTACCTGGAGGTTGAACATAGCGTTTTTTTACCCGTAGTCAAATGTACATGGCCAAATCTCCTACCTAAAAAGGCCTAGTAACACTAATTGAAAGATTAATGAAAATTATATTTGAAAATGAAATAAAATCAAATTGTATGTGTACCTGGAGGTTGAACATAGCATTTACTTACTTGTATAGTCAAATGTACATGGCCAAATCTCCTACCTAAAAATGGCCTAGTAACACTAATTGAAAGATTATTGAAAATCAAGTAGTATTGTACTTGTGATCCTGGGTGTTGCCTTTGCAATTTAAACCTCTTGATTAAAAACCCCTTGGTTACTCAAACTAGTAGACAACAGTGACCAATACAGTCTCATGTGTCTAAAAGTGATTGAAGTCAACTTTGGAAGTTTAACTTGTCCACTACCCCTTGGTAGCTTGTGGACTTCTTTCCTTGAAAGTAGAACTATGATAAGATCAAACTGTGATTCTCAACACCTATGGAGTGATTGTGTATTAGCTAGGTCATATCCTGGAAAATACAACTCCTAGAGATATAATCAATGATGCAACTAAGCATAGATTGTCTCAAAGTTGGAATCTTATTCACAACTAAATCTTGAAGGAATCATACAAACACAAGAGAATAATTCGTAACACTCCAAAGAAAGTAGTCATACTATATTTTCTTGGGTTTGCAATAAGAGATTACCTACTAGAAGGTTGTCTAAACCTATTCATGTCATCCCATGAATTATTTTCTTGATAACAAGGCTATCCACAAAAAGCATCATTTATAATGCCAACACCTAGTGCACAAAAATTGCTCATCGTTGTAGTCATATACAACGATCGCAAGCAACTGTATGAGCCTCTCTCAATCTTTTTGAATAGAGTAGTTGATGTTAAAGCGGAAGCTTAAACTATGCTTGAGTGGAAAGAGTCCATAATATGGGCATGTCATGCCTGCATGTCAAAAAAATAGTGTGATAAGCCCTTGGATTCAATGACGGTCTCCACAATGTGAGCAAATACTATATGTGCCTTGCACATTGTATACTGGCATGGATACATCATAGTTGGTCATTGCAAATCATAATGTGAGCTTATATCCTCTTATTGTCAAACTTGTGTGCCATTCTCCCCTTGATCCTAAGTCAATGGATATGACTGTGGCAAGGAATAGAAGCGTTGCTTCGTAGTAAGTTTGTCAAAGCACTTTGCTTTTCTTGGCAAAGAAATCTTATTCAAATGAAAAGTAAAAGACATAAATACAAGTAGAACTCAAAATGATCTAACCTTGTTGCCCCTCTAAGAGAAGTTGCCTTCTCTTCAATGTGACTCGTAGCCATGTATGATGAGAAATGTAGAGCTGTCGGATGTACCTTGTATGCCCTCGAGGCTTGATTCATACCGACCTCCAATAAGATCGAATAGACATGTTGCCAAGTTTCCCCAATTTCGTATGCTACTTGCATATTCCAAACTTTGGAAGCTTTGGGGCCAAATTCCCTAAAGTGAAGCCTTGCTTCACATAAGTGCATCTAGAAGATGAAAAGAATAGAACATGGGTGCTCTTAGCTAACAAGTACTCTGGTTGACACAAAAATGTCAAAGCAAAAGAGAATCAATCTTGTTGAACTTTCATAGAGAATTGGCCTTGCCAAATCATGCAACTTATTAAGAATCACGCGAGAATGAGGTATGAAATTTTATCTCAAGTGCCAAACTCTGCTTAACCAAAGCAACGTTTGCTTGGCAAGCTCGCATTGTAGACAATCCTACAAAATGGAATAAGTTCAAAACTGAAACTTACATTTTAGGTACTTACCGACTTCTGCAGCCACCCCCCTAGCATCAGAGGTTGAAGCATCATGTGGCATGAATGTGCTTTCAATTGCATGCACTATGGCAAGTTGTAATTGCTTTGGAGTAACCATGCCCTACTGCATGAATATAGATAGGGAGCCATGCTCCTAAAAGCCTTGCTTTTCCCCTTCACTGGACAGCACAACGAGGATACATGAAAGGAGATACTAGCCAACATAATGCACCAGCCAGATTCTTAAGTATCTTTATACGGAGCCTTGCTCCCATGATTGCATCTTATGGCATTGTCATACTCGTGATAGGTAAAAGAAAATTAACATGTTGATTTTCAATCGTGTCTAGTAATGTAATGGATTAAAAACTTAAAACATCTATTGTAATTGCAGAAGCAAAGCGTTCCTGGGTTGCCCAGTGCTATTGGCATATACCCATGAGCATGACCATTTTTTATTGCATCGGATTTAGTAAACCGGTCTACGAGCCATGCCCCAAAACTTGGAACTAGAAGAAAAAGATGTCTTCCGGCTTCTTAGAATTGGAGCAAAAAATCGGCCATGCCAAGCCCCTGTGCTTTCAAGGCTAGCAACAAGTTGTGTCGATCTCCTTGAGAGTTCAAAGCATTGCTACTTAGCCTTGCCTTTGCAAAAATGTTTAACCTCTGATGAGCATACTCTATCGAGGTATTCAGGAGAAGCCATGCTTTTGATCGAGATTGTTTCATACTCAAGCCGTGCTTGACTCTGGTCTTCAAAACAATCATTGGTCTTTGCTAACAATGCATACAACAAAGATGCGGTGCTTATGGTAAATGTCACAAGGCGTGCTTGTGCTTTGAGTGCACACACATCTTTTGCATGCCATAAATAACGAGCACAATCTCAAAAATAAAAATAGAAGCCAACTGCATACCTCGTGAATAACTTGTGCCGACGTGCCTTCCCGTCATATTAATCCAACAAATTTCAATCAAGAGGAAATCGATAACTTTTGCCTGGCCGGTTGTCCTCGGTCTTCAGCACCTTGCCGATGCAGAAAGACATTTCAATAACCTTACCTTTATTGATTTTGAGTCATGTCAAGGCAGCCTTACCAAGGCTCTTTGCCAAAATTCCCTTGGTAGAATGGTCCTCTCCTGGGATCATCTTTGCCTTGGCTATTGCTTGAGGCCTTGGGCTGCCAAGAACCAAGCCCCATGATGGCCATGCCATAGGGTAAATACCCCTATATAAGGATAGTGAAATGAAAATGGATCATGCTACTTGTGTTGTGCATCAATTCAGGTGGCAAAGGGCACAAAACATCCGCCAAGGCAAGGCATTTCTAGCAAACTAAGCAGCTCATCATCTGATGCACCGTGGAGGTTTTGCGCTCAATTTTCACTATTCCCAAGGCAAAAGGGTGTTTAGCATAGAGCTGCACCATTAAAGAGACTACGTTGATTCATAATTTAATATTGCAACCTGCCTATGGGAGAGTGACACGATAGCTCATCTAGTCCTTTTATTAATGCACGCTTCTCCTGTTATTGGGGTAGGGTATGGTTTACCTCTTGATATTGTCCTTTTATCGGGGCGTTTACCCTACATGCTTGGAGTGAGGGCCACCAAGGAGCATGCCTTGCATTCGTGAAATAGATGGCCATGTCATTCCTTGTCAGGTTGTTTTGATTCCTTGTAGCGGATGGGAAAGCCCCTTTGAACAAAGGAGTGGCCACCCCTTATGTCTGTGGACGGCCACTTAAGTGGAAATTAGAAAAAAAAACTTGGACAATAACCATGGCGTTCTGCAGATAGCGCCAATGGCGAGGGGAAAGAGAAGCACGGCCACACAGCTCAGCTCTAGGCTCTACAAAGTCGAAGGTACCTTCTCAGGCCAACATGCACTCAACGAGGCCAAAAAAGAAAGTTTTCATGGTGCTCGATAGACTCCGCTTTCTTGGCTAAGAACCTCTACACATGAAGTGCTCCTCGACTCTCAACTCTTGCTTAGTCGCATTGCCCACAATTCTGCACTGACTTCGTCTTGTGTCGATCTGCCTTGTCACTTTGATGAGAGAGATCGATCGTGTTCATTTCTTGAGAGCGCCATAGGCTTCTATGGGGGAGAGATAGATAGATAGATTGCATTATCGTCCACGGAGGTCATATATGACCCATGGGACCGGAGACAAAAAACATTACAACGTAGCCTTTTGAGTGAGGGCATTGGATACATATCAGCTAAGGACTCAGGGTCCGTGAGTAGGGTAGAAGATAAGAAAAGAAAGGAAACAAGACCTAAACCTAAGTAGGGTTGGGTAAGGGGAGACCCCCTTTGGGAGTTCGGAACTCTTGAAGAGAGAGAGAGAGAGAGAGAGAGAGAGAGAGAGAGATGCATTAAGCCATGTAATGCTTTTCCCCCTCCTCTATAGCTCCCCCCTCCCTTGAGCTCTGATACCACTGAAAGGACCTAGGAGACTGGCTTGAGAGATCCACGTCCCTGCCACCCTATATATAGACTCTGTGGCTCGTAGCCCTAGCCTACTACGGATCCCCAGTCCACATTTAAGCCGTCCAAGCCCTTGGCCTTACAATCCTATTTTATTCCCTTCCTTATTGAGACCAATTTCTAAACAAGCCCTTCTAAAGTCAGACTCATGAAAATTGTAACCTTCGGACGATCGCCTTAAAGAAAGTCGGATGGACGTCAAACCCTATCGTATAATCTAAGCAAAAAGAGAACAAAAAAAAGTTAAAAAGAAAAGATATTCTCTTTGTCCTTTAAATTGGCGTCAATTTTGTTGGTTTGATTCTCATGTTAAAGAACCAAAAAAGTGTTCGTTTGTAATTATACCCTCTCATGTTTGCATACTTTTTGCCTTGCTTCAAAATGCTAAAAGCTGAACCAGCATATAAGTGTAGTACTACTATTTGGGACCGTTTGGCAAACCTATTTGGCTTGCTTGTTTGCTCCATTGTTTGAAGCTAGAAACCTAAGGTGTTTATGTGCTAAGGTTGCTCTGAGCCCTCAAGAGTACCGAATCAGCCAGTGTTGAAAAACGTCCTTTCTACTGTTTTGAGAAGTCGAACAACAGTTTTTGACCTACTTGATTAACGGGAATGAAATAAGATGCTTTCATGGCTTTGAGGTGAAAAATGGGGGGGGGGGGGGGGGGAGGTGGCACGTGGAGGGAGAATTTTTCACCGTGTGCTTGATGAGAAGAAGAGCACCAAATGCATTGACGAATAAGGGTCTTGTTACCCTTATTATATTTACATCATTAAGGACAATACACCACTTACATTATTTTGACATGAGCTAGTGACGAGAAATCCCCCCCCCCCCCCCCCCCCCCCCCCACCCCACCAAAACAAAAAAAAAACACACAATACAAACATATACACACACACAAACCCGCCACAAAAAAACAAAAAATTAGAGATACAACCCATTATTTTAGGCATAGTTGATGAGCTTTTATAGGCACTAGTATATGATGCCTCCTTTAACATTGGCACCATTTCCAAAACAAGGCGCGGCACTTAAAACAGGGGGCCAGAAAGTGAGTCAAGAATAGTGGTTGAAACAGGATGAAAGAGACATGTGGCAGGGGCCTCGAAATCCCTTCCCCTTTTATAATAGTGTAGATGCTCGACTAAATCTCATAACTTCTCACTGATATCTATCGAGCATGCTCTTAAGAACGCTATCAACTCTACCTACTCTGAGCGTCTTTATTGCATTTAGAATTGGACATTATGCCAGGATTGCTTCGATGGAGCTGCTACTCGCAACTTGGGGATCAAAATTACTTGGAGACGGCTGACTAAGGAGATAGGGCCTCTTGTGTACTCCAACCTGCTTTCAAAGGAGACCGGGGATGGTGAGACAGTATATAAAGCTGAAGAGGTTCCAAATAAGCTAGAATCAATAAGCATAGAGACCAAACGCCTTGTTGAAGAGGTTCAAAATAAGCCAAACGATTAGCAAAGAGAGTAGCAACCCTGGCGGGAGTAGCAAAGAAACAAAGTGCCCTTCAGTGGAGGTGTAGGACAAGTTAGAGCTGATAACTAAGGAAGTTGGCCTGCAAATGCCAAAACTAGATCTCATTGGCCATATGGTTAACCGAATTAAAAATGCAACTACATGACATTGTTTGAGCTAGTGGTTTTTTAATCATGAAGAACTAATCAATTTCAAAACGCTTCTAAATATTTGAAGAATATATATCTACAATATCATTATAAAAGGAAATTTAAGTTTTTCCTTCCTTCCATAGCCTCTATCTTCAAACTCACTTTACCTAAGGACAATAGCCATGTTCAATGTGATTACCAATTGCTTGCTATTTGAGATCTCTAAAAAGTTTTTAAACCAGAAATACTATTGTCACTCTAGTTATCAACAAAATCATCAAGAAAGAAGATAAGTTGTTGCATTCATGACATCAAACATTTATAACATTAAAGAGAGAAATCTATTGAATGGAACAAAAAAAAGGCCCAATTGCTTCAATCATGGAACACAAGAAATAGCGCCCGACTTGCCGCAAGTGTGAGCGGATGATTGTCAAAACCGTTCTGTGTTGGCGTGGGACTATTACGACAGAGCTATCGATCCTTGCAAAAAGTTGAGGGCATGCATCTATTGTCTACTGTTCTAGCACTTTTCACTTGTATTATCCACTTGGAATACATTTCCATATATAGGCCAATCAGCAATATGTTCTTTTTTACTGGGATACACATGCCAAGTGCTTTTTCTTACGGGCTGGCAATAACAGTTGACATCGAGGGAGCTTGGACGAGTAGTCAGGTTTCCTCAACTCTTTCTGGGCTTGCAAATTGTAACTTTTATGTACCTGTCCTACATGCAAATGCACCAAGTCTTCCACATCCTTTTCAATATGCTCACTAGCAATGATCATGTTATGCATGTCCGTGATTATATTATGAGTGCAAAAATTTGGCTATTTTTCGTGGGTGCCCTAGGTTGCAGCATCATTGTAGCATGTACAACAAGTCACTTGTCTTGTTAACATTAAGACTGGTTTCAATAAAACATGATCTTTAATTGTTTCTTTAAAGTAGCTTTGACTCATGTGCATATGACACTGGACCCTCTGTTTTTGCAATCAGTCCCTTGCCCTGCCTCTGCAATCTTTTTGATTAAACATATTCTTTCAAATATCGGTCCTGCCAATGTTTGGCACATTGACATGGGTCTTGCTTCTATCCGAGTAGTTGTTCTCAAATCCATTTCCTTCTAGGTGTTTTGGATTCTTGTATTTTTTCTGGCATTCATACTTTTCCCCATTGGGAGGACTGCATGTGTCCTTGTTGGGGCTTTTCTCATAGTTGTGTTTAAAGTGGATACAATGACATAAGCATATAGGGCCATTAAAGACCTCGCCATATTGGACCTCCTCTTTGGCATCGTGATAGTGAGTGTATATTTAGAAAAAGCAGACATATTAACATTTTTGTTTGGCTCATGCTGTATCATAAGGTGGAAAGAACCTTCTCTGTAGAGTGTTCTAGCTCCATCTTGAGTGCCTTATTCACTAACAAAGCATGCTATTAATTAGTATTAGAGTTTGTGTTGAAGCTTTGCATGCATAAAAACTTAGAGTCAAAGCCTCTTCTATTGGCAACCAATGTAAAATAGGCTCTACAATTAAATCCCTTTCTGCTTGCATTGGCGACTAGTGCAAGGAGGTTATGTTGCTGAAGCCTTTTCTGCTCGCAGTGGCAACCACTACGATAAGGTCATTTTGCCAAAGCCTTCTCTACTTGCTATCTTCTCACATTGTCTTTTCCCTTGTGATACCTGTTGGAACAAGTCCGCGCCGGCGCGGAAGGGTTCTAGCAAGTTCACGATATGCCAGCCAAAAGAAGACTATTCAAGGCAGGCAATCTGTCAAACGGCGCCTACATTGCCTACAACCTGGTCATTGACAGCAAGGAAAACTTCACTGCGCTAGCAAAAAATAGCGCCAGCAGGTTATATGTTCGTGGTATCTGATCCTCTTGAAGCCTCGTTCCTTTCCATTGCTTGCAGTGCCACGGAAATTGTGTCCTACAGGATGGGGATGAAAGCCCACCGTTACTCTGAGGTATAAGACGCTTAGCAAAATAGTTGAGAAGGCCGGTTACACGTGTGCTACTCCTGGTGGGAACTTGGCCTTTTAGGAGCAGTACTCTACTCAAGCTGGCACCGATGCAGTGCTGACAAACTGTTGTTAGCAGACGTCATGGCAATAGCATGGTCGTAAACGGCTCACCTCAGAGGGTCCAAGAGAGTCTCGTAAGCTTCTTGAATTTTAATGAATTGTCTGGTAGACTCCTCAGCACGTCCCAAAGGGTTTACATCCGGATGATATCTTCATGCCATTTGCCTGTATGCTTTCTTGATGCCAGAAAGACCCACATGTAGGGGAAGCTCCAAGATGTCGTAGAGATTGACGGGCGATCACTCCCAGGCGAACACCTACTCAACGGTGCTCCCCCCTTCGCCTCCTCCTCATCAACATCATCAACCCCCAGCTCGAGCGTTATCGTCTCCAACGATGTCTTAGCCGCAAGCTGGTACCCCTCTACCACCTCCTATGCGCCTGTAGCAAGGCATTACTCATTGTCCATAGGTGGCAGTGAAGGAGCAGAGATCCCTCTTTCAAATGGGGTGCATGACCCTTTCGGCGTGGAGTGGTTGCAGCAACTGACCGGGGAGAGGGCGTGGACTGGTCATCTTTTACAAAAGAAAACGGTTGCAAGGAGGTTTAGGGTCACACGGATAGGATGATTTCTTTTTTAAAAAAGGGAAAATTACCCAAATACCCCTCTAATTTATGGAAATTCCAAAAATACTCCTAAAATTTCAAGAATTGTCAACATATTCCCAATATTCAATATTTTGTATAAAGTCCCAAAATTGTTAGACAAAGGGAACTAGAACCTAAGAGTCCACCACCCAACCACCCACTATGTAGCATAGCCCCTAGCCCTTTGCCCTAGTTGGACTCCCTTTCCACATTGCCTAGCCCGGCCTTGCCCTTGTCTAGTCCGGCCTTGCCGGTGTCCTGACATTACTCCCCCCTTAAGAAGAGTTTTCCTCCTAGAATAAAAGTGGGGAACTTCTTCTTAAGAACACTAATGTTTCCCAAGTGGCACCTTCCTCAGGTCGGTCTTTCCACTTGATTAAGGCTTGTTGACGTACATGATGACGTGTACGCAACTCATGATAATCGAGAACACGTTCAGGTTCATGCGATAAGGTAGGAGGTTCAATGAAATCAACCAAAGTCTGTTGGTCAATGACATTATCGTCCCCATGTAACCGCTTACGTAAACGGCTTACATGAAACACCGGATGAATACGAGAATGTGAAGGTAGCAATAATTCGTAGGCATGATCACCTACTCACTTGAGAATTTTGAAAGGCCCACAATATCGGGGAGATAATTTAGGTGTTGGCTCATTTTTAAACTTTCTGAATGTTCTTGCACACGTAAAAATACTTCCTCCCCTTCTTCAAAGGTAACTTGCCGACATTTCTCATAAGCATACTTCTTATACCAATCCTGTGTTTGTCGGACATTCAGACGAGTGAGTTTTAGCATATCCATGTGATCTTGGAGAAAATCCTTAAGCTGTTGGAGTTTTTCGATTGCCAACCCCACCGTAACTGGTGACCTAGGTTGAAACTCATACATGAGCATGAAAGGACTAAATCCAGTTGTGACATGCTTACCACTGTTGTAGGCAAACTTGAGAACATGTAAGTATTCTTCCCAGTCTGACTGTTTTTTGCTGACGTATGCTCTTAGCATATCCTCTAGCACCTGGTTAACTCGTTCAATCTGAACATCTGTTTCTGGATGATCGGCTGTACTGAGGTTCGGTTGTGTATCCAATCGTTTAAGCACAGCTCTCCAAAAGTGACTATTAAACTTGGGATCACGGTCGCTGACAATGTTACTTGGCAAACTATACAATTTGTATAGATTGTCCACAAATAACTTGGCTAGTTATGGTGTCTTAACCGTTGATTTGGTTGGAATAAACTTACATAGTTTAGTCAACCAGTCTACGACCACCCATACCGAGTCATGACCTCGTACAATGGTTGGTAAACCCACGATAAAGTCCATAAAGATGCTTTCTCATTTTCCATTGGGAATCTCCAAAGGATATAAGAGTCCTCCTGCTTTCAGGCGCTCTGCCCTGTTAACTTGACATTTTTGGCAATGCAAGACATAAGCTTGAACAAAGCCATGTATACCTTACCAATAAAACTGTCGTCATACGAAAGCATAAGTTTTTCTAATACCCGGGTGCCCTGCACTTGGACTATCATGACATTCATAAAGAATTTGGTGCCGAATTGTGTCCGTCGTTAAACTCTCCCCTTATGGAGTAGGTACCCATTGTCGATGGTGAAATGCTTCCATCACTGTAGTTCATCACTCGATAGAGGAGAACTAGGTGTGGAGGTTAACGTTACACTACCATCATCGGAGTGAGAAGGATCCCTCATTTGAACATGGCTCCACACTTTGGAATATGCTTCATCATGCTCATATTTGCCTTTGAGAGAATCCAAAAATTCACTATGAAGTTCCATGAACAAGAGAGAATTGATCTCCGGCATACGACTTAGAGCGTCAGCCACCACATTGTATCGACCTTTATGATACCTTAGCTTGGCGTCATATTCCTGAAGAATCTCGGCCCACTTGGCTTTCCGACCCTTCAAATCCTTTTGTTGTGTAAACCATTTGATGCTTTCATGGTCAAACACAATCTCAAACTGAGCACCATACAGATAATACCGCCATGTTCTTAAGGCAGACACTATTGCATAGAGTTTGCGCTCATAAGCATAGTAGTTCTGCTGAGTTCCATCAAGCTTCTTGCTTTCAAATGCAATCGGTCGTCCGTCTTGTAACATGACTGCTCCAATAGTACGGTCATTGGCATCCGTTTTCAAAACGAATAGTTTCAAAGGATCTACAATAGCCAGTATGGGAGCTATAGCTAATGCATCCTTGAGCGTATCAAAACTGTGCTGTTGAGCGGATCCCCACTGAAAAGCTTTGACTTTGCCTTTTAGTTGATCCGTCTTGGGAACAACAATATTAGCATAGTTTTTAACGAACCTTCGATAAAAACCTGCAAATCCCAAAAAAATATGTAACTCTTCCAGATTTTTAGGAGAAGGACATTTTCGGATGGTATCCACTTTGGATTGATCCATATATAGCCCATTAGCTGAAATAACATGCCCTAACTAGTGAATTTCATCTTTTAGAAAATTACACTTAGATTCCTTGGCATATATTTTGTTTGTTCGTAAAAACTCAAACACTTGCATGAGATGTTGTAAGTGTTCTTCTTCAGAAGCACTGTAGACTAGAATGTTATTTAAGTTACAGAATGTTGCTAGTGAGTTACACAAATTTCAAGACTAGAATTTCTGTCTTGACATACTTCTTAAGCTCTGGTGTCAGACCTCATACAAACCCCCGTACTTGTTGAAAGTTATTTAAGCCTTCCAATTTGAGGATAACATCCTGATAGTGAGAGATATATTCAAGCAATGATGGGTATTGGCGCATGGAACATGTGTCCCAAGCCGTCCAATTCCGATCTGCCTCATTTGTAGGCAAAAATTATTTGCTAAACATAGCTTCAAAAGGTGCCCAACTCTGTGGTATGATGTTCTTCTCCTTGAGAGACATCCACCATTTGCAGGCCTTGCCTTCCAGAGTTAAGCTCGTTTGCAGAGCTCTGATTGCGTCCGGAGTACACCGTAAGGCGTGAATTCCATCCCACTTGCTGAGAAAGATATTCACTGTATCCTTATTGCGGTCTCGGTCTTCTCCCTTAAAAATCGGTGGTTTGGTGTTTTTCAACAATTCATCCACCTCTTTTGCAGTGAGAGTATGCAACGTATCAGCATTTGGGCCTTGCCCTAGATTAGAAGGGACTTGCCCTTGTGTAGCAACATGCTCATTCATGTGCGTGTCAGTAGGACCCTTGGACTGCTGTTGCATTAATTGAATTACTAATGTGGATAGTTTAGTAACATTTGCATTTAAAGCTTTAAAATTTTCATCCATGACTGTCATGCATGTCTGAAGTGCACAAAATTCTTGAATATCAAGCAATTCGTAAGTTTCATCACCTGCCGTAGCGTCGCGGGTACTCTCCTTGAGAGGATCCAGTCGCGGGCCATCATTGGCAGGATCAGACGTACTTTGCTCAAGATCAAATGTCATATTGATATCCGAATCCATGGCGACACAGTGTGGTGCAAGGAGTAGTCAAAAAAAATACCTGAGATTGAGAGCACTCGCAAAGTGTAATTAGCCTTGCTAATTCCATCAAAATCGATAGTATCCCGGTGGAAATCGATTCGAATTGTCCGCCGTATAGGGAATTTCGTAATTCCTTGGTAGCAATCAATTATACTTACAATCGTTAATTGATTTTGAAAGGTAATTGTACTTTGAACTCCCGTCGGAATGGTTTTCTTAAATCTCTGAGTTTCTGCGGGTAATACGTAGAGAATTTGGCACTCAAAGTTTGTGCCGGCCGTGTCAAGATGCCGCACCTCACCGGACCTTGCCAAATCCATACATGGGGGAGGGGGTGGGGTACATGGGTACCGCCCCTTGTTCTTGAAAATAGGGTGTGGCCACTAACCCCCAAGGGGGTTGGGCGCCCTTGTAGTGTGAAAAATCAACCACGCAGCGGCTATGGCCGCTTACAGTAGTGAGCGAGCAAGAAAGGGGGCCATGGCGGCCTCAGTGAGCAAGGGGCCTTGCCCCAGGGTCGTGAAATGCTCCCCCGCCCGGCGCGAAGCCGTAGAGCCCGCGAGGGGTGAATTTGACGTAGGTCACCTCGACGGCTCCTCCTTGCAAGGGGGGGTTGCCCACGGACTGCCTGTCTGTCGTCCTCCTCACAGGAGAGGTGTTCCACAGTTTGGTGACCCCGATATGCAACTTGCTCATGCAAGGTTGTGTGGCTCCCCTCCTCCACGGCTGTGCCTTTCCCAAAAAGGAACCAAGCTCTTGATACCAATGTCAGACAAGGGGAACTAGAACCTAGGAGTCCACCACCCAACCACCCACTATATAGCATAGCCCCTGGCCCTTTGCCCTACTTGGATTCCCTTTCCACACTGCCTAGCCCAGCCTTGCCGGTGTCCTAACAAAAATGCCCTTCAAATTTTCCAAAATTCCCAAAATACCCCTAAATGTGAGATTAAAATTTTGTAAAGATCAAAAAATTTGTAGCTTTTCATAAGAAGATTGATTTTCTATCAACACAAGATGCTAAAACTAGAATTTGAGTTGGTTATGTAGGCCTTGCAGATGAATTGCCTCGTTGTTTTTAGACGGATGAATTGCCTTGTTGTTTTTAGACATAATTGCCTTTTTTAACAAGGTAATTGCCTCGTTGTTTTTAGACATAATTGCCTTTTTTTACGAGGTAATTTGTGACAAATTAGATGCTAAGCACTCAAAAACGGATCTCAATAGTCAAAAAGAAATAAAGTTTAGAAAATCTTGAACAATCTAGACAAAATAAATAAAAGTCTATTTTGGGATTTTTTGAAATTTGAGGAGTATTTTGGGAATTTTCACAAATTAGAGGGCTAGGAAACTGTTGTAGCATGCGGTGCCACACACAAAGAAAGTAGCATTACATGCATATATTTCAATTGTGTGCCTCTTGGGCAAACGATGGCGAGGTGGCATGATGTTGAGGTGTTTACAACGGATGACAGTACAACGACACTTGTAGTGTGATGGTGAGCAATGGGAGGGCTTTTTTTTTCAATGATTGAAGGGACTATGGCATTGGATTGTAGCCATAGACGTCAATCAATGTATAGAAGAAACAACTATACTCCTACGTTGGTTGCTCTTCTTTATGTGCTGTTCTAAAGGATCCTGGCAAGCTCTGGAAGCTTTAAATTGCCATTATGCGTCACTCCAAAAATTATGCAAGACTGCCATGATCTGACTCGTGATTGGTTTATAGTTGATAGTCGGACTGAATAAGGCTGCCAACGCTATCTCGGTTATCTGTAAGAAGCTTGCATGTGAAGGTGCCTAGGTAAGGTTGAATGGTAATGAATTTGAAAAAGTGAGTGAATCACTAGCGGATGTTGCATTGGCATTACTAAAGAATCTGAACAATATGGGATACAAAGAAACGTTGTTGCGCGCATTTTGAGAACCCCGTTTTTGGTAAATTTGTACATACGGACATGATGCCCGGTGTCAAAAGGGTGTGTGTGCTTTCTTTTTGTGGTTTTTTTAGCTTGCTTTAGCAAGCACATGTACATACACTGCAAGTCGCTAGTCTAGCATCAGCTGTCGGGCTACTGTAAGTGCCCGTGAGTGAGTTTTTTGAAGGGAGACTTGTATATGACTTAAACTCATGTACAAACTAAAAAAAGTTCAGCCAAACTCCATTGCAGGTTTGAGCTTGTTGTGACTCCTTGATTGTTTCTGTTGCAGTTTTTGCCCCCGTCTTGCCTACTCTACGTGTGTAGTCGTGTTGGGACAGCTCCCTGTTCGCATCAATTTTGCATGTAGCGGCGTGTAGATTCAAATTTGGTCATCTTCAACTTTCTCGCCAGTCATTCTTCAAGATTTTTCTCAAGCTTTAAAGTGCCCCAGTTGGAGTTGTGCTCTTCAGGTTACGACTAGTTCTCTGCAGGGTTATGGCTACGGCAGCCTAGTGGCAAATTTGTGTGCAGACAGATTCGAAGTGCATGTATCTATGAATTGTGGAATCAGTGTTGAATTTGTGGGTTTGTGTTATTCAATTGTGAAAGGAGAGGCTCTTGTCTTCATATGGATTGGTCGACGTGTGCTGTAAATCCGTGCTTTGGCAGGGTTTTGTTCCTATGTGACATAGTCTCTTGGGTGGGCGACGGCTAGTAAATTCCCAAGGGTCTGCTCTTATATCGGACTTGTGGTGTTTCAAAGGGATTTTCCAAATCTTTTGATGTCCTTGTAGTTATCTTTCAACGCTCTTGGGTGACATCGCTATAGAGGTGTTCCTGTTTGCTTGTTTCCCAACAACGTCAAGTAGAGGCAGGCGTGGATATCCTATGACCTTACTCACATTGTAGGAACTTTTAAGGAATTGTTGCTTCATGAATTTACCTCTGCATCCTGCAAGAAAATTCACTTGAGGCTTGGGCCTTTTCTGTGCAGAAGAACTTGCATTTGACTCTTGGTCGTATCGCGCCTGTTTAATGATCATGATAGACTCATTAGGCAAGAAATTGTCCTCACAAAAAGTGGTTCTAGAAGCAAAATGATAAGATGAAGCAGCCTTTTGGAGGTCCCTGCAAGGCACCTCTCCAAGCTTTATTTTATCCTTAAATTTACAATTAGAAGGTCTCAAAGAATTAAGAGGTAGCTTAGAAGCCAATGTTGCACAAGTTGCCAAGGAACTTAACCGAAATGAGAACTTTTGCTAACTAGTAAATTGGAGCTTTCCACAACCCTTTTACTGCCTCTTATCAAAATACCTTGCCGCTTTGCTTTTATATTGGACTTCTCCCTTAAAATATTGTCTAAGACCTCATGCATGTCAGCACCTATGTTCACAAATCCAAAAGGCAACAATCAGATCCATTATAGTTAGACATATTAACCTCTCAAACAATTGAACTTCCTTGTACAAGCAAGTGCTAAACTCTCTGAAATGATTCTCCATTTTACTCAGATTTTCCATTATAACTATGACTTTATCAATTTCTCTCTCGAGCACAAAAATTCAGTTTTCTTCACAAGTATTACCTTCCAAAGGAGCGCTCTCAATGTGATACAACCATTTTGAAAAGAGCTGATAACCTTCTATGCTTCCTTGGTTGATTTTTCCCCTTTCATGGTCTTCTCTATCCAGACAAGCCCCAATTTGCACTTGCAAGCTTCCATCAAAGAATGTCGTTGTTTATAAATCCGTTTGAGTAAAGGAGACTTTAGAAATCATCTTTTGTCACAACTAAGAAAAGCAACAACTAAACATGTATCTACTTCACATGAGCCTCATAGAATGGGCCCTTCTCTTTCGTTCTTAGTAGATCTTAACATGGATTAATTGTTAGTCAAGTCTGGTAAAAAGCAATGGAAAAATCACACCTCAAGAATCTCGTTGAGATGGTCATGAGGCAGTTGGGTATGCTTGAGCTCATCATGCATGCATTGGGCACATCACTTCATTATTGCCACTACATACGTCATCAATGTAGTTGCAGTGGGTGTATCCACAACTTACTTCTCTCATTTCCTCCACCATTTTAGTGTCAAGCTGGAAAGAGGAAAGGGAGGGGCACTCAAGGGTGGTGCACTTGGAAGTTGTGTGTGTGTGTGTGTGTGTGTGTGTGTGTGAGAGAGAGAGAGAGAGAGAGAGAGTGTACACTTGTTCTCACTTGCTTTAGGCCCTTGTTTTGTCTTGCTTACAAAAGTGGAGGTGTTTCATGCTTTAGGAGGTTCTTGGATAGCATTGTAGTCTTATGAGGTTGTGTGTTTTTTGCAAAATCTATGTACGAGGCTAGGTATGCCACATGGAATTGAATTATGTATGTTTTGAGTATGAAGAGATTGCTTGCTTGTGTCTCGAGTTCATAATGGTTCTAAAATCTTATTTCTTGTCAATTAAGTGTTAGATTTGTGGTAGTGAAAGTAATGTGCATGGAATAATTTTTTGCTTTCACCATTATTGTTCTTGTATCAATTTGCTCGGATTTATCTTCGCTTGGTTTTTTTTGCTCGATGACTAGAACCCCCCCTACTTTTTACCATAGAAAGCGTCATCTATATATGGTTGCACCTTATGCATAGAACCAATGATGTAAAGTGTCCGTTGTCGCTGTAAACATCTAAAACGATCACAAGCAAATATAACAATCTCAATTCTTCCTTAATAGAGTAGTTGATGTTAGAGTGGAAGCATAAACCATGCTTTGAGGGGGAATGAGTCCACCATACTGGCATGCCATGCATGCATATAAGAAAAATAGTGTGATAGCCCTTGGCTTCAATGATGGTCTCACAATGTGAGTAGATGCCGTACGCGCCTTGCACGATGTGTATTGGCATGGATACATCACAATTGGTAATTGCAAACCATAAGTGTGAGCTTACATCCTCTTATTGCCGAGCATGTGTGCCATTATCCTTGATCCTAACTCAATGGATAGTACTATGGCACTAAATAGAAGCTTTGCTTTGCGTTAAGTTTGTCAAAACACTTTGCCTTGCACATCAAAGAAATCTTTTTTAAATGAAATATTAGAGAGAGAAAAACAAGTAGAACTTGAAATTGTGTAACCTCGTCACCCCTCTGAGAGCAGTTGTCTTCACTTGAGTGTGGCTCGTAGCCATGTATGCTGAGAAAGTTAGTGCTGTCGCATGTACCTTGCATGCCCTCGTGGCTTGGTTCATACGACCTCTAATAGAAAGCAGGTAGACATGTTGCCAAGTTTCCCAAGTTCGTATGCTAGTAGCATATTCCAAACTTTGGAAGCTTATGTGCAATATGCCCTGAAGTGAAGCCTTATTTCACATAAGATCATTGACAAGGTGAGACAAAACATAACCTAAATGCTCATAGCTAACAAGTGCTCCTACTGACACACAAATGCCAAAGAAAAAGAGAATCAACATTGTCGATCTTTCATAGAGGAATGGCCTTGCCGAGTCATGCATCTTATTGAGAATCATGAGATTGCCCAATATTATAAGAGATAGCTCCTGAAGCTTAGCTATCAAATGTCATCTACCTGCCAAACTCCGCTTGACCGAAGAAACATTTGCTTGTCAAGTTGGCAAGGTAGATAATCTTCAAGATGGAATAAGTTCAAAAGATGAAACTTAAATTTAAGGTACTTACTGACTTTTTGTGACCATTGTCCTTGGCATCGAAAGTCGTAGCATCCTGGTGTGTGATTGTCAACATTGGAATCAACTCATATTTGTGGATGGCAATGTGCTTTTAATGTTTTTCATGTTCTTATTTTGCTTGCGCTGTGGTGACAAACTATATTTCTTTGGAGTGACCATGCAACCAAGACATATACATAGGTATGGAGCCGTGCTCATGCGAGCCTTACTTTTCCCTCCGTTTGCTAGCACAAAGATGACATATCAAAAGAAATATTGACCAACAAAATGTATGGCCCAATTGACTTACAACCTTGTTGTAACGCAATGCAATCCATGCCTGCCTTAAATGTTTTTCCATGCCACACTCAACGTCTTGAACTGTAAAGAGGCCTTGTCATACTAACAATTGCCAAGAATCCATGACCTCCCTGGATCAAGAGCTATCTCCTTGAGATACTGAATGAATTGCCACCTGGCCTTGCTTTTTCCGCAAAGGTTAACCTCTTTGAAAACTCCTGCAATACGATCTCATTCATAAAGCTAAAAAACTGATGAAAATAAGAAATCTCAAACCTGATGATTGTACTCAATCGAGGCGCTCTGGCCAATGCGTTGCATGGAGAGAAGTCGTGCTTCTTATCGAAATTGTACTCAGTCGAGGCTTGCGTGACTGTGGTCTTCAAACCTCATGAAGTACTCATGTCAACTGACCTTGCCATTGTAATAATCGAGCAATTTTCAATAAAAAAGAGAACCGATTAATTCTTTGTCGGATACTGTTTCCTAGTTCATATATTACATCTATTGTTTTTCAATAGATGTCCTACTTTGGCCTTTCCCAATTCGGAATCCAAGTCGAAGCTTGTAAAATCTATACTTGTTGCTTGCATGCCTTGCATGGTGTGTGGGGTATTGTTGCTCACATGCCTTACATGGCTAGTGCCTACGGAATGCTAAATTTAATTTATGATTGCATGCTGAATTGTTTGCATGGCTGTGCCCCTTGGGTGTTTTGAAGAGTCGAAGCCTTGATGGATGTCCTTTCCACTTCCCAGCACAATCATTTTTGAAATCTACAAGGCATGCAAAAAATATATTGCCGTATCTCCTTGGTGGTGATCTGAATCGTTTGCTTTGCGTGGCTGCTTCCCTAGTCTTATGGAGCTCTTGCTATGCCCTTGATCACCTACGACATAAAATGAAGAGTTTGGAACAATTACCATGTTAAAAGTATTTTTCGGATCAGGAATTGCGAGCTTGCCAAATCCTGAGCTTCTCACGTTCACAAAACTTGCTCGATAGTAGTGTCAAAACTCTGAAATATCGAAGTCTTTTTCGATCTTGTTGTGTTGGCCATGGACTAACATCACCGGCCCATGCCTATCGTGTTTTCTCCCTCGTTTGCTCTCCAGCTTTGTAGTGGAGGTTGGGTGTTCCCTAAGCACTTTTGTAAAAATACCCTAAGGCCACTGTAAACCTCTATGTTGTTGATGGTGGGATGTCTGCGCAAGGCAAGTAGGACTCACGCCACATGCAATGTTGTTCATGTAGTCTCATGCTTGTGACGAGATTTGCTCAGTAGACTAGCGCTAATCTACCAACCCCACCTGCGCTCAAAATGGTGGGAGTTCAAAATTCTTTGTTGCGTGTGTGCAAGGGGCGGTTCTCGCCGTTGTTGTCGAATCCGATGTCGAACTCGCCATGCAAGTCTTGTTTCCTGCAGCTCTTCAAGCACGACATAACAGATGTGTGTGTGTGTGTGTGTGTGTGTGTGTGAGAGAGAGAGAGAGAGAGAGAGAGAGAGAGAGAGAGAGAGAGAGAGAGAGAGAGAGAGAGAGAGAGAGAGAGAGAGAGAACATGCATAGCCATGCAAGGCGGCCACCTTCATGTCTGCTTTCCCCCTCCTCCATAGCTCCTCTCTCCCTTGAGCTCGTATACCAATCTGAGACCAGAGGGGACTGGACCATGCAACTCACCCCCCAACTGTGTCCTATATAGACCTTTGGCCTTGCGAATAATAGAACCCCCTTTACCGCATGTCTGTCTTGGCCCTTGGCCTGCCCGGTCTTACCCTAGCCTGACAAATGTAAAGTAGCAGAGGTTCTTAAGGACAAGTGCAAATAACTTATCAAGATTCACCTGCACAATGTCCTTTTCTATATATCCATAGCTTGCTTAGAGGCACATCGGCCTTTCAATGAGAGGTTGATGGGTTAAAGGGTCATTGTGCTCGGTCAAGCATGGCCGCCCATGACTAACCTTACACTAACATCATCATTTTATTGTTCTTATCTATAGAGGTCAATAAGGAGTTGGAAGATAATGTGCTATACATAGATCTCCACCCAACTTGTGTGTGCCTTATCCTCTCTTTCTCTTCCTCTTTTGGCATTTCCCCCCGGCATGGACAAGTGGTCACTTCTTGAATACATTGCGTGTATGTGTGTATGTGTGTGTGTGTGTGGCATGTGCGTGTTTCGAAATTATTTGGCATGAGAGGTCCTTTTTGGGGATGTATGGTTGAGATTAGGCATTTTGAATCACAACAATCTCAAGCATTGGATCAGTTTGGTTGACTAGCCTGTCCTAGTTCACCCTACTTCACCTCTTGTGCGGCAACTTGATAGAAGGTTGAGACTGCCCACTCTTTTGTGATGCCTAATCTCAACCATATATCCCTCCTAAGTCCTAACTACCCCATGCCCTTTGGGAAGTGGCTCTATATTGGGATATCCATAGGTAATCCATGGTGAGTTTGGTGGTGGTCTCATATGATTGAAAGGTAAAAACATTTATTGTATTGTGTTGTCCTAAGTCAAGTCTCTCTCAACTTTCAAGTACCCCTCTCCCTCCGTTTCTTTTCTCTAGTGTCCACAACAGCATAGGGTTACATATTTTCCTCTCTCTAGTTATGTAGAATAGGTATGTTCAACAGACCACAGCTTTTGTAAGGGAATGGTGACTTTATGAAGTGGGGAGCTCGTTGGCAATGGAGTCCTTAATTTCGAAGCTAATCTAAATACTTCACAAGTTAAGGACACTCCCTCAATAAACAATGAAAGGTACTTCCCATTGCAAGACTTTTAAGACAATTATGCCTTCATAAAGTGGGAAGCTTGTGTTGGGAATGAAGTTCTTAAGAAATGTAATATTTTTGGTGCGTGCACACCTAAAAACCCCAAGTTCCCAACCCATAAGAATACTAGAACAATTCAAGGCACCTCAATACCCGCAACTTTTTTGAATGTGATTTTTTAAGGAGCCAAGCTGTTTTCACTTTTTCATCTTTAAGAGTATCTTTTGAATGTGTTATTGTCAAAACAAACATGCCATGCTAATGAGATTGTTTTTAGGGGCCCTTTTCATGGGAGATTGGAACATACACATGCTAGAGTTTCTTTGAAGCAAGATCTCTCTCTCTCTCTCTCTCACTCACACACAAAACACACACATCACAACCCATTTTACCTCACTTTAGACACATGTAGAATCCTCAAACTTAGGGTTCAATTGCACGTCCTTGTCTTTCCTGACCTTGGCTGGCCCCGTTCAATTGTCACTTCAGGGAAGGCTTCTTTTAACTCTCAAAAAGCCCCTTTCTTTACTGAGGGGAAGGGGTTCCAACTTCCTCCCCTAGTGCACCAAAAGGAGTGTGTGGGTTTCCCTGCCAAGTCCCCTCCCCTCCCTCTCTTACCAACACAGAAAGTGGTTACCCCCCCCCCCCCTCCCCCCCTTCAGGTGTTGCTTTTTGTATGCATTTCCCCCCAACTTTAAAATGCATGATGATGATGATCACAAGCAAGGCTTGACATCCTTCCTTCATTCGGGCGGCTGTCCTAATTTCAGAAGTAATGCAGCTATGGAGAGCATAGAGCTTTGATAGAGGCACCCATGAAAAGAGCCACATACACATACACACAGAAGGGGCACCTTCTAAATTGTTTGCGAGCTACGTAAACTGGAGGACCCGCCGCCTCCTGCCCAGGAAACTGCCTGCGCCTCTTTATAGTCGAAAGAAAGAAGCAGGCCATCTTTGCTCTGCTGGAAAGAAGCTTTCACAGACCACAAGAATCACAAATAAAGAGAACCCACTTCCTCTCTTGCGCAAAGCAGAGTTGGGTCTCTCTTCAAAGGGAGAAAGAGCTCTTCCGCATTTTTCTTTCCTCGCTAGCCTGAGCTTTTTTCTGCAGAGAGGCGCACATTTCCAGCTAGCTGGAGCTTTCTGTCAGTGTTCCACAACACACGCTCTCTCTCTCTCTCTCTCTCTCTCTCTCTCTCTCTCTCTCTCCGCGTTCTTCTCTGCTCTCGAAATTCGCAAAATTTTGTGGGCACGTCTAATTATTTATTTTCGTGAGGAAGCCTCGAAAGAATTAAATCAGCTTACGCGAAAGTGATCGCGCAGGGCTCGGAAACAGTGAAGGTGGGCTTCCTTGGAAACGTGAACTTTTTCTCTTTTGGAAATTGTGCCTGCAAGTGAACAAAGTTTTCCGCTGCAAGCACACAAAGAGGCAGAATATGGTGGGTGCTGGCCTGAGAAATCATTTGTTGCAGGAGTTTTTCTTGCATTGTAGCAGCAAGCTTGAGCAAGCCAGCTTTGAGGCATTATTCCCCCTCTATATCTATATATTGTAAAAGGTCAGTATTTCGCTTTGCTGGAAGGCTTCCACCACGGAAGCAGAAGGTCATGTCCAAGTAATCTTATGCAGAAAACAAGAAGTGGGTATTGCATTTAAGCTCCTCGAGACGCTTCTTCCAAGCACGAGCGCGCATCAGTGTGGTTGAGTGGTTTTATTGCAAATTATGCAGGGCTTCTTCCACCCAGACAGCACAAGCTTATAAACGCCATGTAATCCTCTCTCTGCAGAAAACAAAAACTGAGGGCTGCTGATTAGTTCAGCAGACATGCAGGCCACGGACCCTCTTAGGAAAATGCTACATTTCTTCAACAATTGTCAGCTGGAAAGTGCTAAGTGGAAGTGCCCCACTACTAGGCTCTCTGGAAATTTTCACGAGTATGGGGAAGGGAACACGTAACTCTTGGCTTTAACGTACCCTCCATTGCAATTTTTTGTATGATTACAGTGTAGTCTTCAGAGAAGGTGCATAGCTTACAAGGTAGTACAAAAGTCTACACACAAGTAAATAGCCAGTGAAACTTCTTTCTCATGGTTTCTCAAAGAAGGTCTACACCATGAAAGATCTGAAATGGGGATCACCAAGGTGGTTTCTAGTGAACTTCTTGATTGCATGTATATATGTGGGAACAGGGCAATTATCTGATACTTTAGCTATTCTAAGCTCGCAAGCCTCTCCTATTTGGGCACCCTCCGGCATCATGGTGGCTGCGGTGCTTATCTTCGATTGCAAGGTCTTTCCCGGTATCCTATCTGGTACAATTGCAATCAATGTTTGGTATTTTCAGAAACAGAAGCTTCGATCCTACTTGCCTGCTTCCATTGCCTTTGGGATCTTCTCAATGATCGAGTCTCTTTCATGTGCATGGCTCTTGAAACACCCCCTATGCTACAAAGATGGATGCTTCAGATGGCAGGTAACGCCACTGAAGAACTTCTCTTTGCTTGCAAAAAGCATTGTTTCCTCTACTTAAAGTAAGTGGTTTAAATTTGTTCAATTTTCTAAGCTAGAGGAAGACTCGTTTCTATTGTGGAGAATTGATAGACAAGCTTGTGACGCACTTAGAATTTCCTGATCATTAGTAGTTCTCTCTCTATAAGATGGTGAACATGCTGAACTTCTTCAGCATTGTCACTGGTAGTGATTATCCTCTGAGTTGAAGGCAAGGCATTACTCTCTACATTACCTTTTTGTTTAGGAATTTGAGAATGAAAACAAGCTGTTTTTTGCTTTAACATGGACATAAAAATGCTGAGCTTGTGCATAGAATGGCAAAATACACTGATCTTGTCCAATGGAATTTGGTTTCAGCTAAAAATTTCAGTTATTGTAAAGGGAATTGGAAACAAGGCCATTCTGTGTACTCTGATTATATCTACTAGCATTACACTGGAAACATATCATTTTGCTCATCATCTAGTAGCACATAATCTCAAAACATGTCATGAGCTTCTGCTTGCTCTTTTGTTGGAAAGGAGACACACACACACACACACACACACACACACACACACACTCAAGATTCCCATTCTGTTGGAGATTTGGTGTTGGATTGAATAATCCACGTCATCACCGGAGATGCCAATCGATGCATCCCACGCCTACTTATGTGACTGCATCCCAACCAATCAACACCGCATTCAACCTACCTCTTGGCGTCTGCACGTCTCTCTCTCTCTCTCTCCTGTGCCTGCGCCATCTCCACCTGTGCACAATGTGAGGAGCACACATATGTACGCTCTCCCAGAGGGGGGCTGCACTCCCATCACTTTTACATTTGACACAGGCTTTCTATGCACATATTTTTTCATTGCCCCCCTAATTGTGCATTTGTACAGGTTGAAGCCCCCTTTTATAAAACTTGGCTATGCATGGTTGATGTTGAATGCATCTATGTTTAGAGGATCCGATAATAATGATCAAACTCTTAACTCAATGGGTTTTTGAATACAGGATGCCAGAGATGGCACTCTTACTGTTGATACATTACATGATGCCTTGTGGCTTTTCATGGTGGCACCCATCACAACGCTCATCGCCGGGACGGGAAATGCTCTTGTTCTCTCAATGTCAAAGATTTCTAAATGGGGTCATTTTATGCAGATCTGGCCAACATGGGTGCTTGGGGATCTTTCAGCTATTCTTTGCTACACACCGTGTATTCTGCATCTTTGGAATCTTTTCCACGAAGACTTCAAAACTTTCTGTTGGGGTAGAAGCAAGCCTATGAAAGCTTGCTTACGATCTCAAAGAAATGCCACTTTGGGCACTAGGAAAACACGAACGGATCGTGGTTCTGATAATGGATTATGCATTGTGGATTTGTCAAAAGAGGGCTTGTTTTCAGTTGATGAAAGCAGAACCAATAGCCAAGGAAAATCTTTGCCGACCGCGTGGACGGGGGACAACAAATTGTATAAGCTTCATTCAGGCATACAAACAGATTTTGTAGACATAGAAATTGCATTTCCAGAAAATTACACTTTGACTAAAAAGGCTCCACGTGATGATCACATTTCCTTGCATGGTATCTCACTTAACAAGTTCTTGAGCAACTGCTGCAGCAAGTGCAAATGTGAAAGGCGCATAGCAGACACTCAGAGGCACATACAAGGAGTCCAAACACATGTTTACTGCAGTGAGAGCCAAAATTATGAGGCAGAGGGTCCAATGAAGTCGAACATACAGATGGTGGACACAAATAACAACATTCAAAGCGCTACAGTAGGTGAAGCCCCAGACTTTTCCATCCGAAAGTTTCTCATTAGGCTTTCGGAATGTGTGGCTCTGTTTCTTCTCCTGATTGGACTGTCTATGTTTATTTTCTTCAATCTTGGATCCCCAAACAATGAGTTTGTGCAGCACTTGTCTTACCTAGTGTTTCCCGTGGTCATCTGGGCTTCATTTCGGTTCAACCGTGTGGGTCTACCTCTGTCAGTGGTCGTCGTAGCTGTCATTGCAAGTGGGGGGACGGCAAAGCACCACGGACCTCTCTATCATGATGACAACAGTGACAATTCCTTACTTCAGGTCAACTTTTTGAACCTTAGGTGCTTCATATGTTCCTTCTCTTAGAAGTGCTAGAGCAGCACTTAAGAGTGTTTTGGTGTAATGAAGTTTAATTAAAATGTAGTTTGAGGTGTTCTGTACATTCTTATGAGTTTTTTAAAGACGACCAAGGGGCATCTATTCGGTGTAATGAAGTAGAATTTTGTGAGGTCCCTGTGTTTCTTTCTGAGAGGCATTACATGTCATCAAGGTCATACCTCTAAATATTTCCCTGGGGATGTAAATTGGATAAAGTTTCAGACTTGGAAAAGTTTACAGCCACTAAGAAGTGTAATGCTCTTCAACAGATAAGCACAGCTGGAACTCTGCCATAAGTTATCAAATTTTTTGTTGCCTTTTGCAGGTGCAAATGTTTGTAAGTGTGCTGGCAATGGTGGCAATAACATTGGCTGCAATAGTGCATGACCGTAAACAGATGGAAGGAGAGTTGAATGAAATGAATTTCACTTTGGAGTCCCAGGTACCCACAGAGTGCTTTTATCTTATCGCTTAATCATTTTGGTGGGCCGATTTTAGGTCACTAAAAATTTCTCCTATTGTCTACTTCATTACAAAGGTGCGAGAACGCACTAAGGAGCTGCAGAAGGCAAATCTTGAGCTTCAGGCTTCACAAGCAGCAGCGGAAGAAGCTAGCCGAGCAAAGTCTGAATTTCTTGCCAACATGAGCCATGAGATCAGGTAATGTAGTAAATATGACAGGGTTTTGCCAGTAGGAAGCTTTCAGAAGATGCTTGTGATACTATCTATAAAAAAACAATCAATTGTTTAGATGCAACTTTGTTGATTTAAATGCAATTAAGAGCTGGCTCTTTTGCACTTGACGTACAGGACCCCGATTCATGGCATAATCGGAATGACATCTTTGGCATTGGATACTGATCTCACAGATGAGCAAAGGGAACATCTGGAAACAGTTTCTCAATCAGCTGACTGTCTTCTGCATATTGTGAATGCTATACTTGATCTTGCTAAGATAGAAGCTGGACGACTCGAGCTGGAGCATCTTCCCTTTAATCTCTCAAGCACCATTGAGTCCACCATCAAGATGCTTCAAGTATGTATCTGCACATTTTTCAATCCTACATAGTGAAGAAATCTCTATAGTTATTCTATTGATTTGTAAAACCATCTTTGATAAAAGGATGGAAGCTTGTTTCTTCAGCATTCAAGTGAAGGAGGCAATACCACTTGAATGGTGTAGCACAATGGAATTTTGGCTGGCGTGATACATAACCTTATGTAGTTGTGAACTGCACATGCAATAGTGTCAGTTTGTGCACAACCATCAATCTATTTGGCCTCCATACAGTTTTGGAGTTGCTGCATCTTCCAAATTGCAGCAATAATTGTAGACTGCATTCATATTTATTTGCATAGGTGGGTCCGCCCTTGTGTGCAATTGAAAGGCACAATGCGAACCAACATTGTAACCCAGAACATAAGAGGGAGCTTTGCTATTCTTGCACCCCAGTTTATTCGGCCGATAGTGCTCGATGTTATTGATAATCTGCACAATGTATTGATGCGCTTCAGGATCCCACCTGCACACATGCCATGCCACAAGCCACAGTTACACACTGGACAAGTTTAAGGAAGGGGCATGGGGCTCACGTCCCAGCCAAGGAGCCACTGGAAGCTTACCCTCAAGCCCAGAAGCCAACAACCATTACCACAAGGGCTTCCCATATCACCAACCCATGCGAAAAGGGGTGTGTAGGTAGAGATGCTAGAGTGCATTCTTATCCATTCTGCGGGAGCGCGTGCAAGTGTGCATGTGCGGTGCGGTGCGGTGATGAAGAAGACACATAGGAACACAAAGATATAGGGTGGGAGGACTCCAAGAGAGCAACCCCCTATACACTCTTAAGTATATCAATGTACAGAAGTGGGCGGGTGCCCATAGCCTGGGTGGCTGGGCAAGGCACAAAGGCCTTTGCCCCAACATTCTCCCACTAAAAGGCCAATGTGCCTCTAAGCAAGAGAACCTAGTGTAATGACTATGTACAAGAAAAATAGGTGAGAGTCTCTGCCCATTGGCTCGCTTAGTCGATCTACATGTAGTCGTATCGGCTCTAGGGATAGGCGAGCGTGCGTATCCACGCTAGAGCCTGCATGTAAATCCCGCAAATATCTCATAATGGTCTGCGTATCTCCACTCTGCATCATGCTAGTGTCTGTGTGTCTGTCACTGTAGGACTGACAATGCCAACTCCAATTGCTCCACTGCAACTGCTATCTCGGGTCTCAACCTCAAAAGGTCATACATGAGTGTCCCGAACATTGGCGGAATCCGTGCAACCTCGGCTAACCTGTCCCTGCCAACCGCCTTTGCACTATGTGAAATCTCTGTACCATCAGGACTAGAGACAAATGGATGTTACCAATCAGGGGTGTTCAACACTGCGACTATCCTTGCATCCAGTGTATCATGCTCTACCTGTCTTGGCATAACCATGGTAGCATCTAGCATAAGCATATCAAAGAACTCCATGTTGTCAATGTCTGTCTGTCTCCAAGGAGTAGACCCGCTCTACCTCTGTCCGCACAAACTCTGACAACACATGTTGTGTCTCACCAGAGCATTGCCTCTCTCATTGTGTATTTGCAGACATGTCCTACACAGCACTGAGCTTATCCGCAAAAGACATATCGCGGATCCCGTTGAGTAAATGTTTGCAAAGTCACTGAGACTGCACCATCTCGTATCCGATCCACGTGCATAGGGTAAACCATGCCATTCCTGGCACCTCTCGTAAGGATTAGTGAACCCAAATGCATCGTAAAGGATCGCTCTCATAGCGAAGTATGGCATCCACAATCTCTAAGGTGACCAACTGAGATCAAACTCACTGTCATGTCCGGCACATGATGCACACGTCTAAGCACATATGATGCACCACTTGGTAATGACAGTCTCACCTCTCTTGCACCAACTATGTCATGCACTAAGCCATCATTCAAGCGTACACTGCCAAGCATCCTGCTAGAATAGCTACAAAACAAGTCACGGTGTGGCGTAGCATCCGCATCTAGCAACGATTGCGAAGGAAGTGCACAATCCATAGCATGAGAGCATCATTGGGAGAAAAAGATGAAGCACAATCCATAGCATGAGAGCATCATTGGGAGAAAAAGATGAAGCAAATGTGACATCCCCGTCACTCGTGTACTCAGACACTGCATCTGCTCTTCCAACATCAAATCAAATGAGCTTACAGAAGTAGTCTGTGTTGTCACAAGACGGGCACCACGTGCCAATAGAAAAGAACGGACTGAACAAACTTTTAGCACTTCAATAACAACTGAATTGAAAGAGAGACGACATGCAACACGGAGTGGCGGAATTCCACCCCAGAGAGTAATGGCCCCAAACCTTGGTGCCCCTTTCGGTGTTTCTTTATGTTGCATCAACACAGTACAAGTCGGTACTCCAGACTCTGCACCTTCTCTAGGAAGCATGCCAGAGAATGAGCCCTAACCTCATATTTAAAGGCCCTTGGCCTAAAAAGAATTTACAGCAAAAAGCCTTCAAACTCAAAAGCATCTGGTCCAAAAGAAAAGCCAAAAAGCTGTTAGCGCAATTTACGAAAATCCGTACAGTCTTGCCATGTCAGCATCGCCAGTGTGAAAAGCAGAAATCCGTACAGTTCTGCCACGTCATCAATCAGTGTGATTTTTGAAAATTTGCCACGTCATCAGCTTGCTACGCATTTTGCGGAAATTTGTTGTTGCTTCTGCTTCTACTAGGGTTTAGGCGCCTCGGCCGGTAGCTCCATTCTTCAGTAGGTCCACACGTCAGCAGTTTGTTACATCTCCCCTTATTGAATGAGAGTAATCGTAAGCGATTACAGCATATTTGCAAAACAATTCAAGTTAGCTCAAAAAATTTTTTCGAGGGTCATTCCGAGGGACATTCAGTTTGCTCTTTTTGTTAAGGAGTTAGCTTCTCCTTTCGGCTCTTTTGATCAAGGAGTTAGCTTCTCCTTTCGTCCAGATCGGAACTCTTGATATTCCAACGTAGTAAAGTTAGCCATCACACCCAGACTGTATTGATCTTCCATGTATTGATCTTCCATCCAATTAGGAATATTCAGTGGTTGGCACATCACAATGCAACACAAATGCTCACATATGCATGTTACAAGACACAACAAACAGCGCCGCTGAGCACTCCCCCGAGACAAACAGTCTCCAGTATAAAGCTACTCAACGACTACCTCGTCACTATTACCCTATACATGTGGTAGTGATGTGTGTGAACACACTAGGACTGTCGGGACATTTTTTTCCTCTTTAGGAGGTTTTCCCTCCCGTGCATTGTATATACGTCCATCACTCTAGGGCTATCTATCTTTCCATTGCACACTAAGTAATACACTCTCAGTTGTGTGCCTTGAGCTTCCTTCGTCTTCTCCAAGCTGTGTGCATTTCTCTGCAACCCTAATTCCAACAATTGGTATTAGAGCAGGTTGCGTCCTCTCGGGCTTAGTCGCCAGCAGCTCCTGCACATGCCTGCTCACTTTCTCCGACTTCTGTGAGCTTTGGCGAGCGTTCGCAGCTCAGATTTTTGATTCGGGCTCATTTCGGCCTTTGTTTCCACTACAGGCAGGTCTGCACAAGCAATTTCGTCATTTTGTGCAAAATTTCTGTCAGTGCCGTGTTCTGCATAACAGGTGTCTTACAGTCTTCTATGGTTTGTGCTATATAGCACGTGTTGTTCCCGCTTCGTTTCTCCTCTTTTCGGGCAGTTTTCACATCAGGTGCAGCATTTACCATGGCTGGCAACAACACAGATGTGTTCAAGATGTTTGCTACTGAGGACAGGTTGGATGGGGACAATTACCCTATGTGGGCTTACATGATGCAACATGTTCTTGTGTCAAAGGGCGTCTGGAATATTGTGCAGAGCATTGATGTACGTCTTGGTTCTGAGGATGCAGGCGATGTTGAAGATGTTGCAGGTCTTGCTGCAAGAATTGCTGCTATTAAAGTTGTTTTGCCTATGGTAGAATAATCTCGTTGGGATGTAAAGGATGCGCAGGCTCATGCATTGATTGCGTTGTCTGTGAAGCGCACCAATGTTCCTCACATTCGTTCAGTAAAATCTGCAAAACAAGCATGGGATATTTTGGCTGGTCCTTATGCAAGTCGCAATGAGGCTAAAATTGCTTTGTTGCGTAAAGAGCTAGAGTCGAAGATTATGCATGAGGAAGATGATATGGACACTTTCCTTGCTAGAGTCAAGGATATCAATGAGCAACTTATTTCTGCAGGCCAAGTCATTTTAGACAGTTCCCTTGTGCAGACTGTTCTTGATCCCTTACCAGATTCTTACCAAACTTTTGCTAGTACTTGGAGACTTATGACCCAAGGAAATCCTGAAGTTGTCAAGTTTGATGCATTATGCACATTGTTGTTGCAAGAGTCACTTTCCAGAAAAATCAGAACTAGGCAGCGTGCAGTTGAACAGGCTTTTATTGCTTCTCAAAGAAAAGGGTAGTAACAACAATGCAGCCACTTCTTATGGTTCTATTGCGAGTGGCAAAAATTCTATTCCTAATGCTTCTGCTGGCAACAATTCGTCTAGAAATTCTGGTGATAAGGGCAAAAAGAAGATGCGTTGCCATTATTGTAAAGCTAATGATCACTTGATCAAGCAGTGTCCTAAGTTGAAGGCCAAAGAGGCTAAGAAGAAAGAGGGTGGTTCCACTGCAAATGTTGGTTCCACTACAAATGCAGCCATTGTTGAGTCTTCTATGAAAGGAGACTGCGATGATGATGTTGATGCAGAATGGGCTTTTAGTGCAGAGTGCACTTACAATCCTGTTGTCCATGATGCATGCATGTCAGTTGTTGCAGATTCACATGTGTGGTATTTCGACAGTGGTGCTACAAAGCACATTACCTCACATCGTGAATTGTTCACCTCTCTCTCGAGTCTATCCCTCATGGGAATTCAGTCACTTGTGCCAACAATGCCTCTTATCCGGTTCAGGGAGTTGGAAAGATCGTGCTTACTGCTACAAATGGCAGTTCTTTCACACTTGTTGATGCACTTCATGTACCTGGGATCAAGAAGAATCTTTTGTCTGTATCTGCACTTGCTAGACTTGGACTTGTAGTCATCCACATGTACAGTTTATGATCTCAGTTTTGGTGATGAAATTGTTGCATTTGGGCTTTTGTGTCGTGGGCTGTATAAGCTCACTTTGTATGACAAGTGTGGACAAATTTTTTTGCAAATGCAGTTGCACATTCAAGGGCTATTTCAGATGCAAAACTTTGGCATGTATGTTTTGGTCATCTGAATTTTGCAAGTTTGCTGCGTTTGCAGAAATCTGATATGGTTGCTTCTTTGCCGCCTCTTGAAGCACCTGTCAAACATGTTTGTGAAGGCTGTATTTTGGATAAGATGCAGTGTTCCAAGTTTCCAAAGGATGGTTCAGTTAGGGCCACATGTAGGTTGTAACTTGTGTATAGTGATGTTTATGGGTCCATGCAAACTCCGTCCTTGGGCAATTACCAGTACTTCGTGACTTTCATTGATGATTACTCCAGGCATGCATGGGTATTTCCGCTTAAAGCGAAGTCCGAAGTTTTTATGTGCTTCAAACAATTTCTGGCTATGGCTGAAAATGTATCGAAATGTACTATGGGCACCCTCCGTTCTGATTGAGGGGGGGAGTATATGTCTCATGAATTCAATGCATTTCTGGCTAGTCGTGGGATAAAACACCAATGTACAGTGACGTATACGCCTCAGCAAAATGGTGTTGTTGAGAGGAAAAACAGGTCTCTTACGGAAATGGCAAGATCTATGGTCAAGAGTCAAGCTTTACCACATTCGTTTTGGCTTGAGGCTGTCATGTGTTCCACTTATGTACTCAACAGGTGTCTATGACTCCAAATGAAGCATGGCATGATAGAAAGCCATCTATTGAGCACATGCGTGTTTTTGGTTGTTTGGCTTATGGTTTAGTGCCATAAGTGTAGCGCAGAAAATTGGATGATAAGGATGTCAAATGTATTTTTGTTGGTTATAGTGCTGAAAGCAAAGGTCACAGGTTGTATCATCCGTAAACAAAGCGTATTTTGGTTTCACGGGATGTAGTGTTTATGGAAGATTCTGTTCAGCCCTTGCTGTCATGTACTAGAGACAATAATGTAAGCTTACAGGACATTTATGACACTTTGTTGCCTCTTTTTAGTGGTGGAATCTCGAATGTAAATTCCAACGAGGCAAATGTACAACCTATAGGGGTTTCAGAAAATGTTACAGATCAGCCTATTACTGATGCAGATGTACATGATGTACTTGATTAGGAAAGGGCTGAAAATGAGCAGGCTAGAGGTATGCCAAAATGGCTGGTGCATACATTGCGTGACAGTAAATTGGACGCACCTTTGTCTAGTCGTACTCGTTCAGGCTCTCGCCATGCATCTTATGCATTAGATTGTTATGCTTTGGTTGTGTCTAGCTTACATGATGTTGAGGAACCTGTGTCTTTTGATGAAGCACAAAATTCAAAAAATTGGATGGTTGCCATGCAATCAGAATATGATGCACTTATAGAAAATGACACATGGACTTTATGTGATTTGCCTCCTGGCAAAATGGCCATTGGTACGAAGTGGGTTTACAAGTTAAAACGCAAGCCGGATGGTGAGATCGATCGCCATAAGGCTCGACTTGTTGCAAAGGGTTATGCACAGCAAAAAGGCATAGATTATGAAGAGACTTTTGCTCCCACTTGTTGTATGACTACTGTGCGTTTTCTATGTGCACTGGTAGCTCATTTTGGTTGGGATGTACATCAATCAGACATTGTTACTGCTTTCTTGAATGGTGACATATTTGAGGAAGTTTATGTAGCGCAGCCTCGCGGTTTTGTCATAAAAGGACAAGAGGACAAAGTGTGCAGATGTAAGAAGGCTTTGTATGGGTTGAAGCAATCTCCTCGTGCTTGGTATGAGAAAGCTGACACTCATTTGGTCAAACGAGGCTTTTGTAACAGTCCAACGGAAAGCACATTGTATGTAAAGCGTGAGGGTGATGTACTTCTCATTGTGGTTCTTTATGTAGATGATTTGCTGATCACTGGACCAAATGAGAGACATATTGCTGAATTTAAGGTTGATTTGAATGCTACTTTCAAGATGAAACATTTGGGGTTGTTGCATCATTACTTGGGTATACAGTTTAAGCAGTGTGATGGTGGTATTGCCTTGTGTCAGAAAAGTTACATAGAGACATTGCTATGTAAGTTTGGACTTGAGGATTGCAAACCTATTGCCACTCCCATGGAAACAGGTTTGAAGTTAAGTCTACATGATGGTGGCGATCCTGCTGATGTCACTCTTTACCAAACTGTTGTTGGCTGCCTCATTTGTGTACGCAACACGAGGCCAGATATTCAGTTTGCAGTCTCACAAGTCAGTAGATTTATGCATAGTCTAAGCATTGGTAGATTGTCAAGAGGATTTTCCGCTACCTTAGTGGCACTTTACATCTTGGCTTGTTTTATCCCAAGGGGAAATCATTGCTGCCAGGCTTACATGCTTTTTCGGACTCAGATTGGGCTGGTTGGTTTGACACGCGAGTGTCCACAAGTGGTTTTCGTTTCATGCTTGGCAGTCATGTATATCATGGTTGAGCAAGAAGCAACCTATTATGGCCACTTCTAGTTGTGAGGCTGAGTACAGGGCAGTCTTTAAGCTACGGTTGAGTGTCTAAGGCTGATTTGGGTGTTCGACAGGACATTGCCAACACTATCTACACTGACAGTCAGAGTGCATTGGCAGTTGCGAGGAACCCAGTTTTTCATGCTCGCACAAAGCACATTGAGTTGCATTACCACTATGTCAGGGAGAGGCTCTCAGCAGGAAAGATCAGCTTGGCTTATGTGCCAACACAGGACAACCTTGCAGATCTTTTCACAAAGGCATTGTCTCTTGAGAAGCTTGAAGCTTTCCGCAAAGCTTTGGGCTTTCTCCCCTTTGTGGACTGATCATATCCTCAAGGCATGGCACTTCCCATTACTCATGAGCCAGCTCTTGTTCACCGCATCACTCCAGGGGGAATTTGTTACCATATACATGTGGTAGTGATGTGTGTGAACACACTAGGACCATCGGGGCATTTTTTCCCTCTCTAGGAGGTTTTTTCCCACGTGCATTGTATATACGCCTATCACTCTAGGGCTATCTATCTTTCCATTGCACACTAAGTAATACACTCTCAATTGTGTGCCTTGAGCTTCCTTCGTCTTCTCGAAGCTGTGTGCATTTCTCTACAACCCTAATTGCAACAGTCACTTCCCTCCGTAAATAACCTAAAAAGGTCCGGGCCATGAGCTTAGGAATTGTACAACCAAACGCTCCCTAGACCGCAGTCTGCGTCGCTTGGAGGTTCAAGCATACAACCAAACTCTCCCCAGGCATCAGCTTGCGTCGTTCGGAGGTTTTCTAACATACAGTGGAACGCTCCCCAGGCATCAACCTGCGTCGTTCGGAGGTTCAAACAATATCAAAACAATATTTCTCACTTCTCCACCCGGGAGTAACATTAACAATCAATGAAATCAGTATTAAAACCAGAAACAATTCAAATTGGCACCAAGACAAGCTCAAAACAGATACCATCCATTTTAAACAAAATCCAAACAGGATCACCAAACAAGTTCTCAAACAGATTTCAAACTTAAAAAGCAATCTCGACATCAGTCGAGCTCGAAAAGTCGACTGACTTTCCATCCTAAAACCTGCACCAAAAAATAAGGGTTAGGTTCATTTCATAGGGTCGTAGCCGAGCACAGCATGGTCCATCAGCTCTTGGACAGACAATATTTCTGTGGCGGCGATGGTAATCCCAAGATAGCAATTGCACTGGACCTCCAAGGTCATCTGCTCGTGAAGTGACATCTACTAGGAGATGTCGAGAAATTTCAAGTTATAATCTGCTAGGGTTTCCATGGCAAGCATTTCAGGATACCCCACTCTGCCAGAAGTTGCACTCCGAAGGAAGATGTAAAAACCATATAACTTCGGGCAAATTTTTTTTCTTGAAAGCTTGCCAAGTCCGTGGAAGTGTGCGGCTTGGTAGCTATAGACATTTGCATGGTACTGTCTATGAGAAAAACAACAGCTCAAAATAAATCTTGGATCCTTCTCTTGCAAGTGATCTTAATGGCTTATGCCCTTTAAGACATGAGCGGTGAAGACGGGAGCGCGCCCGATGCGCGATGAAGTAAGGGTGGGAGTGGCTTACAATGTGGTGGATCTGATACAAAATCAGAGTAACAAGATGACAAAATAAAATACTATGGAATCCTAAACTACTAGGTGTGAACTAAGCAACTAGCTGGGATAGCTAGATCACAAGAGATCCACCATCGGTCGCTGGCGGATCTCGTCAATCTCCTCCATGGTCAGTAGTTTGATCGGGCGTCGTGCACGTTGAGCCAAAGTGATCCGAATCCTCTGATGCAGCCTTCGTCGATGCTGTGTAGTCCTCCACAGTCGTGGGCATCTGGATCTCCCCAGCTCGGTCGCTCGGTCGATCAATGTGCCTCTGGTGTGAGGCGACGAGCTCTGCTGTGGTAGTAGCTCCTCCCAGTGTCCAGTGGCAGCTCTAAAGAAGTCTGTGATCTGTCTTTGAAACGGGCTAAGCTCTCCTCTCACCAAGCTCTCTCTGTGTTTGCGCAGCTCGAGCAAAAACAAACCCAGGCATCTCTGATCCTCATACCGCATGACTCTAGAGAGTGGTCCAAAGCTCTTTCTGAACAAGCAATGGAAGCGGCCTCGTATCTTGTAGTAGACGGGGCAGTGGCATGTGTAGTGCAACTTTGTCTCAGGCTTGATGTCACACAGGGGGCATGTCTTGGCCTCTGCTGGTACTCCGCTGTATAGAGAGAGAGAGAGAGAGAGAGAGAGAGAGAGAGAGAGAGAGAGAGAGAGAGAGAGAGAGAGAGAGAGAGAGAGAGAGAGAGAAATGAAATGAAATGAAATGATATATTAACGTCTACAAGAGGCCAAAATGACCTATGAGACCAACTGATTACAATGATGAGTCTAGTACCAAGTCTGGGTACAAACAAGAAAACTACAAACAAAGAAATGATAGGAGTGCTACCGACTCCTATGGGTGGCTGGTAGGCTGAGCAATGGTATCATGCCATAAAGGTACAAAGTGGGGATAAGTGTCACCATGATACAATATAGCAGTAGCATGAAGCCTATCCCGATCGACATTCTGGGTGTCGTGCTAGAATCCTGTGGATCCTCTGCCGCAATCTCCGCTGGTGCTGCGTGGCCCCCCTCCTCAGTCGCGGTCGTCTCGATCTCCCTAACTCAATAGCTCGATCAATGAGAATACCGCTGATGTGTGTATGGGTGGGAACCGAGCTCTCTGGTGGTGGTGTCCTCTCTGACTCTGTGGTACTCAGACTGAAGAAATCTGAGATGCGTCTCTGGGACTGTCTCTGTCTTTGCCCATTCAATAGAGCGTCTCTATGTCTCTGAATCTCAAGTAGGAATAATCCGAGACATCTTTGATCCTGATATGAGAGAGAGAGAGAGAGAGAGAGAGAGAGAGAGAGAGAGAGAGAGAGAGAGAGAGAGAGAGATGTTATAAATGAAATGTTATATTAACGTCTTCAAAAGGCCAAAGTGACCTATGAGAGAGAGAGAGAGAGAGAGAGAGAGAGAGAGAGAGAGAGAGAGAGAGAGCCCCTACCTGTTTCTCAGTGGTTTCTCCTCCACTCCTCACACCGACCACCATGAGATTGTTCTAGTCGAGTAGTCACTATAGTGGCTCTCCTCCTTTCATTCAGCTTGTACACCCCACGTGATAGGCTATTTTGGCATCCACTGGGATTATTTTGTACTCAATAATATACAGCCCTGACTTTTTCCAAAGAGAGAGAGAGAGAGAGAGAGAGAGAGAGAGAGAGAGCCCCTACCTGTTTCCAGGTCAGAGCAGCACAAAAGAACCTCCGGCTTTCATGTGATGTAGCCAGTGATGTGCCAAAGTGTTTGATTGGAGATGCTGGGCGATTGCAACAATGTATTCTGAACCTAGGTGAGAAAAGGTATCAAGAATTGTGGAGTAAGGCATTTCCTAAAGAGGAGGTTTTGATCATCTGTTTCTTTTTATTGTGTAGTTGGAAATGCGATCAAGTTCACCCACGAGGGATCCATTTTTGTGTCTGCAAAACTTTGTACAAGGGAAGGTGCTCATGAGAAAAGGCCTAAAAAAAGCTCCTCAGGAGGTAGGATTGGGTCTTCAAAGTGCACAATTAACCATACAGCTTCATTAGGCTGTGAGCATGATTTCTCGAGCGACAGCTCCTGTTTGGTCACCGAAAGAGGCAGAAGCATCAGGGGCTCTTCGTTTGAACTTGATAAAGTGTTGTCGGGATTTCGACTGTCAATATCAAATGACTTTTGCAGAAATGAGTCAGAGTTTCAAGGAAAGGAAACAGTTCAGCTTCTTTTCTCAGTTTCTGATACAGGAATTGGCATAAGCAAAGAAAATCAGAAGGAGATATTCAAAGCTTTTTCTCAGGCAGATAGCTCTACAACAAGACTTTATGGAGGAACCGGGTTGGGGCTCAGTATTGTTGAGAGGTATGAGCAGATATGATGGTTATATTGTGTTTGTTAAGTCTCTCCTAAAGAATTAAAACCGACAGGCATCTACCATCATCCTTTCTCATGGAGTACGCAACTGCAGCTAGCACATTGATGGATTACTGCTCCCTTTAGTTGGTCTGTCCCACATGCTTCTAGAAATGCAATGACCAAGGAATTTTTTTTCTTTCGTGTAGGAATGATTAGTAAAGTCTCTCAAAGCTTGTCTGCAAGTCGCATTGAATCACATGAATGTACTTAACTTTAAATCTGAATGCCTTATACTTCGTTAACTATTCCCCACTTCATCAACATAGGTTCCTTTACCTTGCAGCATCTGTGTGATGCCTTGTGTTTTGCTGAGTATTTTCCTCCTCATTCACATAGGTTTCTTAACCCTGTAGTGTCAATATGTCATGCCTTCTGGCTTAAGTGGCATTTGTTGTGCAATTTGCTGCTCAAAGCAATGTATGGCCTTAGAAGTACTGCATATACTTTTCAGCATTTCTATGGATTTCAATAATTGCAGCATCTTGCTTAGTTGTGTGTCGACTAAACACCTTCAGAGTCCTTGCAATTCTTTGTTTTTTCCTTTTAGACTAAGAATCTGATGCGAAACCTGTTTTTTTTTGCTTTAGGTTGGTTGGAATGATGGGAGGTCGAATCTGGCTGGAGAGTGAGTTGGGGAAAGGGAGCACCTTTCACTTTATTGCTTGCTTTGAAAGGGGGGATCCTGCAACTTGCGACAGCGATGCTTCTGAAATTCCAAGGGGGTCGGGAGATAATCTCACCAAACAAAGGGCTGATGAGGTTTCACCGAGTCAGCTAATGTCTAATTCTATGTTGCCGATCCGAAATATAGATACTGACAAGTTTTCTGGCAAGGTAGTTAAACAAGAAACCCAATTTGATGCTCTTGCAAGCAGCTCATCAGTGGATGAAGGGAGACGACTAGCATTGAATGAATCACTTGAAAGGAATATTGACAAACCAAGATGGAAGGATGGCACACCCTCTCTTTACATCCCTCAGATAATGAAGAGCGAACAATGCCGAGTGCCACAATCAACCCCAAATACTGAGCTTTCTGAAACCAATGACCCTGCTGATGACCCCTTTTTGCTCTTTAGAGGTATGAAAATCCTTCTGGCAGAAGATAATCTTGTCAATCAGAAGGTGGTCTGCCAACAGCTTAAGAAGTTTGGAACTGATGTGGAGGTGGTGAGTGATGGCCAGCAATGCCTCAATGCTCTTGAGGAGGATCGCCAAAAGTATGATCTTATTCTTATGGATGTTCAGGTATAAGGCCAAATTCTTTGCTACCTCATGGTTTGTTAATTTTGTTACTCAATATGTCTTCAATAAATTGTGTCTCAAGGGTTGTATGTGTCTCAAACATGGAAAAAAAAGCATGCGATTATTTTTAAACCTTCACATAATGTGAGATCTTGATTGGGCACTCCACTCTAGCACTTAGTTGTGCATTTGGCTTTTGATATTGTATATTTTTTTCTCAATTTTGTATTGACAGTTGAAGCTTGTTCTCTTGCAATTCTTATTTTAAAGGGGTATGTATGTATAGCCCCACTAAAGAGCTTTTGAATGGGTATGTATGGATAGCCCCACTAAAGAGCTTTTGAATGGGTATGTATGGATAGCCCCACTAAAGAGCTTTTGAATGGGTATGTATGGATAGCCCACAAAAGAGCTTTTGAATGGGTATGTATGTATAGCCCCACTAATTGAAGCTTTTTCTTTTGCGATTCTGAATTTTCATGGGTATGTATGTATAGCCTCACTAAAGAGCTTTTGAATGGGTATGCATGTATAGCCCCACAAAAGAGCTTTTGAACCGGTATGTCTGTATAGCCCCACTAATTGAAGCTTGTTTGTTCTCTTGCAATTTTGATTTTTCATGGGTATGTATATTGCATAGCCCCACTAAAGAGCGTTTGAACCTGTTAGTCTTGCCAACAATCGTTTGAGCAATCTTCTAATGTGGAGCAATTTCCCATCAGATGCCGGTGTTAGATGGCCTGCAAGCCACGAAAATTATTCGGAGTGATGAAGATAAATTTGGGCTTTCTCACAAACCAATCATCGGCCTCACTGCCCATGCCATACAAGGTTACAAAGATAAATGTCTAGAGGCGGGTATGGACGCATATGCATGCAAGCCTTTTCAAGCAAAGCAGCTCCTTGAAGTCATACAAACAGTAATGCAGCATTGAGTGGGAGCAAGAAAAAGCAACTTGGTGAGGTGAAGCAAGAAAAATTGAAGCAAATTGGGCAGATTGGCATCAAGATGACCTTTTGTGGGCAATTCAGTAAAATGCTAGGCCGAGGTGACCTTTTGTGGGCAATTTAGCACAATGCTAAGCAAAGGTGGGCTTAGAAAAGCCAGAAGGCGGGGCCATGTTCACATCAAACAAAGCTCCAAGATGATTGCTGAACTTGTCGAGAGGGTGCTGCAATTTGATCGAGAACACATATGCAGGTAAATACCGGCATAAATTACTGAATTTAAAGATGCATATGGTATGGGATTTCAGTCTGCAGGTCAAGATGCTGCTGTTGGCAATAGTATCATGTCTTTGAAGAGAATTCTCTTCTCTGTTGTAACAAATAATTTGTATAGTAAGAGAACTCCCTCGGCTCTAAATCATCAATCAAGGTGATGCTTGAGGCCAGCAGGTTTTCCCCAAAATATGCAGGCTCAGCCTAGGGTCTCCTAAAAGAGACCTCACTCAAGCCTTTTGTTGTGCATCAGGAAGTAGTTTTGGCCATTCAAGTGTGTTTATAATGCACACAATGTGCAAGTAAAGCATTCTTTATCTTCTGCTTCTTCAATTGTTAGAAAATGATGTTACTTTAGCTTTTAGCTAATCGTCATAGGAACCGCTATCTTAGCATAGTCCTTGATGAATCTCTGATAGTAGCCTCCCATTACTAAGAAAATCGGAGGCTCTTTCAGATTATTAGGATGAGGCCATCGTAATATTATATCTACCTTAACTGGATCCATTTGAAGGCCATCATAAAAGCAAAGTCCTCAAAGGGACTGCCCTTTTGCCGAAACGCACTTACACTCTTGGTCTAGAGCGTTTGAACTAAATCAAACACACCCCACACCCCAAAATGTCGTAGGAACAATCCCAAGGGACTTCAAAGGTCTGTTCGAGGAGTCTTGAACTCAAAGCTTTCTATTCAAGAGGAAACTAGGATAACGAATCTACCACTAGGATGATAGAAAGGTTAGTCCAGTTTTCTCTTCTTATTCACACATTTTAAACTTGTAAAGTTGATGCTATCGGGTCTGCTTACATGTCATGCATTGTGGAGATCATCATTTGCATGCTGAAGAAAAGAGTATGCAAACTAGTGGTCTGCATTCACAGAGGTGCCCAAGATGTGTGCATGTGAACACCGTGCTTTAGAGATATTGTGTGGCTGCTCTTTGTCATCCTTGTAATTGCACCTCTACCAAGTCCTTCAGTCCTTGGGCTCCAGCAACAAATGCTTCACCTTGCAAGAGTAGGTTGGGCTTAGGCCCGTGACCTACTGGCTTGTCAAAGGAAATTAAGTTATTTGGATTTAAAATGGCCTGCCTTTTATATTAAGGAAGAAAAAATTTGATGATTGGCCAAAATAACTACAAATATAGCATGTTGTCTATCTTGATTAAAGTGTGGTTATGCTTGATCTGCTAGCTTCTCACTTTTATCAGCTAAAAATGCACTGTTTCGAGACTCATCAATAAGAAAGTGGACGTAGGCCTATAGGTAATTGGACAAAGAACTCAAGCTATTATGCCTAGAGGTTTTGAACTTTTTGTGGCATTGCCTCCACAATTGATGAAGTGAAAGGTTACCATGATGCCTTCTGCCCCTATAAGAAAAGCCTATAGTAGGTCGTTCTCTATAGCAAAGCTTCCTTTCCTAGGTTTGTTTGCACTCTTGTCTTGATAAATCCATTCCCTATATCAAAGCTTCCTTTACATTTGGAATCAGGTTTCTTTGCACTCTAATCGTGACAAAACCATTCAATTAAATATTCTCTATGGAGATTGTGACTTGAATTTTCATCATGTCCATAGCACAAAGTGGAAGACATCTGGAGACATTTATTGGAGCTATATTTCTAAACAAGAGTACCAAGCAAACAACTTTCAAATTTCTCACTGTTTTTTTTTTGGGGGGCCACAAGTGCGCTTTGAATGAATTGGAGAGACATAATGATATGTCAATTGAGTCCAAGGACTCTAATTTGTTAACTACTTAGACTTGTTTGAAAGAATTCAACAAACTTATTTATCAATCTCTCCATAAATTCAATATTTTTCATAAACTATTTCTCGCAAGGACTCCTTTCAAGATTTTCAATGATGGCACAAAAGAGGACAAAGAGATCACTAGAAAGGAGAGAGATAAAATATCAAGGAGAAATACATTATGCTAACATATTCGTGTGAATTCCATGCAATCCACATACTATCTCAAATTCTAGGTCAAGGTATTCTCATTTAACAAGTTTCACCGACTAGTGTAGTACATCGTGATCCCTTTCGTTTTTTTAAAAGCATAGTTCAAACAAAATCTGCAATGATGGAAATGCCAAGTCCTACATGATAATTTGTATCCCATTGAAGGTACCAATTTACAATGTAAATCCTTGCAACAACCAAGTTACAATTTAATTCCTTGCAACAACTAACACAAACTAAAGACATGCCTTGGAACAATTAAAATTAAGACAATTAGCCCCAATTGGATGAGATCTTAGAAGATTCACATAAATTGGCGCTACTGGGTTGTTACACACACGTTATTGTGCTGTGGCGTGTGCACAATGTGACATAAAAACATTCTCCTCACTTTTTATATATTTTGATGAATGGGAATAAAAGCTACAACGTACATATAGTGGGATATGAGCAAAATTGGCTATCGCATGTTGTTGTAACATACATACCTATTTGGGGGAGGTGTGGCAGTTTAGAACATGCTTAATTTCTTTTAAAATTTGTTTCATGGTACCACCCTAGCTTGCCTAATGTGGGCAAAAACTGGCAAAAAAAGGAACTAGAGTGCATGCCACATGAGTTTTCATGAAACCCCACGTTTAAAATGCAACATGTAAAAGTAACAATGATAACTTGATTGTAGGTTTGTAAATGTAACAGGCGAACTAGAGTGCATGTCACATGAGTTTTCATGAAACTTCACGTTAAAAATGCAACTTATTATCTATGACAAGCAATTTCTAGACTACCATTGAGCTAGCCATTTGCAACTAACACTTTTCAACTCTGTCCAACAAGGTTGGGCCCAACTGAATGCCAAATCAATACCAACCCTCATCATGTCATGACACAATGTAAGAGAGTGGGGAGCAAAAAAGAATCCAAAAAAAGAGTGAATTTAGAGTATTCAAATCATTAACTTCAGCAATATGTACAAGCAACTTTACAAATGTTAATGTGCTCGTCCCTTCATATTCTCGACCCGAAAAATTCAAGTGTATAAGTGGTGTTGATAGGGATTCTACTCATTTCAAAAATTATACTAGCCAAATGTTAAACTTGGGTATAATCAAGTAGATATTAACATTCTTGCCATATTTAAAGATTGAAAATATACCACAATTATGCTTTAGAAGGACACCTTGTGCTCACCTGGTGTTCATGTTGCTAGGGCTCTTTCCCTTGGACACTCAAGTGCATCCTCCTCCTTGGATGGGTCACGTGAGGAGGAGGTTCCTATCTGCTTGCTACGAGTTCTCTCCGTCGTTCCCAGCATGTGGTGCATCAATTAGGTGGCCATGGTGATGCCTATGCGTGGCTCTTGCCAGATGGTACGTAGCCCTTGCCTGACCATGTAACATGGCTAATATTTGGAAGGGATAAGCACCTCCCCCTGTGGGCCCTCTGGTGTGTCAAACCCCCCCCCCCCCCCCCCCCCCCCCCCCCCCCCCCCCACAATTATGCTTTATATTTATAGCTATTTCAGATTGAGAAGAGGATGGTGAGAATAGGGCCTCAAAACTCATCAATCTTGATTGAAAGTCCTTTGAATGTTGTAGTATCCACTCAAATAGAATTTTGTAGGACTACGATCACCACAAAAGACATCCATGTATACAATGATGAACAGTTGGCTCTACTTAACAAACATTGCACCAAACTAGGAGAATTACATGGATACTACCAGAAGAAGTTTTGGACAAATTCTCACAATAATTCCTACATTGTGACTTACCTCAACATCATGAGCTTCTGTGAGGGAGGCACGGCATACCTAGCTAGGTAGGATTGGGGGTGCTCGGTGGGGGGGAGGGAGGTCCCCTGCCCCCAATCATACCTAGCTAAGTATGCAGTGCCTTTTGAGCAAAAGCTCATGATGTTAAGCATTGTATGAAAAACACTAAAAAAGATTCCGTTTTCCTACGTGAAAAAATTTCTAAATCTTCTTGTGTATACTAAGAAAGGGGGTTCAAATAGTTTTCTTTTTAGGTCCTCCAACCGTTAAAGCGAATAATGCCCAAGACATGGTTGATGAGTTTTGTATGGGTTGTATGATGTGTATTGATGAAGTTTCCTCAAGCTCACTTGACACACTTTATATTACAAAATATAACACTCACTAAGAAATAGCATGCTACTTAGCCCCTGTAGTGCTTGGTAGTGATTTTGAAGGCCCTCAAGTCCTATTATCAAGAACCTTAACCAGTGTGACTGAAAGTCCTTTGATTAGCAACCCAAGCACCTTGGAAATATACTATCATATGTAAACAATCTAGATATGCTGACTTTCTTTATGTACAATCCTGAGGAGGAAGTGGAATTGTGTGTTACTAGAAAAGGGTTTGTGAAACCTTTGTGTACATGTATTCAAACTCTAAAGCTTGTATTTTCAATTGATAGCTCTAGATCAGGGCTATGTTATAAGATGAGAATAGTGATATTATTCTTTAGGCATGACCAAGTTTCATTTTGTATATGAGAGTGAATCCAAAGACAAACATAAATTTCAATGGAGTCAGATTTTCGTCAACCGGGCATTGGGTGGCCATTTATAAGGAATACAATGGGGGCCATGTATGGAAAATGAAAATCATTTCAAGAATCATAGTAGAAGCAGTAAATGGCATAGCTGTGAATTACTGTGAGCAATGGTCACAAGAAGTTTTGGAAAAATTCTCACAAAAATTCCCACATTGTGACATACCTCAACATCATGAGCTTTTGTGAGGGAGGCGCAACATACCTAGCTAGGTATGCGGTGCCTTTCGAGTAGAAGCTCATGATGTTATACATTGTACGAGAAACACTGAGAAAGACTTCGTTTCCCAACATGAGAAAATTTCTAAATCTTCTTGTGGGTGTAGCTCTAAATATCTTGGGCAAGTGAGTACGTGTATTTTCAAGGCATAGTCAATTTAAGCACGGAGGTTCCGGTTTTCTCTCTGTTTGTAGGCTGAGCTCCTATGCCTTGGGTGTGGGGAAGGTGGAGTAGGTGAGTGTGCTTCTGTCTCCCTAACACTAGGTTGGTAATGGGACACTTTTATGTCCTGTGAAGTGACCATTTTCCTTGAATTATGTCAAGAGTTTCAAAATGGATTTTGAGGTGCTATCTATCTAGAAAGTTGTCTCTTGAGCTGAAAAAAACTTGACATTTTTTTGGAATATCAATTCCATCTTTAACATTGTCCTTGCACAACATTTCACAACCTAAACTGTGTGAAAAAACGGGTCCTGTTTTTGGCTTTTTTCAACTTTTTGCAACTATCCCACTCTAGAATTCATGTTTGTGAGGTCTATGATGCTAGAGAACTATCTTTAGTAGTCCTCAACATGTCCTGATGCTTCTAGGGAGAAATAAATATTAAAGTTCTAAGTTATGACCAAATTACAAAAATTGTCAAATCCTGTTTTTTAGCCAATTTTAGCTCTTCTATGATTTTTTTGGTGGATTTCATGATATCCAAATTCATTTTTGATTTTCTATGTCGCATATTGTAACATAAAGCTAACATTCCTTGAGTTTTGGGGCACCTAATACCATATTTTGCATTGTACACAACGATGGTTGATTGTTTCAATTATGGAAGAAAACGAAACATTCTAGTATATCAAGTATAGCTTTTTCAATATAGTTAGTTTCTTGTGACAACTACATGCATTTTGTAGGTAGTAACCATATCTAGTCATAAGGATCAAATTTGGCTAGATATTGAATAGTTTCCATGGGATTCTACAACTCATAATGTTCAACCAAGTTTTTTCATGTTTGCTGTATTTAACACTTCATCTTTGTCCCCAAGATTCCCCTTGGTAAGAGATGTATTATTCTTTTGACATGCTCCATGGCTCCTTGTGAACATAAAGGACAATAGGGAACTAAGAAAACATGCATATATTATTTGTATTGAGCGTGGCTATAGAAACTTTGATGATAGGTTTGCAGAATGGTAAAAATTCAACTTTTTTGTACCTATTTATTTTGGCAAAACAAAGAATAGTGAGTGAGAAGCAATCATATGTTCTGATCATCAACCCATTGAAGTTAACTAGGGAATTTGTCTCAAGTCCTACAAAAATCCCTAATCTTATTTTTATGCAACAAAACGTAAGAAATGACTATTTTGTTGAAAATTCACTGGTCCATCAACTTTGGAGGCTTGGTGTGACCAAAAGATGAGAAATTTTACAAGTTTCTTAATTTTTCCATGTTTAGTAGGCCTTGAACTATAACCTCATGAAAGGATTCTACAAAATGAGTGGATCTACTATGGTTTTGGAGGTTTTTTTCAAAACCCTAAAAGGACACTTTTATGTCCTGTTAGGTTACCAACCTAGTGCTAAGATTGGGGTGCCTTGAGTCGTGGTGATTGCAATCCATCTCTAGTTAGTTACTGAGCGAGGGACTCTATTGTGGGTGCACAAGTTTTTCTTGCAACGCGATCAGTGTTGCATTCCAGACCTACTCTCACAACCAGCTGCTTGGGTGCTCATCCATCCCAGCTTGGATCGCGATCCCCGTTTTTGCTGTGAGGTGGAGATCACGATAAGAACTCACGAACATGCAAAAACATTTTTGTAATCCACAAACCAAGAGTATGTGCCCTCGATTCTAAAAATTTCCTTCATTAAGGAGAATCTAAGTGAGATCCTCTCTACCAGCGATGAAATAACACGTAAAAGGAGTGGTCTGTCGCGAGATAACTGACAAGGGCCGGCGAAGCAGGAGGCCTCACGAGCACTGTAGCGTGAAGAACACAAACACGGGATTGTGCAGCAAGAGGGAGATGATTATTTTTGTATATCATAACTTAAGCAATATCGACAAGCTGGAGCTGCGGTTTGTTAGCTACGCGAGCATGGTTGAGAATCGTCCTTACTCCTAGATGAGATCGATCCCTAATTTGAGTCAATCTTTTGGCGTTTTACATAGTAAGCCCCTCATTAAGGGGAGCAATGATCTCATTCCTGCGAATCTGTGTAGGAATGAATAAAATTACGAAGCCACCACACAATACACAGATTCAAGACTAATTGGTTCTCCCCTTGTGCATACAATGGAGTTTGCAATGGCCGGAAGCAATATGTGATGGTAGTAAACCCACAAATGATAGCTTCCTACATATCTTTAGATATAAACCCCTTACAATGATGGATTCCTATAACATGATGCAGTACAATTGGCCATCCTTGTATCATGGATCTCAACAAGTACTAAATCACAAAACCTTGCTTTAAGTATTACATCAATTGCTACCTAGACACCCTTTTAGTAGCAAGCTTTAAAGGTTTTCCATCTTAGAGCATGCCACACTATTCCATCAACTGCTATCATGTTATGTCTAAATATATTCCATTGGGCACAATCGCAACACACCCAACTATACAATTAACAAACTTCCACCAATTGTGAAGTAATGGACACCGCACAGTGAAAGATGCAAGGGATCATATGTGTGTGTGTGTGTGTGTGTGTGAGAGAGAGAGAGAGAGAGAGAGAGAGAGAGAGAGAGAGAGAGAGAGAGAGAGAGAGAGAGAGAGAGAGAGAGAGAGAGAGAGAGAGAGAGAGAGAGAGAGAGAGAATGTAAATCAACACAAATATTACAACCAAAAACTTTCAAAAACATTTCCTATTGATATCTCTTAGAAAATTTTGGATGGCGCACACTATTTGGTAGGGCAAGAAATCCAAAACCTTATTTTAAATGCTAATGGACCAATGTGATATCAACTCCAAATAACCCCTAGTAATGATGAAAAGCCTATCTTATAAGATGACGTTAGAGAATGGCAACCTCAATTTAACGTAGGGATTGACCCATCACTAGCGCCTTGCAATGTTGATAGCGTTAGCTAGAAAATTGATCATTGTTATATATATTACATTCCAACAAAGCAGTACCATATTCAAATGGTGAAGCACACAATCCTCAATTAGGAACCTAGGTGAAAATCCCTCATCATGAATAATGAACCAAAAATAGTTGAGGAAGGTAGGTCGTGCCAATTTTCCAACCATTAGTTTCAATGAGAATCTTGCAAGATTCACTTTTGAGTTTTAAAGAAAAAGTCTAGGAGGATGGATTAGTTGCCAGCAAAGAAGAAGGATAGATATTTATCTGATGGTGGTGTTGTTACAGGTGTGCAACATTAGGGTCATTCTCTCTCTCTCTCTCTCTCTCTCTCTCTCTCTCTCTCTCTCTCTCTCTCTCTCTCTCTCTCTCTCTCTCTCTCTACTCGGAAAGTACAACATGCTAGGATCATGGTGATACAAACATTTGGGGGGGGGGGGGGGGGGGGGGGGGGGGGGGAGCGGGGATCTGTGTGCAAGAGAGAGAAAGAAAGACTGCTGCCTTGCGCTCTTGAAGGAGTACGAGCGGAAGTGCGACGCGAGAGAGAGAGTGCAAGAAGAAGAGCACGACGATATGGTGAACTCTCTCTACTGTAATGTGTAGAGCATAGTGAGTTCTTATTAGGTTTTTACAAAAGAATATGTGTACATACCTGGCGGCCCGCCCACTTACCTGGGCGACCACATTGGGCTTTATACCCCAACAACCTCCCACTTAAAGTCCAATGTGGTACTTTAAGTGTGAGAGAAGCTACTATACAAGCTAATATACAAGAGATGTAGAGAAGTGATGTACTACCCTACACCTAACTGCTTGCGAAAATGCGCAAAGCTCTTGAGGGAAGTCTTTTGTAAGTAGATCAACAGGATTTTCTGTGGTGTGAACTTTGACAAGCTGAAGTTGCTTATCCTCGAGCATTTCCTGATGAAATGATACTTCACATCCACATGCTTTGTCTTTGAGTGATAAACTGGATTGCGAGCCAATTGTATAGCACTTTGACTATCACAATATAACACAGGCATCTCTTCTTTGATTCCCAAATCTGTTACTAGTCGATTAAGCCAAATTGATTCTTTGCATGCCTCTGATGCTGCAACATATTCAGCCTTGTAGTAGACTGAGTAACACAATCTTGTAATCTAGAACGCCATGATACTGCTCCACCAGCCAATGTAAAGACATACCCTGACGTAGACCTTCGGTTGTCTAAGTCACCTGCATAATCTGAGTCTGTAAAACCCTTTACACTTAGCTCCTGACTCCCATAGCATATACGCATACTCTTTGTAGCTTTCAGGTATCTCAATATTCCTTTCACTGCCTCCCAATGTTTCTTGCCTGGGTTTGACATGTATCGACTTACTACTCCCACTGCAAATGCAATGTCTGGGCGAGTAGCAATCATTGCATACATCAAACTACCCACTGCAGACGCATATGGAATCTTATCCATTTCAGCCTGTTCTTCCTCAGACACAGACAATCTTGTTTGCTAAGTTTCACATATGGTGGCAATGGAACACTCATGCCTTTCCCTTCTCCATATTGAAACGTTGCAAAACCTTGTCAATATACTTGTTTGAGATAACCAAATCAACTTCTTTGATCTGTCTCTCTCAATGCGCATACCAAGTATATGACTTGCCTCACCCATGTCTTTCATGTCAAACGATTTTGCCATCTTTGACTTCAAAGCTGAAATTTCTTCCAAGTGCTTGCCAGCAATCAACATGTCATCCACATACAAAATAAGGATCACCAACTGCCATCCTTAGCCTTCTTTGTATATAGACAGTGATCGAACTCACTACGTTTGTAGCCTTGAGAAAGCATAAACTTGTGGAATTTATGGTACCATGCCCTCGGTGATTGTTTTAAGCCATAAAGACTCTTTAACAACGGCATACCCAATCTTCCTTGCCTTTCTCAACAAACCCTTCTGGCTGCTGCATGTAAATTTCCACATCTAAATCACCATGCAAGAACGCTGTCTTGACATCCATTTGGTGCAACACCAAATCTAATATGGCAACCAATGCAAGAAAGCATCTCAATGTAGTCATCTTGACCACCGGAGAGAAGACTTCATCAAAGTCAATGCCTTGTTCTTGCTTAAAGCCCTTGGCAACAAGCCTTGCTTTGTACTTTGGCTGACTATCATGAGCGGTGATCTTATACCTGTAAACCCATTTACAAGGTAGAGCCTTTTTGCCCGTGGTAATTTAACTAGCTTCCATGTCTGTTTTTATGCAGAGCTGTCATCTCTGACTGCATGGCCAATTGCCAATTCCCGGAGTCCTTCATTTGCACTGCTTCCTTGTAACATGAAGGCTCATTGCAATCAGTCAACATGACATAGTTCATAGATGGAACAAACCTATCAGGAGGTCGCGTGACACGTCCAGATCTACGCACAATAGGTGGCTCAGGCTCAGCCACAACCTGTGGTTCCATCTATCCTGTCCTTGCTCCTCTTGAGCCCTGACATTTTGTCTTGCACGTGCAGGTCCATCTTCTTGGAAGACAACTCTTCTAATCTCCTCAACCCTCTCTGGTTTAGAATGATATTTGGATTCATTAAAGTGAACATCATTGCTGCGGACAACCTTTCTGGATTCGGGATCCCAAAGTCTGTACCCCATCTCACCAGAATTACCATAGCCTAGAAAGATGCACTTTCTACTCTTTGGCTCAAGTTTGTTCCTAAATTCTTTGGAACGTGAGTATATGCCTCACAGCCAAAGACTCTGAGATGCTTGTATGAGGGCATTTTGCTGACCATACCATCTCTGGCACTGAATCCTTTGCAAAACCTTGCTAGGAGATCTATTTACAAGATGAACAGCTGTTGATACAGCTTCAGCCCAAAACCCATTTGGCAGCTGTGCATTAGACAACATACTTCTGACCTTCTCTTGTATGGTCCTATTCATCCTCTCAGCAACACCATTTTGAGGAGGATTGTAAGGAGCAGTAAGTTCACGTTTTATACCTTTTGACTCACAAAAGTCCTGAAAGGCCTTTGAAACATACTCTCCACCATTGTCAGTGCGTAAGCATTTAAGCTTCTTGCCACTCTGATTCTCCACAAGTGTCACAAACGTTTTGAAAACACTAAACGCTTATCCTTGTGCTTGAGAAAGTAAACCCATACTTTCCTCGAGTAATCATCTATAAATGTCATAAAGTAAGAAGCTCCCCCTAGAGATAGGTTAGGCATAGGTCCACACAAATCACTATGAACAAGTGCCAACTGTGTATCTCTTCTACTGCTTCTATGCTTATGTGGCTGCTGTGTTTGCTTACCATACAGACAATGTTCACAGAATTCAAAATCATTAAATGAAAAGCCAGGCAAATAACCAGAACGAGACAAGATTTCCATTCCCTTCTTGGACATATGTCCTAACCGGCTATGCCACAAAGAAACGTTCGGCTGCTCGGTTACATTGATTACATTTTTAGAGACATTTGATACATAAATCATGTAAAGTCCTCCAGACTTTACTCCATGTGCTACTGTCATAGAACCCTTGGATATCTTCCACATGTTCTGTCCAAAAGTGGTGACGTAGCCAGCATCATCAAGTAAACCTGTGCTGATCAAGCTCTTTGTAATTGCGGGAACATGTCTCACATTCTTCAGCGTGAAAGAAGAGCCATTCTGAAACTTCAATTGAACATCTCCAACACCTAAGATCTCACATGTCTGCCCATTGCCTAGCCGAACATGATCTTTAGTGGTCACATAAGAGTAAACCACTCCTTGTTTGGAGACACATGAAGTGATGCCCCGAGTCTATAATCCAGTCACTCAGTGCATTTCCATCAGATGCTGTAAGAAGAGCTGAGTCCATTGTATTCTTCAAGAAGTAGATGTCTCCTGACACTAGACTGTCATCCTCTGCAACAGTGTTTGTCACATTTATTTCTTGAATCTTCACTGAGGACTTGTTCTTCTCACCATGGTCTTAGCTTTCTCTTTGCCTTTTTCTGCTTTCCATTCTCTGCAGTCTCTTTTCATGTGACCCTTCTTGCCACAATGGTAGCATTCTATGTCACTCTTGCCTTTAGCACTGCGGGACTTGCTACGAGACTGATTCCTCTTTCCACCTTTGTACTTTTCTTTGGTCCTTCCCCTGACAACTAAGGCTGTTCCTTTGCCTTTGTCCATTGTCTTTCTATTGGTTTCTTCAGTAAGCAGACTTCCTTCTACACCTGCTATGTTCAAACCATCTGGAGGTGCAGAATTACTCAAAGCTGTGCGAAAAGTGTCCCAACTTTCCGGCAATGTGATCAACAGGAACATAGCTCTAACAGGTTCATCAAACTTGACACCTTGAGCTGACAACTGACTATAGATTGTGTTGAATTCATTCAATGATTGGACATAGGTGTCCCTTCTTTCATCTTCAAGTCAACAAGCTTCTTAAGCCAGTATACCTGTGAAGCTGCACTCTGCTTCTCATAAAGATCACTCAGCTTTAACCATGCTTGATAAGCCGAATCTCGTCTGCTACATTGAAGTAAACGCTTTCTGCCAAAGTCAGCATAATGGTAGAAAGTGCCAATTCATCCATTTCGCTCCATTCATCTTCGTCCATATCTTCTGGTTTTATCCCCTTGAGCTTTATAGGTTTTATCTGCTTCTTTTGTACCAACACGTGCCAAATCTGCTTCTTCCACAATGGGAAATTGGTTCCATCCAGCTTCTTGATATTGTAAAGAGCAGTGTCCTGTGATCAGCCATAGCTACGCTTCACAGTAGTTTACTTTCCTGGGAAAATTCGGCAGAGTTTCCCCTGTAAACTGACCTCTGAACCAATATCAACCTGTCAAATGAACCAAGAAAGCTTCAGATTCTGCATAAATTTCGCAGAGTCTCCTTTGTAAAATGGCTCTGGTGTACTAAAAACAGACCAAAAAACACTCAAAAACACTCTCTGACACTGTAAGCTGTGGGTAAACCTGTCCTGCACCTGTACTGTCTCTGACTGTCCTGTCACTGTCCTGTAAGCATAGACTGCGACAATGCCTCAACGGCAGTAAAGCAAAGATGCAATCCCAACTGTCTAACTCACAGTCAATACATCCTAGCTGCCTATCTAAGGGTGCTCGAGGGATCGCTCCAAGACCTGTATCACCGAAAGGATCTCAACATTCGAGAATCCCCCAGCTCAATAAAACCTCACTCGACCCTCAACAAAGGCTGCAGTAAATCTGACAGTACATAGACTTCCCACAAAGTCATACATCCACAAATTTCCCACTGTATGCTGTAACCGCTGCGGCGGTTTTTGCTGCGTGACTCACAGCCAGCAAACCCTCAACAGACATACATCATCTCTGACAATACATCCCATGTGGAAGTACCTGCAATGTAGGATGAAATCTGGAATATCAAGCAGCAAACACAAGCTACCTGATGAACTAGTGGATGTCGCCTACAGTCTGTGTGTAGATGCGCCCGTGTCGTATGTGACACGCCTCCAAGAACTGTGAGCCGTCCTTCGATGTGTAGACAGTCACAAATCAACACTCTGGGAGTGTCGATATCCTCAGCACCTGCAGTCGTAGGCCGAAAACCCCAAATTTGCAGAGTCGGATCTGCACCCGCTGAGACCACGTAGTCGAAAATGTCCTGCGCAGAACTCTGTCGAAGCCGAACGGTGACCGAGATGACCTCAGAATGAAATTCTGAGCACACCAAGCCCTACGGGCTTGCCCACAAGATTTGGGGCCGTGTCTTCGCCTGTCGAATTTCACTCCAATCTGAGCTGGTGACTCTAGCCTCCCGTAGTGCTGCCCCGAGCCTCGATCTGAGCTCTGATACCAGTTGAAGGAGTACGAGCGAAAGTGCGACGCGAGAGAGAGAGTGCGAGAAGAAGAGCACGACGATATGGTGAACTCGCTCTACTGTAATGTGTAGAGCATAGTGAGTTCTTATTAGGTTTTTACAAAAGAATATGTGTACATACGTGGCGGTCCGCCCACTTACCTGGGCGACCACATTGGGCTTTATACCCCAACACTCGTGCAGGCCATGGGTGCAATCTCCCTTGGCATGTCCCTCTTTGATCGTGAATGCCATGGCGAGGGTAGTAGTATAGGCAAGGAGTAAAGTGTAGAGATGGTGATTGTGAGGGCAGCTCAGTTTGCAAAGAGTGAGTATGAGAGATGGCTTAATAGAATCTAGAAACCTTAGTGTAGGAGCGGTAGGGAGTAACGATGCATGACAGTAGAGATGGTATCCTTGTGGGAGGTGCAAATCAAAGGCCGACTCAGGTGCAGGAGGAGAAGGGGGATTGGGGGTGTTGGATTTTGCTCGCTGATCTCTCTCTCAGAAGCGTGGTTATTGTGAGGCAATGTGTGTCTCTTCCTTCTCAGCATCGTTGATCGAATGGTGATGCACTGTGAGAAGTACTTAAGGAGACCAAGTATGTGTGTTGGCAAATAGGAGATGCCCAGAGAGAGTTAGCCAGCGGAGAGAGAAAATGAGTGACGTTTGTGCGTAGAGAGAGATTGAGAGGATAGGGGTTACCTGTTCTTTTGCTTTCGATGGGTAGCTATGAACCCGACGTCATGACTCCTCGTGAGTGCAAGAAGGAACCCTGAGCCCTCAACGCAAGGCCTTTAGTGTTGGTTCTACTCAGCGTATTTGGGGAGCTGCAGATCACTTGATGGGTTGTTGAGATGGCGAGACACCATGTTTGAGCACAGACATGCAGCAAGAGACATGGAACCCATAGCCAAGGGTCAGGAAGGAAGCTGAGAAGAGGTGATGGCGGGCCCATGTGTAAAGTTCACGCAGGGCGGAGGAGTTATTTTCCTTTAGGATTGCTAGATTCAGTGGGAATCTTCAGGGCTGATGATGTAGTGAGGAGAAATCTCAACGGGTTTAGGGCTTGGAAGGTCTGTAAAATCTTGGAAGGGACGACGGATCTGTATAAGCTCACGATGATGCTGTAGATAGGGTTATGGCTTCAAAGGTAAGGAAGTTGAAGTGAGGAGAAAGCTCAATGAGATAGTGTTAGGGCTTGGAAGGTGAGCAAGCTTCACGGCAACATCTACTCTCTCTCTCCCCTCCCCTTTCTATGAAAGGACATGGGGAATGAACATGCCAATCTCCACCTATCCATGCCCTATATAGGCCCTTGGCCTGCTAAATATAGGGATCCCCTTGACTGCATGTCCATCCTGGCCCTTGACCGTGACTGGTCCTACTCTTGTCCTGACATTACTCCCGCCTTGGAGAAGCGTTTTTGTCCGCGAAAACACAAGTGATGGTATCTTCATAAGAATACTAATGTTTTCTACCGTAACATCCCTCATGGATCCAACGGTTCATTTGAGCAGAGCTCGGTTTAGTAGGAGGTTCAATGAAACCAAGAGTAACATCTTGATTTTCTACATTGTTGTCCATTTGTAACGATCTGATGGTACCGGTTCCTATCCAAACATAGTGTGTAGACTCCATTTAGAATGCTCATGAGCATGGTAAATGAGTTTATCACAACAAAGATGTACCAAAAAGAGTACCTCTTGTCACTTTCCATAAAAGTAACTTGTTGACATAACTCATTAGCCAAGTTTAAGTCCTTGACTTGTTCCCAATTTTCATCATCAATAAACAACCCCACCCTAATGAGTGTGCAAGGTTGAGAACCTGAGTTATACATGAAGAGACTAAACCTAGTCGCAAACATGCTTTAACTTATAGTAAGAAAACTCTAAGTAGAGCAATAAATGCTTACTGATTGAATCACTTGGTGCTAACATACGCACTTTACATATCCTTCAACACCAGATTACACTTTATAATCTGTCTATCCCCTTGGATAACTGATAGTACTGAGGTGTGTTCCCTCACACTTTGTAATCTGCCTATTCCCTTGGATAACTGACAGTACTAAGGTGTGCTTCCCTCACACTTTGTAATCTGCCTATCCCCTTAGATAACTGACAGTACTGAGGTGTGTTTCCCCCACGGTTTACAAACAATCTTCCCAGACGACTGGTAAACGGGGAATCATAGTAGCGTATAACATTGTTGAGAAATCAACAATGTCCGGAATAACCATCGTGGTTAACTTGAAAAATCCACAACCACCCAAACCGAGCCATGACCTCTATTGGTGATTAGTAGACCCAAAAGTAATCTCATAGAGATAGTGCACATAGAGTACAAAATGCTTCATAAGCAACAACTCAGGAATATGCATGCCGTTCCCAATCAGCCTTTGCTAAACACTAGGGCCCATAACACCTAGTGTGCATGCATTTAGCAAAAAATAGATCCGAATCTGTATATCCATGGTGATCCTTGCCAATACTTATGGCAAATGTGATGCGCCTAGCACACATTAAAAAGGAATGTAAATGGTTCTGAAAAGAAAGTAAATACTTTCAGTTGCAATCTCTTGCAAGCCTTGTTGAAATGTCTGAATCACAATAGAAGGTGAAACATTGATCACTTCTTGGTACAGACAATGAAACTTTTCATTAACAACTTATAGCCTTGCTATATGTATAAACAACTATCTGTAATGTTGTTTAGCAATACTTGTAGCTGAACAAGTCATTCTAAGTATCCGACAATTTTTGGCCCACTGAAATTGCTCCTGATATGTCGTGCTAAAAAATGGTCTAGAAAACAGATGTGACCAGCACCTAGGGACTTTGTCGTGACACACATTTGAAATAGTGGGCGCCAGTGTCAGTCCTAGAAACTCATATTTGCCACATGTGGAATATGTCTCAACTAAGGATGTCTGAAAAAAGAACATCCTACAAGTACAAGAGGTACTTGTGTGTGGAGGTAACTTTAAACACTTTGCGACAAGAGTGAGAGGGACCCTCATTCATTGCTCCACACTGGCTAAACCAAACTCCTTGAGTTCCTAGACCATGTTGTATCCCATGTGACAACATGTGACAAATTGAACCCTACAAGTAGGTTCGTAACAGCATGGTCTCGAAAACAGATGTGACCAGCACCTAGGGACTTTGTCGTGACACACATTTGAAATAGTGGGCGCCAGTGTCAGTCCTAGGAACTCATATTTGCCACATGTGGAATATGTCTCAACTAAGGATGTCTGAAAAAAGAACATCCTACAAGTACAAGAGGTACTTGTGTGTGGAGGTAACTTTAAACACTCTGCGACAAGAGTGAGAGGGACCCTCATTCATTGCTCCACACTGGCTAAACCAAACTCCTTGAGTTCCTAGACCATGTTGTATCGTATGTGACAACATGTGCCAAATTGAACCCTACAAGTAGGTTCGTAACAGCATAAGGCTGAAAGATAGATTGGACACTTGGCCCAAAATACTTTGTGCCGACATGCCCTTGGGATGGCTCTGTAACATTCAAGCGTACTTATACGTCTTGAAAAACCAAGCAAAGCATACTAAAAATGGAATAAAACCAAATCAATAGATGCGTACCTGGAGATTTGAACGTAATGTTCACTTACCCGTATTCAAATAGAGAGGAGCACATCCCCTACCTGAAAAAACAAACAACATTGCATTGGGAACCCTGGGTGTTGCCTTTGCAATCCAAGCCCTTGGATTAGAATCTACGTAGTAAAACCCCTTGGTAAGACTCTTTGTAGAAACTACTCAACTAGCAGATAATGGTAACCAACATAGTCAATCGTGTAGTCAAACCCCTTGGTAAGACTCTTTGTAGAAACTGCTCAACTAGCAGATAACGGTAACCAACATAGTGAATCATGTACATAATGATTGGAATCAACTTGAAAAGTGTGTTCGTCCGCTACCGCGTGGTAGATTGCAGAATTATTTCCTTGAAAGTATAACTGGGAGAGATCAAATATGATCCTCAATGCAGATCAAACTGTGATCCTTAATGCCTATGGGGTGATTTGGTAAGCACCCACTGGGTCGTATCCCAAAACTGTGATGCCATAGACAGTCGTAGTGCTATAGAGAGAGGAAGAAATCCACACAAGTGAGATGTCCAACTCGTATTAACAGCCATGCTATCTCAACTGTTTGCTGCCTCTAGACTCCATGGTATAGATCAAATGATGTAAGTGCAAGAGTATCAAAACTCAACGTGAGCGTCACACTAGAAACATATAGTGCAAAAATGACACCCTAATCCTCCGAAATGACAAGACTCTTGCTCGTCCATTAACGTTGATATGTTTGATGTGTACTCCACTGGGAAAATCTGTTCGATCCTAAGAACAATCACCCAAGGAATGCCAATAGTTGGGTCTTACCCAATATCTGACAATGGCTCTTAGCCAACCTGTGTGTGTCTCATAGCCCTTATGTCAATTAGTGTTCCAGCGATAAATCAATGAAGACTAATGTGAATGGCATCTTGGCCAAGTTCAAGCTGAGCATTAGAGCACCTTGGCTAAGAGAGAGAAAGAGAGCATGCTGGGCTAAGGAATTTTCCGTAAATTTCTAGAGTGGGTGCCCAGTCTGTGTGCTCTTACACATCTTATGCCTGACTTGCAGCTTATCCTATAAGCATGCAACAATCTGCCTGTATAATGCTCTCATTGAGAGAGGTAACAGAAAACACAAGCTAGAGCTTGACCCACTTACCATGTATGGGGTCGTGACTTGACAAAAATGACTTAATATATGGCACTTTGCCTGTGAAATAAGTCCTAGATTTAGGTTCCATTTAGTGGTATTGTGTGTTGACAGCAACCATAAATTTTAACCATCCATAACTTAGTTTGTCCGTGACAGAGTGTCTCGTGTTATAGCGGAAGCATCATCTTTGAAGCGGTGGAATTCATGCCACCTGGTTAGCATGCTTTGCATACAGATGTTTAAGCCCTTGGCGAGAGTGATAGCCTCAAACGTGAGAGCCAAAACCATTAATGCCCTGCACAGTCTAAACTGGCAGGGATTTTGTGAGCTGATATTCCCTATTGTGCCAGTTCCCCGAAGCCTTGCTGCATATGAAATTGCCAAAGCACTTTGCTTTGCACAATGCGAGTAATTGCCAATTAAAGTTTAAAGAGGAAAAAAAACAAGAAAAACTTAAACTTGGCTAACCTGGTCGTTGTTGCGGCAACCAGTTGTCATGAAATTTGGAAGAAAAAACTCATTCCAAAATGGCATATAGCCATATCTGCTTGGCATGATTACGGAGATGAATCCTTGCTCCAGTGAAAACAAGCCCTAAGAATTTGCTTGACAGCTTCTTGAAATGGTCGTGAATGGTTGGACCTGCTGCCTCGTTCATCAAGATTAGCAACAAGCCGTGCCGATCTCCATGAGATTCTCAAGCACTACCATGCCTTGACCTTTGCCATGCATGAGAAGAAGCATTGATTTTAAATGAGAACATTGCTCACTCATGCCGTGCTTGAGTGGGAGTGGTTGTTGCTCATCGTGTGTTCAGAACAAAGAAAAATAGCATGCTTTTGGGAATGCTCATGAGCCTTTCTTGTGCCTTAAGGGTTGAAATTGTATAAGCATGGAAAAGAAAATTTTAGGCAACATATATACCTGCTAAAATACTCGCATCGACTTGCCTAATAATGTTTGCCTTACATGCCATTTGTCCTTGACAAACACTGTGACATGTGTCCTTGACAAACACCCCTTGAACCAAACTCCCCTTCCACCATAATCCAGGGTCTTGAAGCTTGCTTGTACCAATCTTTTGGCCCGTTGATGCGAGTAACAATCACAAGCCTTGCTTGTATGACGAGAGCATATACTTGAAAAAATTGGCAAACACAATCGAAAGTGATTTCGTACCTTATATTGTACGTGTATAAACGTGCTATTTGGATTGCTTTGCATGGATGTTCCTGAACTTCGAACTGATCATCGACATCATTGTTGCCTCGCAACCTTGCTTGAAACCGTGTTGAACACAATTGGTAGAATTCGTCATTGTGGAGCCCATATGGTAACCGATTTGAAAGAACAACAGTGATGGTGTGTTCTTGACATAATTATTTCTATCTTTCTGAATTGTAAAGAATGTTTTTGAGTTTATGCTCCATAACCAAGCATCATTGACGTGTTGAGGCCCATCGTATGGAATTGATCTAGCACCTTATGGTGCAATTATGCTTGTCTTATGACACCTTGAATTTGGATGGAAACACCTCGCCGATCCTGCAATCTTCTTCTGTATTTCTCTCACCATGCCTTGCTGCTCCAGCCGGATTTCCAGAGCAGCTAGTGCGACCCTTCCTGCTCCTGCCCGAGCTCCAAAACACGTGGGCGACCACTCTTGTTTGGGGAGGGTGCCCAATTTTAGGGCCCCCCCATGTTCAAAAATATGAACTCAGAAACGAAACCATGGCGGCCTAGCTAACGACAACGCAACGATGAAAGCTGTACTCACAGGGGTCGATGTGCTGCGTTCATGATGGGGATGAAGAGACAAAAGTTGCCAATCCCGGCCTGGTGATCCTCTTTGGAGCAGTCCCGAACCCAATCCGTGCTGGTCACCGATTGAACAATCCCATGCAAGCAGCCGCTCCCACGACCCTGTTTCATCCTCTTCGGCTTGTGGTTTCAAGGGGCCATGCCCATGGCCCTGCTTCATCCTCTTTGGCTTGTGGTTTCAAGGGGCCATGGCCACGGCCTTGCTTCTTCACATGGCCTCCACGAGCTCCAAGCCCGCCGAGAGAGAGAGAGAGAGAGAGAGAGAGAGAGAGAGAGAGAGAGAGAGAGAGAGAGAGAGAGAGAGAGAGAGAGAGAGAGAGAGAGATGAGAGAGAGAGAGAGAGAGAGAGAGAGAGAGAGAGAGAGAGAGAGAGAGAGAGAGAGAGAGAGAGAGAGAGAGTTTTTGAAAGAGAGGGAGAAAGAGAGAGAGATCCACGCTTGAGAGAGGGAGAGCTCCATGCCTTCTCCTCCGCCATGGCTCCACCTTCCCCCTTCCTCTCCACCTTGCTCTGATACTAGTGAAAGGACATGGGGACTGAACATGCTAATCTCCACCCAGCCATGCCCTATATAGGCCCTTGGCCTGCTAAATATAGGGACCCTCTTGACTGCATGTCCATCCTGGCCCTTGGCCGTGACTGGTCCTACCCTTGTCCCGACATTCTATTTGCTCCCTTTCTGGCTCGTTTTCTGACTATTCAATCTCTTTCCCACGTGATTCCCTTCTCTCTATCTTCCTTTCTACACGTGCTTCTCCTGCTAAGTTCCCAGCTCGGTTCTTCACAACACCATATCCAGGGTCTTCTCGACCCATCACCTCCCCTTAACCAGCCTCGACTGTGGTGAGCCTCAAGCCACATGCCCTCAGACAACCTCTTGCCGTACTCTTCAACAACCTCCATCAAGCTTCTTCTTGTTGCCCCTCGTTTCCTTGTTCAACACTGCCATTGTACCAGTTTGCATCCCCCCACCCCCTCAAGACAACGCAACCTATATCATGTCATGAATCCCTCCCACCCCCTCAAGACAGCACAACCCCAAACATATATAGCATGGCATGATGCAAGGGCAAGAAGTAGAGAGAGAGAGAGAGAGAGAGAGAGAGAGAGAGAGAGAGAGAGAGAGAGAGAGAGAGATAGTGAGAGAGAGAGAGAGAGAGAGAGAGAGAGAGAGAGAGAGAGAGAGAGAGAGAGATCCGCAACTCAGATATATTATTTTTTGATGCCATTTATTACTTTTAAATCATAAGCTTGATAACCCCTTGGAGGTCGGGACTCTTGGGATTCGGGAGATCAAGAAGTGCTCTTCTAAATCAAATAAAAAATCATGTATTTCCAAAAAAATTTAATCATGACAAAGTGTTTCTAAAAATATTTTAAAATAAACTGTTATATTAAAAAAAAATAATCTTCTATTTTTCATTAGCAAAAAGGGAAGCCATCACTAAGGCCTCCCCCCTTTGGGGCAGGCCAAAAAAGAGAGAAGAAGAAGAAGAAGAAAATCCATAGAGATAGCTCCTGATATTGGTCACAACTTTAGGTACACCATGGACCAAGCACATAAGGCTTCATATGTGAATGTAGTTCGGATGGGGAGCCGAGATGAGGTGAAGGATTCTTCATCCGATGATAAAACTAAAGGCTTGAAAATAGTGGAGGGTGGTAAGTGAGAAGCCACGGAGGGTGGCCAGAACGGTATATCGGAGCTACGTAAAGAGGAACTGAAGGGGCGAAAGTCTCAGATTGAAAAAGAATTGGCTGAGATTTTGAGTGCATCATCTCTTTTAACAAAAGGATGTTAGAAAAAGCTGGGACACCTACCGGATCTCAGGATGCCGTTAAGGGAGACATGGCTTTTCAAGCCTTGAAAAAAGCACTCCCGTAAAGCATGGAAGTGGAGGATGCACTCACTGCCGTCATCGTTCCTCCTGCTTTGATTAAAAAAGAGCTTGTTGAACTTGCCAAATCCACATTGGTCTTTGGGTTCATGGGCAGGGTGCCCGTCAGAGCTGAGCTTATCAATCGGCTTTACATCCCCTATGTCTTAAATCAGGGAGGTTCAATTATTAATGCTCAATACTTGGCAAAAGGTTTTTTTTCTGTGTAATTCAGGGACAAGACGACAGTGGCTAAGGTCTTAACCAAAAGCCCGTTATTTCTAAATCGATCACCGGTATGCGTGCTTCCTTGGGATCCATCCTTTGAATCCCCTGATGCTTTCCAAGACATGTCCAGTATGGGTAGAGTTCGTAAACCTCCCATGTGGCTAAGAAGCAATCTGAAAGACCTAGCAACAGTCCTAGGTACCCGGCTCTTTGTACCATCTAATAGAGTAGTGGGCACTGCAGCCAATAGGGTGTGTATATGGTGGGATCTTAGACAGGCTCAGCCCAAGAATCTCGTATAGTGAATGTTGGGGCTGGCTTAAGGTCATTCCATTGAACTTTGGCACCTTCTTTGGGGCCTGTTTCAAGTCTAACAAATTTGGATATTTTGTTAGGGCCTACCCAGTTGCTACAGTAGTGACCCCAGGCCCTTTTGCGAGTGATAAAGTCGAATTTACAACAAGATGAATGGAAACAGAAGAGAAGACTATACAGGATGGTACAATGAAGACACATGAAGAAAGGCATTTGAACCCCGACCAAGCGACCAAAGGGAACCCACCAAGGCCCAATCTAGAAACAATAAGGCCACCCCCAATTATCATTTCACATCGAATGCACAGAGGAAACCGAAAACCCCGATGGTACAGAGGATTGTTCTGTCTCCCACATTTAGAAAGCAAGAAGAAGGATTGCAAAGAGAAAAAAACATTTCTTAAAAATTTCATTTAAATCCCATTTTAATTCCATGGCTGAAACTGAAAGAAGGCCCATCTGACACCCACCCCAACCTACCATCCTATATCCTATATAATCTTTGAGTTCTTGAGGGGATGATAACCCTAAAACCTTCAAGATAATTGAGGGGCATGGCAGTGTGCTAATAGAAGAGAATAGCAGGACAATGGGCACTGGGCACTGGGCACTGAAGAAGAGGTCCTTGAAATTGAGAAGTTCATACCCCTCTCTCAATAAATGGAAGATTTGATCTGCCATTCTTGGAACGTGAAGGGGATGAAAACCCAAAAGAAGAGCTCACTCTTTTAGGAGGAAGTCAGAAGAGGCAATGAAATCAACTTTTGGGCTATCCAGGAACATAACCTAGATGCCACAAGCAAAAGAAAGAAAACCCTTGGTAAAAAAAGGCCTTTTATGGAGAGGGAGTGGGAGTTGATGGATATGGTGGTGTCCCTAGACCATTGGTATTGCCCTCATTAGATCAATTGGCTACCTTCATGGATGGAAATGAAGGTGATAACTTCACAATGCTTGTCAGGTCACCTTCCGTTAAGCATAAAGTTTTAAAAAACCAAAGGAGTTGGTTGTTTCCCTCAAGGATCTAAAAAGCTACTCTCAACATGGGCCCACCTATTCAAAGACATTCTCTTCAGAAGCCTGGACCTCAAAGCTTTGAGAAAGCTTCAGAAAGATGTGAAATCAGGAAGCCCTAGGGCCTGGGATATCTTCACCAATAGCATTCACAAAGCCATCAAATTTGCAGGTCCTCGAAGAAAGAAAAACCAAGAGGAATAATGGAATCAGCTCACTCATTAGCAAAATATTGAACTTCCTTGGGGCCTTGTAAGGTTTGGGATTAAATTTCTAATTGGTAGGGGATTAAGGGGACACCAAAAATCTCTTAGTGGTTTTGAGATAGAATATGTCAATTTTAAAAAGAAACTGACTAGTGGGTATTTGGCCCATATTCAATAGGCCTTGGAAGGTGGACCATTGGTTCATTGGAGGGGAAGATGAAAATTGTTTAATGGGTAAACGAGAAAGGCTCCATATGCTGTGGGGGTGAAATATTGACCATGGGATTTTATACAAGATCAAGGGTAGAGGTTGAGTGGCACCATTTGAGGTGGGGACTCAATTTCGGCCATTGGATCTTGATCAAGATCAAGGGAGGAGGTGAAATGGCACATTTTGAAGAGAGGGGAGCCCATCCTAGCCACTAGATCTCACTGAAGATGAAGGGTGGAGGTTGAAAAGCGCCTTTTGATGAGATCCCTTGGATGCAAAAAGGATCCAATGGTTGAGATTGAAGCCCATCCCCCCTTTCCCCCCTCCCCAAATTCAAATATTTTGTACCATCATGTCATGTTCACTTGTCCAATTGTCACCTCACTGCCACACCCCCTTTTTCCAGGCTTTAAAGATTTGAAAGAGCATGGTATTCTCCTCTAAAAGGTTGTTTTGAACTTGAAAAAACAAGGGAAGGAGGGGACAAACAATGACACACCTAGCTCCTCCTAGTTGTAGAGTGTGTCCACCACCCTCTTCCTATTGGCTAGCCTCTAATTAACCTTAATCTCAAAGGGCCCCTAGAGGGTTCATATTTTTCCTGATGTGATGAAATCAAGATCTTAACGACCAAAAAACAAGAAGGACTTGCTTCAGAGGCAGAGCACAGAAGATGGCTAGAAGCTAAAGAAGAATTAACCGATCTGCAACTAGAGGAGGTGAGGAAAGCTAGGATCCTATCCAAAGAAACCTTCCTCCAGTCGGAGGAGGCGAATCGTACACACTTTTTCAGGTCCCTCAAAGTTAAAAGAAGCCGGGGCTTGGTCCACTCTCTCACAAATGCGGATGAAAACGACATTGAAAATCGTGATGAAATGGCTGCATTAATGCTCAACAACCTGCAACAGATCATAGACCAGCCCGAGGCTTGCTCCCCCGCAATGGATGTTTCCAGATCGGCTCTCCTTGGGAGCGTCAACAGAACAATATCCCTCTCTAAGCCAACCTCCTGGAGAAGGAATTCATCGAGGATGAATGCCCCTTGCGCTGCACGCTCTAGGCAAAGAAAGATCCCTTGGTTGGGATGGGTTGACTACTGAGTTCTTTATGGAATTTGGGGTGATCTTAAGTCTTGCATCATGAGAATGGATAATCAAGCCCTTGGTGATGGGGCTATGGAACTAAGCATCAAAAGAGGCCTCATTAAGCCTATCCCCAAACAAGTCTGTTGCTCCCAACTTAAGCATTGGTGCCCATAACAATGATGTCTGTAGCCTACAAAATTATCGTCAAAGCTATAGCCCTCACTCTCCCCCCCCTCTCGACAAAGTTCTCACCCCCCACCAACATGGATTCATAAAGGGAAGGTCAATCTATGATAACATCTTGGCAGCAATTGTCGGCATCAAATATACCGCTTTCACTAAACAAGAGTGTATCCTACTTCAATTGGATCTTGATCAAGCCTATGACATGATAACATGGTCATTCATTGAAGATGTCATGAAGTCGTTAGGCTTTGGGCCACGGATGTGCCCTCGGTGCTGATAGCCAATCAAAGCTCCTTTTTAATGAGAGAATTATGGGTGCATTTGAGGTTAAAAGATCCATAAAACAAGGATGCCCACTTGCCCCTCTAATGTTTACCATTGGATCCCACCCCCTAGTTACATTACTGGAAGACAGTGCTGCTAAAGGAGAGATTCAAGGTCGGTCTCTGCCAAATAATGACCAACTGATGGCAAAGCTCTTTGCGAATGATTCCCTGCTCTTCCTTAAAGCCCGCCCCGAAGTTATCAAGAAAGCTCTAGAAATTGTGCAAACGTTCACCTTAGCCTCAGGGTCAAAGTGTAGTATTGAAAGATCGAGGTTGATCTCTCTCTCCGAGAATGACTCGTTTGATCCGTCTATGTGGACCGGGGAGATAGTGTCTAAGAGAAATATTTTCAGACACCTGGGAGCCCCTTTGAGGATGGATGCTACCCACAAGCAGAGATTCTTGTGGGTTATGGAGAAAGTCAAGATTAAGATGAGAATATGGGAGTTTGTGCTTCTACCTTTCCCTAGTAGAGTGAAGGTTATCAATTCTTTCATGCTGCTCTATATAGCCTTCAATAGTTCATAGCTTAAGCTATCTAGATGCATGTGGAAAGAGTTCTTGAATCCAATAAAGAGACTTCTGTGGAAGAAAAACAAGAAAGGAAGAGTGCCCTAGCAATGGGCAAAATGGGAGACGATTGTGAGACCTAAGGAGCAAGGTGGGATTGGGATCCTTAACCCCAATAGTCACACGGAGGCTCATTGTTCCAAGTGGTAAGCCCTTGCTAAGAAACTCCAGGCTTGGGATATTATGGCCAAGGATATGATGGAAAACTCCAGAATATGCTTGCAAGGTGTGTAGTGGAAAGGAATCAAGGTACACGACAAGCTGTTGGCCACGCAATGGGCCATCCTGAAACTTTGAAGTGCGACATGTGAGCTTACTCGAAAATGAAACATAGCAACAATATCTTTGGAATCAAGAGAGGTGTCAAGGTACTTCTACACCTCTATATCTCAATGGTCCCCTTGACTGTCCAAGGATGGAGGCATCCTTCTAATTCCTTTTTGGAGGGAAGTTTCCAAAAAGGTTAAAACAAAGGCATTAGGTGTATAGGCCAATTGTGGGTCTACAGTAGAGGCTTTCGGAAAGATACAAATTAATTGGCTATTGACTTTACTTTCAATGGGTTAGAAAGATTACTGATCAACAAAGCCCTTGAACGGCTCGCTAGGTGGTATCTACCGGACTGTTAATCCAAGCTCGAGCGTAAAGCTTGGCACTGGCTTGTGAACAGAACTAAGGATTTGTATCTTGCCCTTATGGAAACACATGATTGATTCTTCCCACTTAATAAACATTTGGGAAAAAATTGGCCAAGTTGAAGGTGGGAGACGGTTGTCAAGAACATATGGTACCCTCAATGACCGGATGGAATGAAGGTCTTCTTATGGAAGGTGATATGAGGAGCCATGCCAATTGGAGTGAAGGTCCTTGTCAGGGGAATTGGGGCAGATAGATTCTCGCAATGTAGAACGTCTTGTGAAGACCTCTCTCACCTATTCAAGGAGTGACATGTGGTCTTGCAGGCAATATTTGCAAATGGTTCCAAAAGACCTAGAAAATAGGATTCTACAAGAACGATCTCTTCTTGGGAGGGAAGACATTCAAGAGCCATACACTGCTCATTGCTACACAAATCATGAGGTACTGCTACTTTAAACACATTTGGAAGTCTACATGAAACAATTGAATCTTCAAGAACTCCCTAGAAGTGGCCAAGTTTGCGGAGATAGTCCAAGAGCAGGGTAACGATCATCGCCATTGGAAGCAAAGAAACTCAGAGGAGTGGAAGAGGACCTTGCGGGCCGCAATCACATACGAAGGTGATAGTGTGGGCTCATCTTTGGTAAAGGGATGGCTCCCTCATCAACTGATGTATGAAATGGTCATGGATTGTTACAAGCATGGCAAGAATATGTAATATTTTGGATCTATCAATATAATACACTCACAATTGTGAGTTTTGAAAGAAAAAGGAATCATATTCTTATCTCTCTAATCTAATAGTTTACCCTTTTTCTTACATTCCTTTTCTTGGTAACAACTGGAGCAGGTCTAGCATTCCCTTCTTGGGAGAGCTCCATTGCTTAGGAGGCATCATCTTCGTTCAATGGTGGCATATAAACCTTTCTGGCCAGCTCTTCCATATCCCAAAGGCATCACAAATAGACAATGTAGGGAAGGGTCCCCTATTGTCCATTCGTTGTTTTCAGGGTGCTTGCATGGTGACAGATGAATGTCGAGAGCCATAAGCGGGAGCATTGAAAACACGGAATGGTTAGCAGGGGACCATTCTCGGCCTTCACAGTTAGGGGGAGGGGCGGCAAAACAAAGGATTCTGGGTGCTCACATGCAAGGCTTTGCTTGGACGACAACATTGTTGCAGTGATTCAGGCTGTACCTACATGATAAAAAATTCCAGCTACTGGCATGTCGATACGATCGAGCATTCCAACTGCTGAGGTGTGACAATCTCATTAGGCTTCGTAGCTTGTTGTTCCACTTGTTGAGGTGGCATGCATCGAAGGCTTGACGGGCTGATTTTTGTTGTAGAATTTCCAGTGGACGTACGATTGGGATTTCAGCCCCTTGACCCCTGATTGTGAAGGAGAAGGGAAAGGCTTCTACGAAGGCCCAAATGGCACGATGGAGGGGCTAGCTAATTGCAGGCATGACCACTGTCGAGTCGTGTGAGAATCAATCAAAATGCTAAGCATCATGATAGAAAAATGCAATGCAGTGCTTCCTTTGGACCTTGGCAAGGCTCGCGGAAATCGCTCAAGCCAAGTGATGACCCATTGATCTCCTGCTAGAAAATCACTATGAAAAAGTGGAGAACTAGCAGCCAAATGAAACAATTTTTGGCCAATACAACTTATCACTTTGTACAAGCTATTATTGGAAATGTGTGGAAACTACACAATTTGTGACAAAACAAGGGCTGTCCCTACTGCATAGATAGCGGCACTGCCTGCTCTCAGAGAGAGAGAGAGAGAGAGAGAGAGAGAGAGAGAGAGAGAGAGAGAGAGAGAGGACCTTCTGTACCTCCTCCTTGCTTAAGTCTCTACTCGATTATCCTTCACAAAGCTTTATTTACGCCAACGCTATTTTTATTACAAGCATCGCTGAAATTAGGAACGTCGAAAAGAACCATCTTAAAATAGCTTCTAAAGGCCTTAAAAATGTGTACAACATTTGATAGGCACCATGCCTATATCACTTTGTGCAAGTAGGCAGTGCAAACAAAGCCTATTGCCTCATGCGTACCAATAGTAGAGTAAACTAGTGTTCACAGAAAACCAGCCTTTAGTGTATTTTAAAAGAACAAAAATTGAAAATTCCAAACTAGTTTGGAGGGTCACCTTGATGGAAACCGGCTAAATCGGGAGAATTTTAGTGTAAAAATCAATAAACCCCTAAAATTCTCACTAAAATCAGGAGATTTTCAATGCTCTCCTTTTTTCCATTGGTTGCTAAAAAAGTTTCTGATGATAATTGGAAACACAAAGGCTATCATGTCATAAGGGAAATGTTGAAATGACGTCACAAACTCGGATTATATATGTCACTCTTCTAATCAACTATTATAATGAAGAGATGGGGACAAGGAAAGTTCCATGTGGGTGCTAGAGATAGAACCAAACATTGAAAATTAAAATCAAAACTACCTATTTTGATTGGTGATAATAATTATGTAAGCTTTTAATTTAGAGATTTTGGCACAAATTTAGAACTTTTTTAATTGTGTGCTCAAATAGACTCATTGTACATGACAATGCTCTTAAGCATACAACCCTTTGACATAATTTTATCCCTGGACATCATTAGTAAAATTTTTATATATCACGTGTGTTTACCAAAATTGATTTTATTACCCCTTATACCTCTCTTGTACACACGAATCTGTAAACTTACAAGAAATTAAAATCCCTTCTGTTGAACGCAGGTGCTATGTTACATATACTTTAGTGAACTCCGTGGGAATTTTATTTCAATTTATTTAAGAGTTTATACTAAAATATCTATGTTGTATGCAAAGTTACATTCAACATTAATTTTTTTGTATTTTTTAAGCTAATACATGATGCATATCAAAAATATATATTATGTATACCCATTCTATCTCCAAACAAAAAGCCTTTTACATACTTGTTCTATATACATATGTCTTTTCTCTTGTTTATTAATGGCTGATTGAAAACTTTAAGGTTACTGAGGACACAATGTAGCCTTTCTCATCATAAAGAAGGGTAAGAGGTAATTACTCCACTAATCTAGATGTAGTCACTTTGTAGTCTCAAAGGGTATTCAAAATTGAATTAGTGGTAGCTGTAATGCAACTACTGTATATAATGCAAAATGTTTCTCAAACATCATAGTTTGTCCCTACCTTGTAAAGTGAACCATTGCTAGATATAATGCACTGCATTATAGTGAGCCCCCCCCCCCACCCGCCAGGGTTTTTGGCTTTGCCCTTTTGGTTATATTTTTCACTTTCATACTCCAAGAGACGTAACCCCAAGCAGTACTAGCTCTTGTCAATAACTTTTCCTTATTTTTGATGTCCATGTTAATACTACCAAGGACAACACTTATTTCAACATCTCATCATGAATATCTTACACAATGCAATGCCTTCAAATGCAAGCATGGATGGATGTATTGGAGCGGAAGCCCTTGTCCCCATTTGAAGAAAAAAACCAAAACCTTTAAGTGCTCTTGACCCTGCCTTGTTAGGAATTCCTTGCCACACTCATATGTGTTTAATGATCAGACAATTTCTTACTATGCATTATGTACGTTGCAAATGGCATACAAGTTGAGCTTAACCTTGCCATCTTTCTATATAAATATAATGGAGAGATGGCATTGTATGAGGATTGAGAAAACTACCATGTCCACGCTATGAAAGATCATGCGAGGTGGAAATTGTGAAGATACCTATTAATGAGATTTTTTCCAAATCGTGGGTACATACTAATGGGAAAAATATAGGAAGGTTATTGCATTGTTTTGCATCTTTATTCACACTCACACACTTTGTAATGCAATCAAAACAATCCAATGAGATCTGTGAGATCTATTCCATGAGGCTTGAATTGGATATCTATAATCCAAGAGGGATCATCTCTCTCTCTCTCTCTCTCTCTCTATCTCTCTAGCCACCAAAGAAGTATTGCTAAAATTTAACCACTAGCTGTGCAAGGTGGGAATTTCATGCTTCAAGAGATTAGGTATCAATAATGAAATATTGAAGGCAAATACCCCTACAAAAACCATATCTTAACGAAGTAGCAAGAGGTCGAACTACCAAATCCATAGAGAGTACGGCCCTATCGCTTGAGAGCATACACAACATCCATGGTAGGATAGTTTTTTGTCATGCATGTTTGTGTAGGTCATAGCATCTGGGATGACATTCTCCAAGAAGATCTTGAGCACCTCTGGTTTCCTTGTAGCTTAGGCCACTGATGGTTTCACACCACCCCTACGAGCAAGCCTTTGAATGGTGGGCTTGGCAATGTCCTGAATGTTGTCACATAAACCTTCCTGTGGGGCTTGACCTCTCCCTTTCCATGACCCTTCCATCCTTTCCTCTTTTTGGCATGCTTGCATTTCTCTCCCCTTACCCACGATATAGGCTTCAAGATCTCTCTCTCTCTCTCTCTCTCTCTCTCTCTCTCTCTCTCTCTCTCTCTCTCTCTCTCTCTCTCTCTCTCTCTCTCTCTCTCTCTCTCTCTCTCTCTCTCTCTCTCTCTCTCTCTCTCTCATGCGCGCGTGTGCACCCAATACAAAGGGAACCTTCCCACCAAGAGCTGGACAACAATCTGTTCACATATAGAAAAAATATTCTTCTCTCAAGATCAGGAAGCTCAAATACATCTATACACATCATGGGATTGCTATCTACCGGAGCCTGACCAATGCTATTCATTGTCATTGGTCTTCAAAAATTCAAGTTGAAAGACTCTAGAGGAGCTTGCTGGGCTTATCCTCGCTATAAGAGCTTCTATAAGCACCTTCGCCACATACTTGTTGTGACCAATCTCATTCCTAGCGACTATGGGGATTGGGCCTGGAACTCGTCAACCATGAGTCGAGGAAAGTGCCCACCAGCTCATGTCCATGTTCTCTGGTGAAATGAATGACTTTGCCAGCACCACCCACATAAACACCGCTATGGCCATCTGAGTAAGAAAAACGCCAAGAGGAAACGTGAGCCCTAGGATGCAAATCCTCCTCTGCGACATAACTGGAAAAGAGCCCCATACTTGTCTCCTATCTTTAGCTTCTCTGTGGGTGCGAAGGAAAGAGAGGAAGATAGTCTCTCTCTCTCTCTCTCTCTCTCTCTCACACACACACACACACACACACACACACACACACACACACACACACACACACACACACACACACACACACACACACACACACACACACACACACACACACACACACACACACACACACACACACACACACACACAGAGGGATGCATCTCGATATTCCTTGTCCACATTATTATTATTATATTAGAAGCTCAAGAGCTTTCCGATACCCTGCTATACCTCGGTCAAGATTGTCATCAAGATTATCTATCGTGCCTAACTTCCAGCAACTCCTGCTGCTGCTGGGCTTCCTTTCTTGCAGCTACCCATGCTGTGTTCACATGATCTCTCTCTCTCTCTCTCTCTCTCTCTCTCACACACACACACACACACACACACACACACACACACACACACACACACACACACACACACACACACACACACACACACACACACACACACACACACACACACCACAAGAAGTTTTGGAAAAATTCTCACAATAATCTCCACATTGTGGCTTACCTCAACATCATGAACTTTTGTGAGGGAGGCACCGCATACCTAGCTAGGTACAAATGGGGGCCGGTGGTCCTCCACCCTCAATTGTACCTAGCTAGGTATGCAGTGCTTGATCTCGAGCAGACATTCATGATGTTATGCATTGTATGAAAAACACTAAAAAGACTCCGTTTTTTGGCACGAGAAAATTATAAACCTTTTTGTGCACACACATACACATATAATAAATCGGCTAAACCAAAAGCAAAATACTGACCTGCACTAATTCTCTCAATGCTATGTATTTGTTCATCTTGACCGATTGATTGATGAAGCGATAACCCTGCATGATTGGCAAAAAATCAAGCCAACACCCGCGAACTCATGTACTCTGTGGCAATAGCAATGTAAGTGACATGGCTGCTCTCCGAGGCCACAAAAAATAAGTTGATTAGCATTACATCAAAAGCTTGCACTCTCCAACAACATTTTAAGCCCCTACAATTAGTCAAGCTGTTTTGACGATGCGAACTTGATCAAAATTGATCAAGAACAAAGTAGTGTGGATGCCGCGAGGATTGTTGCAGTTGTTGTTGTCGCCGTTGCTACGTCGATGGCATCATCTAGAAGTTGATCTCTTGACGTTGCATCTTCTATGCAGGGTCATGTCTGAACTGTTTGGACCAATCCGTTGAGCAGCCACAAGAAGTTTCAAGGAACGTGATTATGTGTGATGAATTTTTGCAAAGCGGGTTGCTAATTATGGTTTAGTGAATTGAGGGGATTGAATCATTGATTACAAGCAAAGGGAAATTGATATGTCTGGAATGCCAAAGGGCATTGAACTAGATGAATATCCAAAGGATGCAAGCGACTGTCAAAATGCGTAATAACTGAGAGCGCATTTAATGACACCATGAAAATGAAAAGTGGCCTATGGAGAGCCTCTAACACGAGTAAAAATTAGCTTGCGGAGTAGTTAGTAGTAATGAGCAAATGAGTTAGTAGATTGTGATGGTGATGAAGATACCGTGAGAGGGCAGAGAAAGCAAGAATATGAATTGCTTGCAAACAGCATGTGTAAGCTTATCACATTATCTTGACGGTAATCTTGACAGAGGTATAGCAGGGTATAGCACTCACTGTATACTTGAGAAAGATCCTGTGAATCTCCATTCCATTTGGGTTGCTCTAGATATCAAAGACCTATGCATGTGTAGAACCCAAGAAGCACAGTACCACATGAATTTTCAATAAAGAAGGCAAAAGAATTAGCTTTACGGTAGATCCACCTTAACACTCCGACTCTCTGGAGAATTCCTGGCTCGTTCGTGCACTGTTGGCAGCTCCAGACAGAGAGTTAGTTATAGAACTAGAGTGGGCAGAAACAAGACGTGCAGAGAGGTCTCACCATCTCAGGGAAGTCGCAAGTGATAAAAAATGAGGAATTAACCGAAGCACACAATAGCATGCAGGCATTCAGTAGAATCTCCTTGCTCATTCTAGCTTGGCTACCTCGATCTCTCTCCCGGGGAGGTCACCTAATAAAAATGTAACCTATCACGTGAGTTCAACAGAAGGGTATTTAAAGTTCTTGAAACTTACATATATATACAGAAGGGCATTATTTTTTCAAATTTGAAAAAAACTTACAGATTTTAAAAGAAAAGGGTATATTATATTCCTAAAAAAATTCACAGATAAGGGGTTTTACAAACGTGTCTTGAACGCACGTGATATGGTAGTTTTACACATAGTGAACCCCCCCGAGATCTCTCTTGTTCTCTCTCTCTCTCTCTCTCTCTCTCTCTCTCTCTCTCTCTCTCTCTCTCTCTCTCTCTCTCTCTCTCTCTCTCTCTCATGAGCACGCAGTCCGTCCGCGCTGCGCGGAGGGTTAATGAGCTCAATATATGAATATTAATTTTTAGTATTTCTTGTGTTGCAAGGTGGCGTAGGTTCACATGGGATGGGGAAAAGGTCTCTCAACTTAACCTTGAGCTGTTTGAAGATTCAAGAAATTAGTTACCTGAGAGGGGAGCAAAAACAAAATTGTGACTTAGATTTTGCAAGAAAATAGAACGAATAGGTTAAAAATGTAGCTTAATTCATAGAAATTGGAGTGCGTTTATTTGATGAAAAATACCCACATTAGTGAACGTGCATGTAGTCCATCTGTGCACGTATTTTTCATCACATCGTGCTCATCCACCAATGTGGATATTTTTCATCAAATAAAAGCACTCAAATTTCTACAAATTAAACTATATTTTTATCATATCCGTTCTATTTTCTTGCAAATTACAAGAACGTAGTATGTTTGCCCTTGGGACTACGTGCTCCTTGTCCTAGTTTATTCCTTTAATGATTGTAAAAATTATTTTATGTTCCTTACGCACTTGTAGCTGGTGGCAAGCAATTCTAGACAACACAAAACATTGGATGCATGAGAGACAATTTGATCATCAACAGGATCACCCATTGCTAAGTTTGTGAGTTGGGAATACCAAGCATCTTGCAAACAATAACACACCTGGAAAATATATATGTGAAGGTCCATCAGCCACACTTTCTGACACACAGCCCTAAACACAAACACCACACATCACTTCTTATCTCTCTCTCTCTCTCTCTCACACACACACACACACACACACACACACACACACACACACACACACACACACACACACACACACACACACACACACACACACACACACACACACACACACACACACACACAAAGAGAGAGAGAGAGAGAGAGAGAGAGAGAGAGAGAGAGAGAGAGAGAGAGAGAGAGAGAGAGAGAGAGAGAGAGAGAGAGTGAGAGAGAGAGCAACCAAGTTAACCAAACAAGATTACTCGCACATGATAAGCATGGCTGGGAGAAAATTCTTATGTAGGATGATAAGAAAATTGGCTTTGATTTCAATAGAAAGGTAGGTTTCTAGTGCTTTTCCATACTAGGAGGATAAGATTGGTTCACATTAATCTCTCACAAGCTGACAATGAGTTTTTGTTTACTCAATATGCTCTTGCAGTATAGCTTTTATATAACTAAAAGGCTATCGATCTATAGTGTCTTTGAAGTTTTGTGGAATGTATAAGGTGGACTGGTTCACTCCCCCTATCAAATTGTGGAGGGTAAATTGGTCAAAAGAGAAGTGGCTAAAAGGTATAAACAACATTTGGGAAGTAAAATGGCCAAGTTCAATGAAGATAATCACTTTGAATTTGTTGTGGGGGCTTATCTCTACTAGGAGTAAGATTGTTGACAAAGGTATTGGCACAAACACTTGCTCTGGGTGCAAAGTAGCTTTGCAGGATCCCTTGCATCTTCTCAAAGACTATCCTTCATTGTAGGGTCTTGTCACCTAAATCTACAAATGGGTACACTCAAATAGTCAGATATTTCTATCTCAAGTAGATTTAGAAATCCCAAAACATTTGTGTCCTTGAAAGAAACTTTGTAGTAGCTTGGCTCAATGATATCGTGCATGATAGCGATGACCTTATTTATTTGATATGGCCAAGAGTAGAGACAACTTTGCAAGTCGAAGAATGTAAACACGCAATGAGTTACATTGGCTATTCAAGTGGTGCCCTCTTGTGGAGAAGCAGATTATTGACCTTGGGTTGAACCTATTAGATGAGAACTAAAATAGGGTCTTTTGATAATGTATTGTACATTGCGTCTTTTGCTAATGTATTGTACATTGCTTTTTTGGAAATGTTGTCCCTTCAAGGCACATCTAGTGCTTGAGGCTCATTGTATATTAATTGATGATTTAATATAGTATCTCTACTTACAATTGCTAGTATGCATTTAAAAAAACAAAACCGTTGGCCACAACAATGGAAAAGACATTGCATACAATGGTCTTGGTTTCCTAATGAAGCTTTAAAACTATAGCAAATATAAAAATGAATACATACACCATGGAATGGAACTCAAAGGACATGTATACTTGTAAGACATGGAATTAGGACTTTAGCTCAAAAAGTCTAAGTTTTGACTTTGTATCCTTTATATGTATTTATCCTACCTTCTAAATTCTCATACAAATTTATACTATGTATGGTGTGGTGATTTTCCCCTCCTAGCCCTCAAACAAGGAATCATAACACACCAACAAACAAGAAATGTCAGATAAATACTAGAAAGTATTTGGAATGATTTAATTGTTCATTTTCACCTTGAGGAAATAGGAATTCACATATTCATTATCATTGAGTATCGCTTAAAGATGTACCACCATAAGTCACTAGCTAAACGAGGCTTTTTCTCATTCCCTTACTTTTCAAAGTAGAGACATGTGTAGAAGACTCAAGTTCACATGCACCCCATAGTGATTTTATATGGTAAATCTTGAAAATAAAATTCCAATATTATAGCATATCTATCTACTCAATTGTCTTTCTTTGCATTTCTCTGGACAATTCTTACCTCTTGTCTCTATTTCTTGTTTTGCTTATCAACATAAAGAATTTATTTCCTTTGGAAACTAGAGGTTGGGGTCTTTAGAGGTGACAAAATTGCTTTTTAAACCCCCTATGCTACATATTATGGCTGAAAAATGAAATAAGTTAATGACGATGAATCTAAACTTAGTGATTATGTTTCCTCTAAACACAAGGAGTGTTTGAAGAGATGGTGGTGTTAGTAAATAGACACTCTTCATGAAGCTCAACATCCATGGACTCAACATGTTCCTCACAATTTACTGCTTGTTTGTAATCAAAGTTACTATCAAATCATGGCTTCTTAGGACATTTCCACTCAATGACCTCCTATCAACTTCAATGTGTATGTCCCACTAGATCAACACTTAAGATCATATATTTCATGTAGATTTTAAACACAATGCACTTCTGATTGTTTCTCTCTTGACTTGAAAATGTATCATATGAAATAAGGGGATTATAATGTTTGTTTTCTAAAGATCATGAGATCTCCTCAATTTGGAAAAGGAAAAAGATACTTTAGGCTTAAAGTTTGATACGTGGAATGGGAACTTGGAAGGCAATGGAAATGGGAAGGTTGAATGTGGATTGGGAAAGTGAAGGTTGATAATATATGAAATGAAAAATCTCATGAAAGGAAGTCAAAGGACTTTGTACAACTACGAGATTTTGCAAAATTCTACCCACAACTTGAAAAGACCACAATATTTTAAAAAATCCAATGCATTATGTCAAGAACACGAGCCTAAAAGACCTAAAAATTGTGAAAAAAATCTAAATAAGAATCTCTCAAAAAATAAACACTCATTTTGATTAAGTACAAGATGAAGATCACATCTTGGCAAAGGGTTGAACAACAGGAAGAAGTAGCCCTCAAAAACATGTCCTAAGGAAAGCTAAACAATTATTTATTTCTTTTAAAAAAGTTTAACAACTTTTCTTCAAGGGAACCTCATAACCTAGCTATCTATACACTCCTTCACTCTCTTCGTTTTGCTCTCACCATTGTGCTCTTCTTCCCCCCAAAGTGCCCTTTTGTCTGCTCATATCTATATATGCATCTTTGCTACTTTGCATGCAATACTTGAGTCATGACTATACATATGTCAGTTGAGTGTAGACTGTGCACTCATTTAATCTATTGCTACATTTATTAAGTTTTTATCTTTCTAGAAAGATGGATTACTACTTAGAAGTGTTATGTTGCCATGCTCAAAAGCTAGCTAACGATTCCAATAGAAAAAGGGTAAGAGTGATCACCGAGATGAGAGGCGCACTCTAACTAGAACATTCAAGGGTTAGTTGGCTAATCATGGGCGCCCAAGTGTGAATGGGCAAGCTCATATAAAAGTCACCTAAACCTAAAAATCATGTATTCTCTCATTTGTGCAATTGAAGAGTGCTCTTGCTCCATCTCCATCTCCTTCTTCATCTCCTTGTATGTGTGTGTATGCATGATAGAGAGAGAGAGAGAGAGAGAGAGAGAGAGAGAGAGAGAGAGAGAGAGTAATCGAGCATTGCGACAGTACGACGATGGCGAGACGGTGGTATAGCCAGATCCGGTTAACCCATTGACAAACCAAATTCATGTATGTGAATGCAACCAAGGTTATGGCAGAGTCCTTGTGCAAGTACATGATGCAGGATAAAGCAGGTACCACCAGGATATGTATGCAAAGTGTGGCATTTGGGAGGTCAAAGGTGGGTTTCAACCCTACTAGATGGAGAATCTTAGAAATGATTAAAAGGCACCGCTTATCAGTTTCTTTTGCTACTATCAGAGCTTTACAACTCTCGGATTTGGGGCTATGACAACTCAAGTTTGTGGGAAATCAAGGCGACAGTACTATTCTCAATATCCAAATCTTAGGATGGATGTTCGGCCACATTTGCGGCTATATGTCTAAATACTCAAGAGAAAAGGATGGCCTTGCATATGATCGATGGATTGGTGCAAGGAGACAACATAAGGTTTTTAAAGATGCAAGAGGATGGCGAGTGACATAGGATATAGAGTTAAATTGGTGTTTTTCTAGCATGGCCAGTCGAAGGCGTGTGAAGGGTAGCTAGCTCTCTCCACCTTCGAAGGTGTTTGAGCCGTTGGGACTAAGGCTTGGGATAGTTAATGCTTTCTACAAATTTGATTTTATGCTTGTGATGCATGAAGCTTTCCATATTCATTGCATCACCTAGGTCACAAGGAACACAAAGATTGTAAGGGAGGTTTTTGTTTAAAAGTAAAGCAAAATAAAAATGAGTGTCTGCATGGGAAGGTGGCACCATCTGGTCGCCTGCATGAAGGAAGGCTACAGCGGGGAGAGTTGCACGCGGTGGGTGGCCAATAGGATGGTTTTGAGGGGCCGCAACCTCCAGGGATGGAGGATGGAGGGAGGTAAGGGCTGCAGCCCATCGAAGGAAGGAGCGGGCAGGTGGTATATTGGCTGTAGGGCAGTGCCACAAAAGGTGAAGAGGGGCTCGGGGGGCGCCACTCAGGAAGGCCGCCAGTTGCAGGGGGTTTGGAAGGTCGCCAAGGACCGGTAGAGCAGGAGGGCAACCAGCTGGAGGGAGAAGCCTGAGAGTAGGCAAGGGCTGCAGGTAGTGGCCACCATATCACAAGGATAGAGGAGATGGGAGCGCTGTAGAGGAGGAAGGAGGCAACCAGTTGTTGGGGAGAGGCCATAAGAAGCCATGGGTCGCTATGAAGGGAAAGCGATGATATGCAGCTGAGGACACTACTACAGAGCCACAAAGGGGTTGAGGGTATCACTTGATATAAAGAGGCTGCAGAAAGAGGAGGGTAGAAGGAGGAGCTAGCACAGAAGTGGCTGAGAGTTGAAGGAGGAGAAGAACCGTGTGCAGGACACAGGAGGAGAATTGATTTGGTGGGGTTAGACTCGCGGATGCTGAGCAACGGGCCATTTGTAATGGCTCACTGGGGACTACAAAAAAGAGCTGCTGAGGGAGCCCGTGATCAGAAAGTAGTCCATGGGAGGGTTGTCGTAGAACTTGGAGGCTTGAATGTTGAAGGGCCACCAGAGGGAGGATTGTGAGCCGGTGCAGGGAGGTAATTATTGTGCAAGGCCGAAGTGGATATGAGGATATGAAATATAGCAAGGACAAGAGAACGTGGGCTGCAAATAGCAATATGGAAAGAATTCAATGATTGTATCAAGAGAGAAGGACGGGCCATGGGCTAACGATCATGAGGGAGGAGCCACCGCTGCAAACTGAGTCACCTTCATAAAATAGCGAGTGAGCTTGGCCATGAGTATTTGAAGAGATGAAAGGACCTGCGAAGGTTCTCGCCATATCAAATGGGGAGGGAAAAAGACAAAGAAGCCGTGAGTCGAACCAACATCAAAGAGGGGGATCATAGGCATGCTTGGAGTATCATTGTTATACACCCTATAATGGAAATATCTACCTTGATATTGGTCCAGTCGGTTCTCAAATCAATGTCGATTTTCTCTCTAGCTATTGTATCCAGTTGTGTGTTGAGTATATGAAAACTTTTGGTGTGGATATTGGTGTATGCAATTAGGGATGGTTGGGTACGGGCCCGGGTGGTAGTCGTTGCAAATTGGGAGTCTGGGTGTGTGATTATTAGGGGATAGGGGTGTTGTGAGATCATTGGGCTATAGAGAGGCATCTAGTTTGTGCACTGTGTGTGTTCCCATTTCCCCCTTCCCAGCGCTTGAGCGCGGCACGATGGTAGCTCCTTCTTCTTCGTGGTGAGGAATCCTCTACGAGGGTGAGCGTAGGGCGGTGAGTGACACACCCTTGCTCTCTTAAGATTGCTAGATTAGTTTGTTATGTGCTTGCAACCATTTGTGGCTTGCACACAATATATAGAAAGTCCCTTGCTTTGACACATGCGACAGACAAGCACATTTTTGGCGCCGCTGTCGAGGAAATGCCTTGCATTAAGCTCGAATAACACTTCCTCCTAAAACTTCATGGAGGGTTACCCAATGCCTAATCCAGATAACTCAAGCCAAGACATGCATTCCATGGGCCCACGGTTTAGGCCAAGCGTGCTTAGCCGCTTAAAGGAAACCTTTAGTAGAGCCACTCGCTCAGAACATGGAGCTAACGATGTAAATGAGGAGGGTGGGGAAGTAAATTTTCCATTCATGATCAACGTAGATCCCATGCTTTTGGAGAGTGTGCACGTGAATACTCCATTCATTGCACCCCCTGACTCTTCAGAGCTACTCCCCTCCGAGGTTATGTTACTTGATGGTAGAAGCCTTTCTGAAGTGCAAGAGGTTGAGCAATATATCCTTGTTGCGAGGGAAAAAGAAATCGAAAGCTTATGCAAGGTGGAGCAACGACGAGAGTTAAAAGCAAAAGCCCCTATGTAAATATCCTTGCTAGGAGAGCAATCAAGTGCTCCTGAAATAGCGACCACTAAGGGTCAACCCATAGAGAGCCATATTGCATCTAGTTCAAAAGACACCCCTAGCACCTTAATCCTAGATGGGGCGTTCCTAAATAAGAATTAGGAGTACGAACTACAAACAAAAACTCTAACCAACCTATACACAGACCACACCTATCATGTGGGTTGGTTAGATATCCTACAATCCACAATGGGTGCTACTAGTGTAGAGGATCTACAACAAAGAGTTTGTGAGGTCATCCATAGGGTTATTGAGCTAGAGAGACAGAACAAGGGGATCCACATGCCTTCAACGGGTCTCATGAGATTCTTGGATACAGGGAAGGCTAAACAACCAACCTTATCGCAAATGGAGACTCCCTCGGTAAGCTCAATGGATCCTCCATATGTTGTTTCGCCAGGGGTCTCAGTGCAATTTGAGCCCACAAGTGATAGCTTTACCTTTCCAAGTATAGCTCATCTTTCCCTTGGTGACACCACGGCTACCATGCCTACCCTAATGATGGGCATGCCAAAAAACACGCCATGGACCTCATTTGTTAGTAAAGCACCGCTACATGGTAGCTCAATGCCTGCAACAGTACCTACAGGTGTGTACCAATCGTGTACACCTATAGGTCCACGTACTCATGTAGTTCCTACCCCTCCCATTGTTTCAACAACCTATGCTTCACAACCACAACACCCAAGCTCTTATTTCCATGGGACCATACCGGCTAGCATTAGCATGTCACATCCGACGTGTGCTATGCCTAGGGCCACACACATGAACTTTGGGCCACCACATGGCATAACACCATACCAAACTTGGAACCCAATGGCTTCCTATGTGCCAAGCCCAATGCCAATACCTACTCCACATGTAGTCTCTGGAGCGCCTTCACCCACGGTGCCTCCTCACTTAGGTGACTTGACAACATTTGCTCAAGCTATCGGTTGATCTATTGCTGAGAATATGCGTAACACGCTTGATAGAGAGCCTAGAAGTAAGAGTACAAATAGCCAAGCTCACACAAAAATTTAGTGGACCAGGGATGTGAGAAATCATATCAAAGTGTTTGAACAAATATGCAATTCTCTAGGAGAACACAATGATCTGCATAAGAGTAATGCTTTAAGCCTAACCTTAAGTGAGAAGGCTGGAAATTGGTATAGAGTCCTAAGGGTGGAAGAAAAAACAATTTACCCTACTCTTAGGAGATTGTTCTTGAAAGAATACATACGAGAGGGAGTGCTTTGGGGTGTAGCCTATCAACTCCAGAAAGCCCAACAAGAGGAAGGAGAGTCGGTGAGAGACTTCATTAGTCGCTTGAAGCATTTGAATTCTCGCTGTAATCCAAGTGAGTGCTTCAATAATAATCAATTGCTTGATAGATTCATTAGGGGATTACGAGATGAGGATATCTACAATGGCCTAGTCATTAGAGGTATCACCACTTGGGAAGGAGTCACCACCAATGCGATCCAATTGGAGGATAATTTAATGATTGAAGGAGAAAGAGTGTCTATTGAAACTATATCTACTAGCTCGTAAGCGTCGGGGCATTAGCCAATGACCCTAAAGCCTATTGCTAAGGAGCCAAAAATATTTGAGATGACTTTAGCAGATCTCACCAAGGCCATTCAAGAGAGTCTTAGAGACAATCGTGCTTCGCAAAACAATCATATGTATCCAAGAAGGGAGCAACAATGGTGCTCATTATGCTATGGTCCGCATAGTTCCAGTGAATGTCCTACTTTTAGAGTAAAATTCAATGGGAATTGCAATGCCTATGGAAGGTATGGTCATCAAGCTAAGGATTGCATAGTATTTAAGCGTGCGATGGACAATACCAACCTTATCATGGATAGACACACCTTGAGTGCCTGCATTGATGCCGGTCCCACTTCTTGAACAAACGTCACAACACATGGTCCCTAGGGCCCAAAATGTTGTTCAAACAACACCCTTACCACCTCCAGTGCTAGGACCGCAACCACCACATCCGAGAATCAGTTCTGTGAATCAAGTGGGTTGTGAGTCATCTATTGCTTGTTTGGAAGGCTGTGAGGAAGATATAGACCCTAATATTGCCTATGGGATAGATGCGCTTAAAGAAAGTCCACAATGCTACATGGAAGAATGTTGGGGACAAGTCAAACTTGTCTATCAAGTAGCTGCTCTTGCTGCAAGAGGCCAAAATATCAATTAGAGTACCAAGAGACCACCTCTTCAATGCTATGAGTGTGGAGGTTCACATCGTGTGGCCGAGTGTCCTATTAGGCTACAAAAGAACGCCACACTAATGCAAACCAATCAAGCGAGCACGTCTACAATGCTGATACTCATGTGTAATTGATGTGGCATAGATAATTTGATTGCCCAATGTCCAAATAATCCAAAGGCACCGAAGATCACGCCATTAAACTTGATTGAGGTTATCGAGGAGCCATCATAAAGTACACCCGTGGTACCAGTAAATGTACTCACATGATTGATGCTCCAAAGACAAAATTATATTCTTGAAGAAAGAGACACGACATCAATTGCCCAATCTCAGAAGAAGAAGAAAACAGAAGGAAGAGATTGCAAAAAGCAGCGAAGTCATACCCCAGTTCAAAGACCAACATAGGGACTGGTGACGACCCTGTATATATGAACGACTCTGAAGAGGATTCTGATTCAGGTGAAACCATGGAGACCAAAATCACCACTAAGAAAGAAACCAACAAGGAACATCATCACGAGCCACAATGTCCATGATCCAAGAAGAAGATAGGAACTTATCCAAACCCTATAGAGGAAATTGAGCGGGTCAAGCAATTAATGAGTTTGGTAGAAGATACCCAAAGGGATCTAGAACTAGCACCTAGGCATATCCAAATTACAAACACATTGTTCCCTATGCAACAACAACCTCACAAAGTCCATAGACCCCTAGACATACCTAGTGTCATCCAAGAAGAAAGTGACTTACAGTCATAAGAAAGTGGGCATACTCACTTCTTGCTCAAAATAGTGTTTACAGACGGACTACCTGACCCTATCGAAGAAATGAAGATCCCATCTTCCCCATGTCAAGAGACAGAAGCCCAAAAGATGTCGTTAAACATTGCCAAATTGATGGATTTCATGGCTTTAGAAGTTAGAACCACCATCATGTCTGAACTATATGGAGACCTTGAGCTATTCTTAGCTCTTCGAGCTTTCTTGAATGGACAATTTGCATAGATAAATGGAGCTAGGGAGATGCCAATAGAGGAGGAACACTTAGATTTACAACCCAACCTAAATGAGAACCTTGTTATAGAAATACCTGTTAACACGTTGGGACAATACTTTGAGGGCGATGAATCCAATGCAACCATACCCATCACTACCAAGGGATTAACTGTGAAGGGAATCCTTGATGGTGGCATTGGGGTTAGCATTGTGACCAAATTTTTTTGGAAAACTATGGGAAGACCTCACCTTGTGACCACAACAATAGTAGTAAAGATGGCCAATGGGTCTATTGTTAAACCTATTGGGATGCTATAAAATCTCAAGATCAAGGTCTTTGGACATAAAATAAGAAATAACTTCATTGTTATGGATTTCTCCAAGCACACTATGGCATCTGAGATGATCTAGGATGTCCTTTCATAAGGGAAGTAAAAATGGTGCATGACTGGTCTAAAAACCATGTCTACTTGCAGTTCCAAGATTCTGTCATTCGAGTGGATCGTGTAACTGGTCGAGCATATCCTCTAGGAAATAGGTTTATAATTGATCATAAATCTGACACCACAGTTCACGTGGCCCCATTGCAGTATTGTTACACATGTAAAGTGGACACTAATGTTGGGGAAGATTCTCCTTATATGAATGTACTACCTGGGATGACTGAGTCGGACAATGTGGATTGGGTCCACTTAATAAAAACCATAGACACTTGGGGAAACAGGGGGACAACCTGGATAACACCTGAGGGGGATGAAATGCCACCACTCGTACCCTTAAATATGCTAGAAGCAATACATATAGGTTCTGATGACCTACAAGATGAAGGTTTGACTAGCGTTAGGACCAATAGCATCTCACAAGACTATAGCCCACACGATTTGGGGTTAGAATCATTAATTCAAATTGACTCTGAGGAGGAAGAATTTGAGTTAAATCTTAGTGAAAATGTGAGGACAAACCATTCAGAGCAGAGTGATACCCTAGATGACAATCTATCCAAGGGAGCAGAAGACACAAGTAGCAATTTATCTAGTGACTCTTTACTAGAGATCAGCCATAATAAAAAATTAGACAAGAAGAGTAAGAGATATAAGAGGCGACAATATCGAGCAAATGTGCATGCTAGAATAAATGAAAAGAAATCTACCGCAGCATGGCTATGTGATGCTCATCGAAAGTTGGTAGATAATTGGGGTGGATACCTTCAAAGTGTTATGTGGTGTAGTCCACAACCCATTGACATCGCACAACTAGAGGCTATAGAGAAGCCAAAGTTGAGACGTATAGTAAGGAGGCAACAAAATCGAGAGTTAGCTCAACAACAAAAGGAATCAAAAGTGAAATCACAGTCCACAGAACAACAGGATCCCACAGACTTACACCCTGCACCTGAACATTTCAAATTCTACACCACAGAGGAACGCTAGGTTGTGTATACAAAGGCTCAAAGAAAACCTATCAATGGAAGAAATGGAGTTTATGATGGTCCAGTGATACTTAAGGAAATAGAGTTAGCAGACCCCGGAGAAGAGTCCAAACCTATTTTCATTGCCCAAGATCTGACAGAGACTGAGGAGTGTGTACTTAAAGAAATTCTCAAGGAATTCAGGGATATATTTTCTTGGACATATCATGATATGAAAGGTGTTCCACCTTCCATGGTGCAACACACAATCCCCATGAATAGCATGGCTAAACTAGTCCAGCAACGACCCTACTGAATGAATCCTAAGTATGTAAAGATTGTTCAAGAAGATATTGAAAAGCTTGTGAAATGCGAATTCATATACCCTATTGAGAACTCAAAATGGGATTCTCCAATAGTGATTGTGCCAAAAAAGAATGGGAAACTCAGAGTGTGCGTGGACCTCAAGAAGGTCAATGCCGCCACTAGGAGGGACCATTACCTCTTGCCATATTCAAAACTTGTGCTTGAAAGAGTTGCAAGAAAAGAAGCTTATAGATTTTTAGATGGGTACTCTGGATTCAATCAAATCACAATTGTGCTAGAGGACCAAGCTAAAACAGCCTTTATAATCGAATTTGGAGTGTTCGCATTTCGTGTTATGGATTTTGGCTTAACCAATGTCCCTACTACCTTTCAAAGATTAATAAACATTGCTTTTAGAGAATATTTGAGGGAGTTTTGCAAAGCTTTCTTAGATGACCTTTGTGTTTATTCCTCTCTGAAAGAATATCTATCATGCTTACAAAAAGTGTTTGAGAAGTGCAGATTGTATGCCATCTCCTTAAACCCTTTTAAATTCCAATTTTAGGTTAAACATGGAGTCATTTTAGTGCATATAGTGTCCAAAAATGGGATTTCCACAGATGAGAGCAAAATTAAAGCCATTGCTGAATTGCCACCACTTACAAAAAAACTATAAAGGAGTTTAAAGGTTCATGCGTCATGTTGGTTATTACCGACGATTTATTTTAAACTTTGTCGAGATAGATCATCCTTTGTATAAGCTTCTTATTGAGTTCCACTGGACCGTAGAGTGTGACCATGCTTATGAGTCATTGAAAAAGACCTTCACAAGTGCTCCTATTCTATGAGTGTCCAATTGGAATGTAATTTTCCATGTGCATATTGATGCATCGAACTTTGCTATTGGGTGTGTTCTAGCTCAACCAAGAGAACATGAATTGGACTACCCCATTAGCTTTGCAAGTCTTCAATTGAATGATGCCGAGAGAAACTGCACCACTACAGAGTGGGAAGGTTTAGGTATGATTTATGCAGTGAAGAAATTTTGCTACTACTTTCTGGCCAACAAGTTTGTTTTCTATGTTGATCATCAAGCCTTGTTATATCTAGTAAATAAACCTTGTTCCACGGGAAGAATTACATGATGGTTGTTAATTCTCCTTGAGTTTGATTTTACCGTTGTGGTGAGACCTGGTAAAAGACATGTCATGGTGGATCATTTTGTCTCGCATGGGCCTAATTGTGAAGCCCCTACTAGAGTCGATGATGAATTTCCTGATACTTCCTTATTTCTAGTCGAGACCATGACTGAATGGAGTGAGAAGATTGTGAAATTTTGAGTTAATGGTTTTCCAGCCAAACAGCTTCGTAAGGATACAAGTCAAAAACTGCTAAAAGAATGTGAGCCTTATTCTCTCATTGCAGGAACAGGCTAGGGAAGGATGATAATCTTAGACGTTGTGCACGTGAGGATGAGTATTTATACATACTGGAAGAAGCCCACATGGGTATAGCCAGAGGACATTTCTCAGGGGAACTAACAACTAGAAAGGTGTTGCAATAATCAGGCTGTTGGTGGCCTACCTTATTCAAGAATGCATCATTTTTTGCAAAAGGATGTGATGAATGCCAATGTTACAAGATCACACAACAAAAGGATAAGATGCCCTTACATCCTGGTAAAGTGACTCAACCATTTGAAAAATGGGGTTTAGACTTTGTAGGCCCAATTAGTCCGGCAACTCATAGCACTCAATCTCGATATATTATCGTTGCCACTGACTATGTAACAAAGTTGGCGGAAGCCAGGGCGACACGTAAGGCTGATGTAAGGTAAACTGCCAAGTTTATCTTTGAGAACATCATTACAAGATTTGGTTGTCCTTTTGAGATAGTGAGTGACAATGATACTCATTTTATAAATGGAGTGATAAAAGAACTCACTACCAACTTCATGATAGCTCACCATAAGTCCACTCCTTATTATCCACAAGCAAATGGCCAAGCTGAGAGTACCAACAAAACTCTCATTTCCATTTTGACAAAGATAGTTGAGGCTCATCGTACAGATTGGGATTTAAAGCTTACAGTAGCTCTATGGGCTTATCATACTTCCTACAAAGTGGCTATTAATTGTACACCATTCCAAATGGTATATGTCCAAGAACCAGTTATGCCATGGCAGTTTGTAATTCCTAGTCTACATGTAGCTTCATAAGAAGGTTGGGATGGTAACCCTTTAGTTGAGTGCTTATACATCCTTGAGAGATTAGATGAAGAAAGGAAATTGGCTATGCAAAACGCACTTATGGAGAAAGATAGGAGGAGAAATGGTTTGACCATTATCTAAAGAACAAGGATATCAATGTTGGTGATAAAGTACTTATGTATGGAGTGCGTAACGAAAAGAAAAAGTTGAAATATGCAGGAAAAGGACCATATAGAGTATGTGAAATCACCCACAAGGAACCATTCGTGTGGAGACTCTTGATGGAGTTGAAACCATTGGATTCCTTAATGGGAGCAAATTTAAAAGATACTATGATCCTTTAAGCCAAGAGGAGCTATGTGCCATCCATCAAAAAAGGTAGCCAAGGCACAAACAAAATTGAAGAAGATACAAGCTCAAGATGAGGCTAAAGAGTGACAACAACGCATAAACACCAACTAGAGGCTAACCTTGGAGGTACACATGCATTCCACGTTGAAACAGAGGATGATTGGTTGGACTCTGACACACCTCTACAATACCCTATTGAGCTAAATAGTGCCTATGGAAAAGTGCTATATAACACCTTATTGGACACTGGTGCTAAGTATAATCTATTATCCTATGGAGTTTGGTGTCAGTTAGGGAAGACACCTCTATTTGAGAGTATTATCCAAGTCAAGGGTTTCAACAAGAAAAAAACTGCGATTTTTGGAATCTGGCACACTTCTGCCAGTTATGACAATCTGGTTGTAGCTCAAAACTTTTTGGTCATGCTTGTTGGAACTATGAAGGGTAATATAAACCTAGGACGCATGTGGATGATAGCCACCATATGCACTATTGATTGGGGACTGGGGGTGTCACAACCTAGAAACCAACTCTTAGCCCTTCCAATCAAGCCATAGTCCCTAAGATATTGCCTCTTAAGGAAATAAAACCCAAAACATTGCATGTCCAAGAGGTTGAACCATATGTCCCCATAGCCCAAATCTCTAGATCTTCAACTGCTATAGTTGAAATAAAGCTTGAGACACACAATACCCATCCTAATATAACAAAGAAAAAAACATACAAATGGGTCCCTAAAGCTTCTTTAGCGACCATAGATAGTGCTCAAAGACAAGAGCCTGGTAAGAGACGTCCCAATCGTCCAAGAATTATAGGGAAATGTTGCGTTGGATTCTTAAAAAACTATTGGAAGCCCAAGGCTACTATGAAGGAAATGATCAAATATGGGTGCCAAAACGTAAATTGTGCTCTTTCTTGTCACTTGGCTCATGTGAGCCCAATCCTGTAGCTTGTTAGAAGCTATACACACCCCACGACATCTAACTATTTGGAAGATTATTCTTTTTGTAATTATTCATTCATTGAGGAAAACCTGATTTTTCACCTTGTAAATATTGGGACTTACAGAAGTTTCCAGATTGTATCCCAGTTTTGATTGTTAGATTGAGTAGATGGTTGATTTTGGAACTTTAGGGTTTGAGAAATTGTAAGGTATATATACCACTTTTTGACCTTAATGAAAAAACCTTTTGTCATTTTTAAAACAAGTTTTGAAGTCTGTGAGTGAGCGTACTGTGTACGAGAGAGAGAGTGTGAGCTTCATCTTGACGCTATGTGTGCTCTGGTGGTCGGAATCGAGTGCGGAGAAGTGCAGCGTGTTGCCCCCGACGAGAGCTACGCGCCGATACCTACATTGCGCGCGTACGGTGCGATTTTTTGAGCTCCTTCTATGAGCTTCATCTGGTGTTTGGGTGAGCATACATTGTCCGATTTTGCATTGCAACATATCCACGCATTCACATTGAGTAGAACTACACATTAGGCACTTTAGATTTTGGAAATGAAGACCTGCAGATTTCGGTCAGACATCCTACGTGTTTCTGCACTAGGTGTTTTCGGTTGGGATTTTGGTTCATAGACCTTAGGGAGAGTGACCTATTGGTATTAGTAGGGTCTCCTTTAAGTTCTATGGTGTTTCGAGATTATTTGATGGGTGTTCGGCTCTAGAAAGCGTTGTAGGAAGTTTCATCTTATGCACTCTTGAAGGCTGTGACTTAGACAATTGGTAGAGACCTCTGTAGGAATTAGTTAGGAGTCGGTCGAGTGTAGGTTGACACCTTATGCTTGCTTCCACGCGCCTGCGGGTCGAGCTTCATCCTTAGCTCACATTATATGTTAGATGAGTTCTCGCTGTGCTGACGTTCGTCGCGATGTATCCGTCCAACATTGGTGCCGCTGTCGGGGACGAAAACCTTAGGTAGGTGACCGAGACTTATCCTTGAGGATTGGGAATTTTGGCTTGCCAAGAGTCTCATTTTACATTTAGATAGGATCAGAGGGTGGAGGACTCTCTAGGTCTTAGAGGGAGTCTAGGAAGCGTGTGTCTTGCCTAGATCCTTCGACTTAGGTAGATTAGGTAGACCAAGGTAGTTTTAGGTAGTAGTCGAGTTCTTGAGTAGGAGTGGGAGTGGTAGAAGCGGTGAGAGTAGAGCTTGCGAGTCCGGAGAGGCCAAAAAGCAACTAAAACACCATTATCACCATTTCACATGATAAGTAGGAGTAGAGTAAGTAGGACATCATGATTCAGGATCTAGATCATTTCATGCATGTACACTTGCATGGTAAAGTCATCACAAGTTTGTAAAAGACGCAAAAGTGTGTTTGAAAGCCTAATTGAAGTCCAAAAGTTACTGTGAGTGTTTCCGATAGATCTACAGAGCATCAGGAGCATTTCTGTCAAAAAAATAAATAAATTAATTTTAAGCTAGGAGACATCCTACGCGTAGGATGTCTACAGGCTAATTTGGTGGAAATTTTGGGATTTTGAGTTGAACAGTGTGTTCAGAAGGTAGGGTTTACCCTAATTTCAACTGGAAAGTGGAAATTTGACCATATATTGACAAGATAAGGCCAGATAGACTGAAATTGCCAGACATCCTACCCAAATTCTGCCAAAGCATTATTTTGAAACCAAAACCATAAGATGGCTGCATGAGCATGTCTTGCATGATATATTGAGTGACTGAAAGGGGTTTCACCTCATTTGGGTGAGAAAATTGGGTTCAAAGCGGACTTTAGCACTTTTGACTGAAAAAGGCAAGAACAACTAAAATTTGGGACTTTTGAAATCCAAACCAAAATCTAAGCATACCACTGGGTTACTGACATCAAGGGGAATCTGTGGGACAAGTCTGGGGTCAAACAGGACAAAAAGACATCCTACGCGTAGGATGTCTTCTGAGTGATTTTGGACTCCCAACCAAAATTTGAGTATACCATAGTGATCATGAACTCAAGGGGAGCCTGGGCTTTGAGTTTGAAGCCATTCTGATAAAAAAGACATCCTACACGTACGATGTCTAAAGCAAGAAATTGAAACCAGACTTTGACAGGGAGCATAGCCAAGTGTTGTATAGCCTAAGGCAAGCCTCCTAGTCAATTTTGGTCCAAATTGGAGTTGATTATTTAGACTGATCAATATCAGCAACAGGCTGTCGGAATAGATTTTTGAATCATTGACCAACTAATAGGTGTCCAAATAAAAATGTAAAAGCAGCTATAGGCTCAGCACATCAAGGGGAAACCACAGTGAAAAAATCCAGGCAAAACAAAGCAGGAGACATCCTACGTGTAGGATGTCTATTGGGGCATACTGCAAAGAAACTTTGACTGTGCATATACAATGAGATTCCAATTGGCTTAAGGGTTCCAGAACTTCTTTCAGAAGTGAATTTGGAGCTTGTTTGCCCATTTGACGGAGCAAAGACTGAATTCAAACTTTTTCGCGTAAATTTACCAACATCCGAGGGAAGTATAGTTTCACATTTGCGACCTAATCCAGAACATCAACAGTGTATAAAATACAGTAGTGGTTGAGATTAACTCTCCAGTTATACCAATCATTACTAAGATAACCTCTAGCAGATAAATGCTTTGACTCGATTGCCGAAATTAAAATGCTTGTGTACAGGTATATTCAACACAACAAAGCAAGAAGTTGTGCAGAAACTGACACTTTGCCAAGTGAGTGGTTAGATTTGTGATAAATTGCATTGATAATTTTGATGAATTTAAGATCAGAAGATACATAGTTAGAGACCAGAAGGTGGCAGGTGATCAAGGTAGCTTAGTGTCCACCGAAGAGAGTGTAACTCAGGCAAGGCTAGATCCGCTAGCACCGATTATTGAGGAAGGTAGTGATACTGACACTTCGTCAGAGACAAATCTTTCTTCATGATGGGTAGTCAACAGCCAGGAGATTTCACCTATGATGGACCTATGCGAAGAGGAAGCACCTCCCAAAATCCTTTGAATGATTCCAAGCTCACTGTGATCTTCTTAGAGGGAACAAACTCGAGAGGAGCCCTTGTCTATTCTGACTATTGAGGACGCAAGTGCATTTGTATCGAGTAGAGACCAGCTCAAAGATTGGAGATAATCCGAGTATATGATGATGGAGATAGATTCCGAGACGAAAAGGGGAGCCACTATCTAATAGTTAGTAACCCTGAAGATTACAACAAATATGGAGATAACGTGGCGAAAGGGAAAATGGTTTCAGAAACTCAAGAACCGCCACCAAACATTGATCGGCCCGGAGCTATTTTTATGTATGATAAGAAAACAACCAGGGTTCCAACTTATAACGAGAGCTTGGGAATTTACAAGCATGAGAGTGAGGGTATAGTCTCTTACTTTCGCAACAAAGAACCATACATAAACGAATTAATCAAAGACAAGGTTCTTTACTTATTCTCTTATGAAACTACTACGGGGAAGGGTATAGTTTTTGTTGGTAGATACGGGTGAGAATACCATTGTATTCTCCTAGAGGAGGTAGAAAGGGCAACAGGTCCAGGAGCATCAACATATGCCCCTGAAGAAGTGCCAAGAGCCACCTACACCCCAAGCAAGTCAACGAATCCTTTTTCAGATGAGTATGACGCTACCTCACATACCACCCGACCGCCAGTATTCAACAACCAAGACCAACCGGCAAACCAGCCATCATTGCAGGCATGGCTTCGACAGAGTGCAACAATGGAACCATACCGAAACCGAGATGGTTATCAAGCCGCACGAGGGCTAAGGGATTTGCAAGAACCACCACTCTATTCAAGGTATCAGGGAGAGAGTAGGCCAAAGACTCAAGGGTCAACAGAGCCTGGAGGACCACCCATAGAGCGAGTTCAAAGAGATGAACCACCTCCAGCGAGAACCGTTAGAAATTATGGCTTAGGAGCACCACTGGGAGAGGAACCAACCTATTACAGAAGACCTGACAAGGTATATCGATTAGGACGTGGAGATCCAATGATGAGATTTGTAGACCATCGGAGAATTAGAACTTCTCAAGTGCAAAAAATGGGTAAACAAGAAATACACAGGAAGCAGAGACCCAAGAGATCATGTAGCAGCCTTTGTGCGTGTAATTAGAGCTGAAGAGGTGTTAGACTTTCCTACCCAATTTGCAGGGTTTAGACTAACCCTAGAGGATGATGCTGCCACTTGGTTTGACTCTGTAGAGCGTAGAGACTTTAAGTCCATGGAGCAAGTGTTTGACGAGTTTATCGAGGAATTCTCACAAAGGAGAATAGCTCATAATACCGTCTCACAGATCCATAAATTCAAACAGAAAGATGGAGAACCTGTACGAAAGGCAGCCCTAAGACTAAAAAGATATGTTAAGTTTTGTCCTGTTGAAGAACTGCCAACTCAGTCCAGACTTATGCTGATATTCATCCAAGGACTAAGGAATGCGGATCTCCAGAAAGACTTACATATGAAGAGGAGCACAACATTGAATGAGTTGACCAAGGAGGCTCTTTACCTTGTGGACAATTGTGCGGTCTACAAAGAGAGGGAGTTCAAGGACCTTGATGACGATTCATCTTCACAACAAAGTGGAAGCAAGTCTTCTAAGACAACACCGAAAGGAGAAGTAGCTATAAACCAGGAGCAGCTTGTAGATGAAGTGCTAAAAAAGATAAACTTGTACGCCAAACCCCAGGCTAAACAGCCCAAGTGGTGTGCTATTGAACAAAAATGGACAAACCATGGGACCGAGGAATGTTATTATAACAAGGGGTATGTGAGAGAGAGACCTTACGCTCCCCAAGTTCCGGTAGCTTCTCCTCAAGTTCCACCGATGCCTAGATATCAAGCAGGCAACCTACCAGGACATGTAGGTGTAGAAAGACCACAACCGGTGTTGGGGCAACAACCACCCCTACCAGGATTACGACCAGTTGGTATAAGATACACACCAACAGTAACTGAATCAGAGGATAAGGCTTTGGTGTCTATGCATGCATATTATGAAGATCCCAATGGATATGTGGCAAACCCTGTCTATTTTCCACTGGAAGAACCCTCGACACCAGAACCATGGAGTATGATAGGAAATACAGGACCACCAGCTGCTGCACAGGCAGCAGGAGAAGGAAGATGTAGCTTAGATGGACGAACACTGATGTTCATAGCCAATGGAAGCATGGGCGGACAGAGACATGCTTACCAACAAAGAGGAGCTCAAGGAGCACCTCAACAACCCAAGGGACCCTGCTACAAGTGTGGTGGAGACCATTGGCTGAGAGACTGTCCTCATGATGAAATCATTAGAGTCAATGCATATTGCCTAGAATATGGAATTACTCATTTGATTCCCGATTTCCCTAAAAACCCGAGAAAAGGAGCGAAAACCACCTTGAACATGTTAGAAACAGTACCTTCCAGTGGAGGATCAGAAAATGAAACAATCATACCCATCCATGCGATAACACGAGCCCAAGCTCAAAGAAGGACGAACAAACCCATAGTTGAAGAACCAAAAACCGACGCCCAAAGTTCAGAAACAAGAAATCAGAGAAGCACTTGGAAAGCTAGAAAGGCACGTAGGAAAGCCACGAAGGAACGAGAGCAAACAGCTCTATCCGAGGATTTAAAACATACAAAGGATAGATTGGAGCGGTTAGAGGATCTAGCTAGCTTAAGCTCACACACCACAACAACCATAGCACCCAAGGAAATAGCAGAGCCCAAAAGTGTAGGATCAGGAGGATCTGTACTGGCAGACAAGGTAAATGAGCAGTTGGATGCGCTTCTAAAAGCTTATGAAGCTCGACTTAAAAAGAACCAAACCCAGGAGAAAAGGTGGATGACTTATCTATATGCAGAAATAGAAAAACAGAGGCTAGATATGTGTAAAAAGATGATTGAAACAACTCAATCATTGATGGAAGACCCGTTGGGTAAACCTGCAAATTGGCATGAGGCACCAGCTCCAACCCCTATCCAACCAACTTTAGAGAAACATTGAGTGGCATAAAATGGTAACCATCTTTTTGCAACATTTGTCAGCCTACTCAACGTCCTCTTCCTCATATGTGTATATATTTTTCTATGCTATTAAGTTATCTAGAGTAAATTCCCCCTCTTCGTTTAACCTTTGTGGCGACACATACATTATACTCTTCCCAAAAATGTCACCTTAGTCATATATTTATATTACCACCCTTTTCTTTTTTGCTTTGTAAATAGAATAAGCATACAATAACCAACTATATACCCCCAAACTTTCTTACCTCTTGTGAATTAGTAGTAGAAAAATAATATATCCATCTTCCACCCCTTATAGATAAATTCCCATGGAAATCAACTCTCCACTTGTCTTTACCCAAGATTATGGTCCCTCTCTACAAGTCTTCTATGCCCCCTACATAGGTGGCCCAATATCTCTTAAGAATATACATATAGTTTCTCTCCTTTCAAAAAGACTCCAATTGTATATTCTTTTCACAAGAAAATAATATTGGGCCCTCCTCTATTTGTTTAAGCATCATAGCCTTTTGAAAAAGCATGATTCCCCGTGGATGCATACAAGCAAAGGGCCCATACAAGAAGACTTTGAAGCAAAAGGTTCCCTAGCCTAGTGTGGACCTTCCAAACCGAATTCCTTGGTGCATGGGCGTGAAGAATAGTCCAAATTCATATCAAACATGTTGAGAAGGTCAATTTTGCCTTTTGAAGCATGTCATTCCGAGCTACAGGTAAAAAGTTATGGTCAAAATAGTGTAAATCTGTCAGATTCGCAGCAAAAGGGAACTGTAAATCAAGTAAATCAAGAGAGTGAGATCTTATTTTTCCCCTACTCATCTTCTAGAAGAGCAACGAGTGTTCAAGGTCACTTGCATGTGATGGGACCAACCTAAAGATGCTTTCTAAATGCCAAGACAGACAAGTTGAGATACCCCGCAGGAGCCACCCGTAGGGCCTCATGGTGGGGCCCACCTACATTATGCACCCCTATGGAGCCTTCACGGTCTAAAATGATATTTTTGGTGAATAAATAGTCCCTTTTATGTCCAATATTCAATGAGTGGTCAAAGGACACTTAATTAGGTCTAATCACTTACTCTAATTAAGTGTAGCATAATCCCACTCCTACACAACTATAAATAGCCCCCCTTGGAGAGACTCAAGGACACACACACCTATATTTTCAACTTCATGTTGTTTCTTGATCAATAGTAGAGAAAACCCCAACTCTCCCTCTTTCACATCCTCCCTCCTAACCCTCCTCTTTGGAGAAAGTGCAACTCTATTCTCCACTCTCTCCATTCTACAATCTCTTACTCCATCAACCCAATAAATCATTTGTAGCACCTCAATAACTTGTAAATACATCATGATCTCTGTGCGCTCCTTGCCGCACTGTCGAAGCAAGGGACTTGCCAATACACCGTATGCGAGCCACAAACGGCTCCAAGCACACAACAAGCCTAAACTAGCAAGCTCAAGAAAACAAAGGGTGTGTCACTCACCGCTCTACGCTCGCCTTCGTGGTGGATTCCTCGCCGCGATGAAGAAGAAGCTGCAGTCGTGCCGCGCTCAACCGCTTCGCCGCCGTTGTGCCTTCGTAATGCTCGATCGCACACACACTCTCCCTCTCTCTCTCTCTCTCACACACACACACAAGGAGGTGAAGAAGAAGAAGATGGAGATGGAGCAAGAGCACTCTTCAATTGCACAAATGAGAGAATGAGTGAAAATTAGGTTTAGTTGGCTTTTATAGGAGCTCGCCCCATTCACACTTGGGCGCCCATGCTTAACCAACTAATCCCTTGAATGTCCAAGTTAAAGTGCGCCTCTCATCGACGATCACTCTACCTTTCCCTATTGGACCGACAAGCCCGGTACCTGACTCTACCAAATACATAAGACGCGTCCATCGTAGGTGATGGGGTGTCCGTGAGCCGTGAGGGTTAACATGCCCCCCTTCCTGATGTAGATTCCGTCCTCGGAAGCTATTGAGTTGAAGCTGGTTCGTCGAGGTGGAAGAGCATTTGAGATGAATGTCCTTAGCCTTCTTCAGTCACTGCAAAATCAAACAACATTGGCACAATAATTGCATTCTCTTAAAAAGCATATGCAGTTTTAGGTAGACACATTGATTGGTGAAAGAATTTCAAACAATTTGTTAGCAATGAACATTAAATTGCAATGTAATCAAATGCATAAACGGATGTAAAGGTAAAAAATTAAACAAGTCTGGGGTCACTAATTTGACGGTCGAAAAGCACTAGAGATCGAATATTAATACCATGGGTAAGCTTCTTAATTTTCTGTGGTCAATTAAGTTGTTTAATCGCGAGAGCCAAGTATTCATGTTCAAGGGCTGACTAGAGGCTATATCTAGAAGACTTTGTAGTTAAGCTACCATAAAAGGAATTTCTCATGAAATCATCGCCTGGCTGATTACTTTTTCTTTGACCCCCCAAGGTCTTTTCACATTGATTCAGTTTTGTTGTGTGTGCTTATTTTGTATGCCTTGGGTTTTTTGCTTTTCAAGGAAAAGCGCCCACACTGGGAACCTCTAGGGCTCTAGTACCATAGGCGACACATGTGAGTGAAGTACCAAATCAAGCTGAGATTTCTCTTCCAGCTTAAAATTTTACATTGTGGCACTTTGATTTTTTGCTTGTTCATTTTCAGCATTTAAATTTTGTAACTTTGGGGGGTCATATAACACTGTTACCCTCCCCAGGCTCATCACATTAGTAAACTCCCTTTATAATACTTAAGCTAAAGGTCAATAGGGTTAAGCCCACTAGAAAGCCCTAGTACATTTCACACAATGCTGCCTAAATCGGATTAAGAACCTAAGTAACCATTGTTTATTAGGAAGGCATTCCCCATGGTATTAAGAGAAGATTTCTAATACCTAGCTTGGTCAAACTAGCTTAGTCGGACTGCTTGATTTTTACACCTAAACAAGTGATTATGACAAAACATTGCATTGAATTAAATGTTTGATACTAAGCAAATGCGCTGAGTATTATGCTATTAATCACAATCAAAGCAGACAAACATGGATGCAAAAAGATAAAGGCAATGCTAATGGACAAGAAACACCTGTTTGTGTTGATGGTCGCGCTTGATTTGAAGGTTCTATGAAGGTCCAAATCCTATCAATAGCAACACGCTCCTGTACACACTATGAAACACAAACAATACCTCTAGGAGGCACATCAGTGGGAAAAGAGATGTTTGCTAATCACTCAACTCTAAAACAAAAACACTCCTATCGTACTAATCTTACCTACCCTCCATCACTCAAGTGATGAGGATCAAAGGTGTTTCATGGCATAGGTTTCTGTTTCACTGTACCAGATGTGACATGTGTAGGTCTGAGTCAATGTTTTGACTTTAATGTGCATACTCGTTTGCTAATTGCTCTTGCTCTTTATTTTTTGTTTTTGTGAGTATAAAGCTTTATATGTACATTCCCTAAGATTAGAATTGAGAGGTCAGGGAAAAAGGTTGAGAGGGAAACAAATGAATGATGACTGTCAGCAAACACTCCCCCCTTCCTTGGGTAGATCATATCGTTTGAAATGAGCTTTTCACCCTTTGAAACCAATTGTTCCAGTAATAGGTGAGGATTTTTGCCAGTAGTTTTCTATTACCCTAGGTGCCTTGTCAAGCTGCAAGGGTGGTAAGGTACTCTCCCAGGATTGAACTTGAAGTGGTTCATCAGGTGATTCTTGAACACTGGGAGGTGTGGATTCTTTTGTAGCTTCATGGAGGTCCACTACTATAGATGGAGGCTGTGTAGAAGCTTTTACTTCTATGGATGTATTACATGAGGAGCTAGAATCTTCATGGGACTCCCCCCTTCCTGAGCTAGGTGGAACAAATCGTTCTTTCTTTGGTACCCAAACTAGCTCGGGAGCGGGTGTGTAGCATTCTGTGATTTTTTTCTTTCCACGATCATTGATTCGTTTTGGAGCTACGGGATTGGGCTCACTTGGGTCAGGTGATAGGTAAGAGCACAATCTACGTTTCGGCACCCAGATTTGATCATTTCCTTGATAGTAGCCTTGGGCTTCCAATAGTCGTTTAGGGATCCATCGCAACATTTTCTTACTTTTCTTGGAGCGAGTGGTACGTTTCTTACAAGGCTTCTGTTTTTTAGCACTAGCTATGGTCACTAAAGAAGCTTTAGGGACCCACTTGTATGTTTTCTTCGTTACATTAGGATGAGTCTTGTCAGAAGCGATATGCATTGCTTGTAGCATATTTAAGGGTATAGGCATTTCATCCCCCTCAGGTGTTACCCAGGTCGTCCCCCTATTTCCCCAAGTGTCTATGGTTGATGCTAGGTGGACCCAATCCACATTGTCCGACTCAGTCATCCCAGGTAGGATATCCATATAAGGAGAATCTTGGCCAATGTCTGTATCCTTCTTACAAGTGTAACAATATTGTAGTGGGGCCGAGTGAACTGTGGTGTCAGAGCGATGATCAATAATGGTTTTACTCCCTAAGGGGTGTACCTTACCAGTCACCAAATCCACTCTAAGGACAGAGTCTTGGAATTGCAAATAGACATGATTTTTAGACCAATCGTGAACCATTTGTGCTTCCCTCATGAATGGTCGTCCTAAAATCATTTCATATGACATAAGGTGTTTAGAGAAATCCATTACAATGAACGTATGTCGTACCTTGTGTCCTAGAACTTTGATCTTAAGATCCTTGAGCATCCCCATAGGTTTGGCTATGGTACCATTTGCCATCTTTACCACAATGTTAGTAACACTGAGGCGGGGTTTTCCCATGGATTCCCAACAATCTTTTGTAACGATGCTAACTCCCGCACCACCATCAAGAATTCCCTTTATAGTTAATCCCTTGGTAGTGATGGGTAGGGTCGCATTAGACTCGTCGCCTTCAAAATACTGTCCTAATTCGTTAATGGGTACCTCGATCACAGACTCGTGTCCATCTAAGTCAAGTGATTGCACATGATTTTCCTCATCAATAATAATCGAGTCAGGCCTATTTGGTTGCGCAAACTGCGGTAATCCCGTTCGTAGCTCTCCGTTAAGGAATGCTCGAAGTGCAAGGAATAACTCAGGATCTCCATACAGCTTTGCTATGATCGTGGTTCGGACCTCAGAAGACATGAAGTCCACTAGTTTGGCAACATTCATTGGCGTTTTGCAGGGTGTAGGTCCTTGACTAGGAACTGGTGAGGATGGAATCTCATATTCCTCAATGGGATCAGGTATTCCTTCGTTAAACATCCTTTCCAACAAGAAGGGTGTATGCTCACTTTCTGATGTCCTGTCCTCACTCCCTTCTTGGATGATACTAGATATGGCTAACGGTCTATGGTTCATGTGGGGTGGATGAACTTGCGTGGGAAACACTGTGTCATGAATTTTGATATGCATGGGTTCTGGTTCTAGTTTCCTTTGAGTCTCCTCCACTAAACCTCTTAGATGTTTCACCTGCTCAATCTCGTCTACTGGGTTTGGGTACGTCCCAATCTTCTTTTTACGATTCTTCCCTTTTTGCCCCTGCGGTTTATCTTGGGGGTCTTGGATTGGATTTGGAAACACTTGTGGTGTTTTCAGAGGCTCTTTATGGTTTTCTCTTATTCGGTTTTCATTTGGTCCCATGTTACGGTTTTCTTTGTCGGTCTTTCCCTTTGTGGTATTGGTTCTAGTCTCCATTGTCTCGACTGAATCTGAATCATCCTCGAGGTCATTCATATACACGGGGTCATCTCCTGTTCCTATGTTTGTTTTGGAACTTGGCTTTGAATTTTCCGTATTCTGCGACTTCTTCCTTCGTGTCTTCTTTTTCTTTGCTTGGATAACTGACGCGGTATCTCTCTCTTCGAGGATATGTCCTGGCCCTTGAAGCATGGACCGTGTAATCGCATAAGCGGGTGCGACGGGTGGTATTGGCGATGTCACACTAGCAATTTCGACCAAATTCAGGGGTGTGATTTTAGGCGCATTTGGGTTATAGGGGCATTGGGCAATCAAGTGATCTATGCCACAACGATTACATGTGAGTATTGGCATTGCAGACGTGCTCCCTTGATTCATTTGCATCTGTGCAGCATTCTTTTGCAGCCTAATAGGGCACTCCGCTGCTCGATGTGGTCCACCACACTCGTAGCATTGAAGAGGTGGCCTCCTAGCCTGGGTGTTGATATTTTGACCTCTGGATGCGAGAGCAGCAGCTTGATAAACCGGCTTGACTTGTCCCCAACAATCTTCCATGTAGTATATAGGACACTCTTCCAATGTATCAAGTCCGTAGGCAATACTAGTGTCTATTTCCTCCTCACAGCCATCTGGATAAGCATTTGATGGCTCGCAACCCACTTGGTTCATAGGGGCGACTCTTGGATGCGGGGGCTGCGGTCCTAGCACAGGAGGTGGTAGCGGTGTAGCTTGTACAACATTTTGAGATCTAGGGACCATGTGTTGCGGTAGTTGCTCAACAGGTGGAGTAGGCATCAATACAGGAGCTCGAGGCGCATCCGTCCAGGCTACAGGTGGTCTATTTGCCATCATACGTTTGATCATTAAACAATCCTTAGCTTGGTGACCATACCTACCACATGCGTTGCAAGTTCCATTAAATTTTACTCTAAACGTAGGGCACTCACTAGTGCTATGTGGACCTAAGCAAATGGAACACCATTGTTGCTCCCTTCTTGGATACATGTGACTATTTTGAGGGGGTCGATTATCCTTAAGAGACTCTTGGATTGCCTTGGTGAGGTCTGTCAAGAATGTCTCAAATACCTTTGGCTCATTGGCAATGGGCTTTGCAGTCATGGGTTCATACTCAATGGCTTGTGAGCTAGTGGATCTCGTGTCAGTAGACACCCTCATGCCTGCTATCATCAAGTTGTCCTCTAATTGGATTGCATTGGCAGTGACATCTTCCCAGGTTGTGATACCTCTAATCACTAGTCCATTATAGATTCCTTCATTCCTCAACCCTCGAATGAATCGATCAAGCAGTTGGTTATTGTTGAAGCGCTCATTTACAGGGCAGCGAGAGTTTAAGTGCTTTAGACGACTAATGAAGTCCCTTACTGACTCTCCTTCCTTACGTTCGGCCTTCTGTAGCTGAGATGCTACACCCCAAAGCACACCTTCTCGTATGTACTCCTTTAGAAACAACCTTCGAAGGGTAGGGTAGATTGTTTTCTCGTCCACCCTTAGGGTCCTATACCAATCTCCAGCCTTCCCACTTAATGTCAAGCTTAAGGCATTGCACTTATGTAGTTCGTTGCGTTCCCCTAAGGAATCACATACTTGTTCAAACACTTCAATGTGTTTTCTAGCATCTTCGTCCCCATTGAATTTTTGCGTGAGTTTGGCAATTTGTACTGCCTTACTTCTAGGCTCTCTATCAGATGCATGACGCATATTTTCCGCGATAGATCGACCTATGGTTTGAGCAAACGCTGCCAAGTCACCTATGTGAGGAGGTAGGGCCGGTGGAGGTACTCTTGGAATCATATGTGGGAGAGGAACGGGTACCGGTCTTGGCATATGTGTGGATGATGCAGGATATGGAACATAACCGGGCATAGGTCCACTCGGATAAGGGCTAGGGAGCGGCACTCGAGGAGCATAAGCAAGTGGTACAATTGGAGGTGTGGGGGCCATGTGTGCATAAGGGGCTAGAGGCACATACGGTCGAGGCCCCATATTAGGTACTATGACACTAGGTAGTGGCACTGCGCTAACCGTAGATGTCATCGGTACAATCTGTGTCAGGCTTATCCCTGGAGTGAGCACTGTGTTTTCCTTGATAGAGGGTTGAGCCAAGTTAGGGAAGCTAAAATTTTCACTCGGAGGCTCAGATTGCATAGAGACCCCAGGTGAAATGACGTAAGATGGGTCCATGGGGCTCATTAGAGGAGTCTCCATTTGTGATAGAGTAAGCTGTTGAGCCTTGCTCGTATCCAGAAATCTCATGGGGCCAGTTGAGAGTATATTTACCCCTCGGTTTTGCCTTTCTGATTGAATAATGCCATGGATAACATTACAGATCATTTTCTGTTGATCTTCGATGCTCGTGGCACTAGAGGTGGATTGTACAATCTCTATCCATCCTACATGGTAGGCTTGGCCAGAGTGTAGATCCGTCAACACCTCAGTGTGGAGGTCGTATGTCCAATGATCATTAATGAACAATCCTTCTAGAGTCGACGTGTTAACGGTTTCTTGTGAGGTAGAAGCAATATTGCTCCCCGTGGTTTTACTTGTCACCAACGGTACTCTAGAGGGAACTTCTGAAGGAGGCAGCTCAACAGGGCCTTCTTGGTAAGAAGTTGGCAGGATATCCACATGGACACTCTTTGGGGGTGTGGGGTCCACGTGCGATGTGAAAGGAGAGTCCACTTCCCCACCCCCTTCGTGTGCTTCATTTGCATCAGGTTCCGAGCGAGTAGCTCTACCTAATGTTTCCATGAAACGGCTAAACATACTAGTACTAGGCTGTGGAGCTTCGGGAGGTGCATGGCCTTCTCTCTCAGTGTTTTGGGTAGGGTATGCTTCCATGATTTCTGAGTCGGAGGAGGAATCACTAGCGGCTATTTTAGGGTCTTGGGTGGTGCTACCTTGTGTCCCCGCTGAGGGTCTAGAGCTTATCGTGGATGGGTAATGGGTGTCCGTATGAACAGAGGCACCCTCAATATGCTCGTGTTCTAGCACCCGCCTAGAGCGTAAGTGCATGTGCTTTTGATACCCTAAGGTGTCAAAAAGCTGCTCTAGAAGGCCTTGTGACTAGTTTTTAGCGTGTTTTTTGTTTGTTTTTTTGCTAGATTTTTTAGAGCGTGTCGTGGAATGGGCCGTGTGATAGCTCGAAACGAGCGTATCGGTCAGAGGGTCGTGCCGTGCTTTACAGCCCTCCGTTTGGTCACTCTATGCCCTCGGAATCCCTAAAACTGTCAATTTCCAGTAGGGAACTAGGCCCAAACTAGAAAGTCTAAGGGTGCAAGTGGGAAGAGAAAGGAGGAGAGTGGAGGACTTGTCCCACATGCTCTCATGCTCTCTTGAGGGAGTAGGGTATATATATAAGAGTGAGTCTAGTCTATATCATAAGACTGAGGACTGAGGCTCGGGCTCGGGAAAATGATCCTGATCCCGATCTATCTTTTATACAAACCAACCCGTCACGTTTTTTATTTTCAAAAAATTTAGCCGCCCGCTCGCTCGCGTTTTTGATTTTCGATTTTTTTTAATTATTTATTTTTAATTTTTTTTTTGGAGAAAAAATAAAAACTTTTTTTTTTTTCGGTGCAGAAAATACAGAAATTGAAAACGCAGATATGCAAAAAATGCAGAAAACGCAGATATGCAGAAATTGAAAAAACGCAGATATGCAGAAAATTGAAAAACGCAGAAATGCAGAAATTGCAGAAAATTGCAGAAATTGTAGAAATTGCAGAAATTGCAAAAAAAACGCAGAAATTGCAGAAAATGCAGAAATTGATAACGCCGAACTTGAAAATGCAGAAATTGCGGAAATTGAAAAAACGCAGACAATAGCAGAAATTGAAACTTGACAGCAAATGCAGAAAACGCAAAAAACAGAAATCTCCACACACTCCTTCCCTGCCTTTCCTATGATAGAAATTGCACCACAAGGAAGCGTAAAGTGCTAACCGAGCTTAGTGTAGGGCATATCCCCGGCAGCGGCGCCTATAATGTGCGCTCCTTGCCGCACTGTCGAAGCAAGGGACTTGCCAATACACCGTATGCAAGCCACAAACGGCTCCAAGCACACAACAAGCCTAAACTAGCAAGCTCAAGAAAACAAAGGGTGTGTCACTCACCGCTCTACGCTCGCCTTCGTGGTGGATTCCTCGCTGCGATGAAGAAGAAGCTGCAGTCGTGCCGCGCTCAACCGCTTCGCCGCCGTCGTGCCTTCGTAATGCTCGATCGCACACACACTCTCCCTCTCTCTCTCTCTCACACACACACACAAGGAGGTGAAGAAGAAGAAGATGGAGATGGAGCAAGAGCACTCTTCAATTGCACAAATGAGAGAATGAGTGAAAATTAGGTTTAGTTGGCTTTTATAGGAGCTCACCCCATTCACACTTGGGCGCCCATGCTTAACCAACTAATCCCTTGAATGTCCAAGTTAGAGTGCGCCTCTCATCGACGATCACTCTACCTTTCCCTATTGGACCGACAAGCCCGGTACCTGACTCTACCAAATACATAAGACGCGTCCATCGTAGGTGATGGGGTGTCCGTGAGCCGTGAGGGTTAACAATCTCTCTCATGGTTATGTTAATGATCATGAAATCATCTTCAAAAACTTTCAAGTGTCGCAATTCGTGATGGTTAGCCAGCGTCAGTCCTCCCCTTAAAAGGTGTGCGAGAAATCAAGTAAGTGTTCTATTCTCAATTTATCATTGGTTTGTTTCTCCACGCTTATTCAATTGGTCTAAAGAAATTTCTCACTCCAACTCTCTTTTGCTTCATTACATATGCATGTGGCTACCTCTCATGGTGATTTTATTTGTGTCACGGCATTGCATAGATGGAGATGAGCTCTCTATACAAAGTGTGGTTAGTTTGATGTAAGTGATTCTCTTGTGTGTTTGAGAGGGATGTCTTGCGCGCATGATTTTTTTGATGAGTGCTTGAGAGAGGAAGAGTTTGGATGTATTATGGGTATTCTTATGGGGAGAAGGTGAATGCTATTCCACAAATTGCATATTTCATTTTGATGCACGGCATTGGGTTGCATAATCGTTGATGGTGTTCAAGTGTCCAAAGTGTATATAGAGTAAGGGGGTTTTCAAAGTGTGTTGCTTGGGTGGGTGAGTGCAAGTGTTTTTTTTTTTTTTTTTGATTGGTTTCCTTCTCCACTCCCAAAAGAAGGTGGTGCCCCAAGTAGTGTGCGTACCTCTTTACGAACATTTTGTGAGGGTAGGCCCATTGGTTTGGGTTTAGAGGCCCCATTTCAAAAAGCTCGCCCTCAACATGTAGAAACAAAGGAAAGACTCACTAGTGCCTATGAGTCCAGAGGAGAGCCTATCACAGTGCCAAATACCACAGATGGGACAAGTGACGGGTTCCAGCCTAAAATATTGGCAGAAATGGGTAAGGACTGTAACAGTCTAGACGATCTGTGGAAGCAAATCTGTGAGGCCAACGAGGCTAATAGTATGAGTAACCACATGAATAGCACGAGAAAAGAAAAGAATGTGATCTTATCTCCTATTGAAGAATTTGAGGCGGGATCACAAATGAACTTTGAGATACATTCACAAGGGGGAGACCAAGGATCAATTAGTTTGGGGCACAGCCAACCAGACTCGCTAAGAACTTTACCCTCTTACCTAGGAGACTATGAAGCTAAGTCAGAAGTGAGAGCAATCCCATCTCAAAGACTTTCTTCTAACAAAGTGATGGATTCACAAGGATTGATTGAGTTGTTGTCCACTCCGGTGGCATGCACAATCACATTAGCAGAACTCCTAAGGTTACGACCAAACATGTGGACCACAGTAGGTAAATGCCTAGAAAAATTTGGAGTAAAAGACCCCACCTTGAGGCTTCAGGAAGGGATCAGAGAGTTGGACAGGCCTCAACTAAACACTAGGCCAGTACCATTGAACAAGGTTGGAGAGTATTGCGAAGGGGAAGATGGAAACACCACGCTCCCAGTAGAATTCCAAGGAGTAGTTTCCAAAGCTATTCTTGACAGTGGAGCGGGAGTTTCTATCACCACCAAAGAAATCTGGAAAAAATGGGGAAAGCCAGCTTTAAGGGCTACCAGGATGAAGCTGCAATTGGAAGATGGGTTCATGGAGAAGCCTCTAGGACTCTTAGAAAAAGTGATTGTCACTTCGTGTGGAATTGAGTATTAGCATAAATTTGCAATAGTCGATTTCGACAAAAAGAACAATTATGAGATCATCTTGGGACGACCATTCATGAGCCAATTGAAGATGGTCCAAGATTGGGGTTATGACCACATATACCTCAGACATGGCGAGACAACAACGAAAATACACCTGAAAGACCATAGTTACAAAGATGTGAACCAAACACCTGTGGAAGAGTTTGATTCAGCTACAATAGCAGGATCAAAACTCCTAGCATGGTTAGGGCAACCAAAAGAGCTATGGATGTGCGGAGCTTCACATTGTGGAAGCTTAAGAAGAGAGGAATGAATCTTAGAAAGAGCGATAGAGGACAAGGAACATATTCCGGAACATTTCCCTGAAGATGCCTTGGAACCTCTCGAATGGGAACACATAATAGCAACATTGGATGTCTGTACCATTACAGACAGTCCAACAACAAAATTTTGCGATAAGGATGGCTATGATGTGTTACCCTATTTCATGGTAAGCGTTATACCAGGAGAAAAAGAGACGGTAGAACCACCACAACAAGAAGAGTTTTACAACTCCTCTGAACATTTGGAAGTAAATGATGATGCAGATAATGAGTGTTCAGACACCTCAAGTGAGCGTGGAAATGAAATCGAGAATATCAAGTTTTATGATTTTGCTAATCAACACCCTAGACGCCAAGAATGCTATAGGAGGAAACGAGCAGGAAACAAAGCGAGAGAGAACTTGATGCCCAAGATAAAAGGTAAAAATCACTATTTGATGCTTGTAAAAGCAGAGGATTATGTAAAAGATCACATATCAGGAAGATTCTCAAAAGATCGAAAAGAAAGAACGCGAGAGGAAATAAAACAGGTACGAAAAGCTAAAACCGAAACAAAATCTCAAAAATCTCAAAAATAAAAAAAAGAAACAACAAAAGACCAAGAGTGGACCAAACTGGAGCATAAACAGAAATACCAAGAACTGAAACGGTCTTTATGTGAGATATGGACTACTGAAGAAGATAGTGATGGTAAAGGGGAGTCAGAAAAGGTAAACATGAATGTACCATCACACTATCGGAAATTTACTATCCAGGACAGAAAAATCATCATGACACCACCAGTCAGGGAAAGAACCAACCAAGAATCTTACGATGGGCCTGAAAATGAAAAAAAGATAGACCTCGTAGAACCAGGTGAAAAGCCTCAACCAGTCTATATAGCTAACGATTTAGAGCTTGAAGAGGAAGAACGGCTAACACAACTTCTCAAGAAGTATAAAGATTTATTTTCTTGGTCCTATAAAGACCTCAAAGGAGTTGATCCATCGATATGCCAACATACAATTCCTTTGAAATCGGATGCAAAACCTAGCAAACAACGTCCTTATACATATAATGACACATTTGCTAAACGAATCAAAGAGGAGATTGAAAACCTGATGGAAGTTGAATTCATCTATGAAATCGAACATACAGATTGGGTGTCACCCATTGTGGTAGTTCCCAAAAAGAATGGAAAACTGCGAGTGTGTGTAAACCTCAAAAAGGTAAATGCAGCCACCATAAGGGATAATTATCCCTTGCCAATCACAGAATATATACTTGAGCAAGTGGCCGGGAAATGGGCTTATTCCTTTATGGATGGGTTTTCAGGATACAACCAACTGGCAATAGCAAGGGAGGATCAACACAAAACAACGTTTGCCACCGAATGGGGGATTTATGCGTATCGAGTTATGCCATTTGGCTCATGGCTATGGAAGCTAAACAAGACTGGAGTACCGGAATGATTCAGATGAAGGACGCTAAAGGAAAGTCCATATTCTACGACAAGAGGACTAGGAAGCAATGCAACATGATTTTGGAGGCTTTAGAAGATGAGTCCACCAGCGACTATTCGTCTACCTCAAGAGAAGAGACAACAACAACTGATGAGAGTGACAGTAGCGTCGAAGTGATGGGGGTCATCCTTAAAGACCCAAAAAAATTGACACAATCTGAAGCACCCCCGACAAACCGAGAGGAAACATCAGGTATGCAAGCCTTAGAGGATGCAAGTAAGCTACATCGGATGCTCTCGAATGAGTTAATCGATGAAGAAAGGAAGGAATATGTCTCCATGCTAGGTAACTTCACTACATTGTTCATTGATGGCTATGATAAGATATCATGAATCACAGTAGTACAACACCACATAAAACTCAAGGAAGGAAGTAAACCTGTAGTGCAAAAGCTCAAAAGACTTGGGGTAATACAACAAGAGGCACTACTTAAAGAACTGAGAAATTTGTTACAGGCAGGTTTCATCTACCCCGTCGAAGACTCAAAATGGGTCTCTCCAGTATTAGTCACACCAAAGAAGAATGGCAAGTGGAGAGTCTGTGCGGACTATAAATCTCTCAATGCAGCCAGAAAGAGGGATCACTTTCCCCTCCCATTCCAGGATGAAATTCTCAATGAAGTGGCAGGTCATGAGCGCTACACAGTATGTGATGGCTACTCAGGATACTTTCAGATTAGCATTGCAGAAGAAGACTAGAAGAAGAAAACCTTCATCACGCCTTGGGGATGCTTTGCTTACGGAGTGATGCCTTTTGGCCTCACCAACGCTCCGGCCACATTTCAGCGCTGTGTGACTTTTGTCTTCCAACCCTACTTTAGAACGTCAATACGGATTTTCACAAATAATTTTCTATAGTTCACGCTCCCTCCATTTAAGCAAAGTCTATGATGGCCTGACCAGGCTGCAAACCTTGGTTGGCCAGCTCAACGTGGATAAGTGCCACATTGGTGAAAGCAAAGTCACTCTACTTGGCCATGTAATTTCAGCAAAAGGGATTGAGGCTGACCCTAGCAAGATCCAAGCTTTGGTATCTTTATCATCACCCACCACAGCTAAGCAGTTGGTTTCTTTCCTTCAGAAGGTAATATACTTAAGCAGGTTCATTCACTTGCTATCTCAAGTGGTTCTCCCTCTACAAAAAATCACCCAGAGGGATGCCTTCTCATGGAGTGAAGAAAATGAGTAGCAATTCACCAAGATGAAGCAAATCCTAGCTACACTCCCCACCATTTCACCCCCCAAGTGGGTCGAGCCATTTTATGTGAACCCCAGTGTAGGAAGTGATACACTTGGAGCCGTACTAATGCAAAAGGACCCCCAAACTTCTTTCATGCATCCTATTTACTTCTCTAGTCGTGTCATGACCCCATCAGAAAAGGGATTCACCAAAGTAGAACACATGGTTCTCGCATTAATTTTTGCTACCACAAAGTTCCGCTCCTATCTTTGACAATGGAGGAGGTTTTTCCATATGTAATGTGACACATGGATGTCTCATCTAGGATCTCTAAATGGTTGGTTAGATTACAAGACTTTGACTACACCATGCAAGTAGAAAACTCCACCAGGGCTAGTGTAGCGGGTATTCTTACCCATCGCCACTATGAGAAGAAGCTGAAGGTCAACACGGAAGCAAAAGAAGAGACACCAATGATAGAAAGTCCTAAGCTAGAAGGAGCTCACTCTCTTTTCTTTGACGGAGCATACAAAAGAACAGTGGACCAGTCTACATCTCGCATAGTCATTTTCAATGAGCAATAGGAAAGGGTATTCTCCATCGGCGGCCAGCTATTACACTCCCACTCCAACAAAGAAGCAAAGTATGCAACTTTAATTCTTGGGTTAGAACAATGTATTTCACAAGGAATTCAGCGCCTAAATGTGCTTAGCAATGCTTTGCTTTTGATAAAGCAGATAAACGGCACTTGGGTTTGTAAAAATCAGGTTTTACTTGGTCAACTACACCAAGTTAAGGATCTTTTAAGGAAGTTCAAAGCAGTGCAATTATTTCATGTCCCCAGGACAGATAATCAGGAGATAGATGCTCTAGCCAAGGAAAGAATACAAGAAGTTCCAGCAGGAGCAATCAAACTGAAACTACCCCTCTTTCAAGGTAGTGATGCTATGCCAGATATCATTAGCTTTCTAGATACAGGAGAATGTCCGGAAGGGTACACTAAAGGCCATAAACAGTGGCTGGTAAGGAAGACTACCAGATACTGCCTTGTAAACAACCACTTGTATTGTAAGGGCAAGGATCAGATTCTCAGGCGAGTGCCAACCTCCAGTGAGATCACAGAGGTAATTTCAAGTTGCCACGATGGCGTCGGTGGCGGTCATTTTACTCTAGATATCACCAGTAGGAAGATTCTACAAGCAGGATACTCTTGGCCTAGTCTAAACAGGGATGTACATCATTGGTGTTTAGGAAGATTCTACAAGCAGGATACTCTTGGCCTAGTCTAAACAGGATGTACATCATTGGTGTAAAACATGCAAGGCCTGTCAAGTGGCCAGTGATCGCACACTAGCCGATGAGCCACAGACTCCTATCATCTCATATGGTCCATTTGAGAAGTGGGGAATAGATGCAATTGGTCCTCTACCAAGGGCCCAATCAGGTAAACTATACATTTGAGTTGGTGTAGCCTACATGACCCGATGGGCAGAAGCAGCAGCCACCACCCGCATTACAGCCCAGGAGGTAGCAAAGTTCATATTTGAGCACATCTGTTGCTGTTTGGCACTCCTCTTGAGATAATATCAGATAGGGGACCAGGTTTCAGAGGAGATTTGGTGGGAGAACTGATGAAAAAGTTAGGCATCACACGCCGACATTCCACACCATACTATCCACAGTATAATGGCCTAGTAAAAAAGGTAAACAGAATGATATGAAAAATCATCACAAAGCAGGTGAACAACCACACAGGAGACTGGGATAAACATCTCATTGCCGCTCTATGGGACTACCAAACGACGTTCCGAATATCATTAGGTTTCACCCCTTTCCATCTAGTTTATGGAAAGGAGGCAATTCTGCCCATTGAGGTACACATAGCCAGCTTACGAGTCATGTCTAGCCAAATACAACGCCCGATTGTAAATCTCCGCAACCACATCGTGGATCTGGAAAGGATCCAAATAGATAGGGAAGAAGCAATCAATCACTATGCAACGCAGGCAGAGCGACACCGGCTCACCTTCAATCAAGGGCTTAACACTAGGTTGGTAATGGGACACTTTTATGTCCTAGAACATTTTTATGTCCTGGTAAGTGACCATTTTCCTTGAATTATGTCAAGAGTTTCAAAATGGATTTTGAGGTGGTATCTGTCTAGAAAGTTGTCTCATGAGCTGAAAAAAACTCGACATTTTTTTGGAATATCAATTCCATCTTTAACCTTGTCCTTGCACAACATTTCACAACCTAAACTGTGTGAAAAAACGGGTCTTGTTTTTGGCTTTTTCCAACTTTTTGCAACTATACCACTCTAGAATTCATGTTTGTGAGGTCTATAATGCTAGAGAACTATCTTTATTAGTCCTCAACATGTCCTGATGCTTCTAGGGAGAAATAAATGTTAAAGTTGTAAGTTACGACCAAATTACAAAAATTGTTAAATCCTGTTTTTTAGCCAATTTTAGCTCTTCTATGATTTTTTTTGGTGGCTTTCATGATATCCAAATGCAGTTTTGATTTTCTATGTCGCATATTCTAACATAAAGCTAATATTCCTTGAGTTTTGGGGCACCTGATACCCTATTTTTCATAGTAGACAACGATGGTTGATTTTTTCAATTATAGAAGAAAACGAAACATTCTAGTATATCAAGTATAGCTTTTTCAATATTGTTAAATTCTTGTGACAACTACATGCATTTTGTAGGTAGTAACCATATCTAGTCATAAGGATCAAAT